>NC_060123.1:8876466-9182552 GCF_021461395.2 Schistocerca americana | reverse complement strand
TGAGTTTGTCATATCCCAAAAGAAAATCCTGTCGTTTCCTTAGTAACGTTCCTCGATTTAGAAGGAGAAGTCATAGAACCCATACTATGTCATAGCGACTCAATTTCCGTGTGAATTCGTCAATGGGTGGGAGTGAGGGACACAGTAAAGAAGGATTAGTGTATCTGAAATGAGATTGTCGTATCCCAAAAGAAAATCCTGTCGTCTCCATAGAAACGTTACTCGATTTAGAAGGAAATGTCTTAGAACACACAGTATTTCATAGCGACGCAATTTCCGCGTGAATTCGTCAATGTGTGGGAGTGAGGGATGCAGTAAAGAAGGATTAGTGGATCGGAAATGAGATTGTCGTATCCCAAATGAAAATCCTGTCGATTCGATAGAAACGTTACTCGATTTAGAAGGAGAAGTCATAGAACACATAGTATTTCATAGCGACGCAATTTCTGTGTTAATTCGTCAATGTGAGGGAGCTAGGGATGCAATAAAGAAGTAATAGTGCATCGAGAAGGAGATACTCGTACCGCAAAGAAATGCCAGTCGTTTCCATAGAAACGATACTCAATTTAGAAGGAGAAGTCATAGAACCCATAGTATTTCATAACGACGCAAATTCCGTGTGAATTCGTCAATGTGTGGGGAGTGAGGATGCTGTAAAGAAGGATTAGTGGATCGGAAATGAGATTGTCGTATCCCAAAAGAAAATCCTGTCGTTTCCATAGAAACGTTACTCGATTTAGAAGGAGAAGTCATAGAACCCATAGTATTTCATAGCGACGCTATTTCTGTGTTAATTCGTCAATGTGAGGGAGCTAGGATGCAATAAAGAAGGAATAGTGCATCGAGAAGGAGGTACTCGTATCGCAAAAGAAAATATTGTCGTTTCCATAGAAACGATACTCGATTTAGAAGGAATCGTCTTAGAACACATAGCATTTCATAGAGACGCAACTTCCGTGTGAATTCGTCAATGTGTGGGAGTGAGGGATGCAGTAAAGAAGGATTAGTGGATCGGAAATGAGATTGTCGTATCCCAAAGGAAAATCCTGTTGTTTCCATAGAAACTTTACTCGATTTAGAAGGAGAAGTCATAGAACCCATAGTATTTCATATCGACGCAATATCTGTGTTAATTCGTCAATGTGAGGGAGCTAGGAATGCAATAAAGAAGGAATAGTGCATCGAGAAGGAGATACTCGTATCGCAAAATAAAATCCTGTCGTTTCCATAGAAACGTTACTCGATTTAGGAGGAAATGTCTTAGAAGACATAGTATTTCATAGCGACGCAATTTCCGTGTGAATTCGTCAATGAGTGGGAGTGAGGGATACAGTAAAGAAGGATTAGTGGATCGGAAATGAGATTGTCGTATCCCAAAAGAAATATCCTGTCGATTCCATAGAAACGTTACTCGATGTAGAAAGAAATGTCTTTGAACACATAGTATTTCATAGCGACGCGATTTCCGTGTGAATTCGTCAATGTGTGGGAGTGAGGGATGCAGTATAGAAGGATTAGTGGATCGGAAATTAGATTGTCGTATTCCAAAAGAAAATCCTGTCGTTTCCATAGAAACGTTACTCGATTTAGAAGGAAATGTCTTAGAACACATAGTATTTCATAGCGACGCAATTTCCGTGTGAATTCGTCAATGTGTGGGAGTGAGGGATGCTGTAAAGAAGGATTAGTGGATCGGAAATGAGATTGTCGTATCCCAAAGGAAAATCCTGTCGTTTCCATAGAAACGTTACTCGATTTAGAAGGAGAAGCCATAGAACCCATAGTATTTCATTGCGACGCAATTTCCGTGTGAATTCGTCAATGAGTGGGAGTTAGGGATGCTGTAAAGAAGGATTAGTGGATCGGAAATGAGTTTGTCATATCCCAAAAGAAAATCCTGTCGTTTCCTTAGAAACGTTCCTCGATTTAGAAGGAGAAGTCATAGAACCCATACTATTTCATAGCGACTCAATTTCCGTGTGAATTCGTCAATGAGTGGGAGTGAGGGATACAGTAAAGAAGGATTAGTGGATCGGAAATGAGATTGTCGTATCCCTTAAGAAAGTCCTGTCGTTTCCATAGAAACGTTACTCGATTTAGAAGGAAATGTCTTAGAACACATAGTATTTCATAGCGACGCAATTTCCGCGTGAATTCGTCAATGTGTGGGAGTGAGGGATGCAGTAAAGAAGGATTAGTGGATCGGAAATGAGATTGTCGTATCCCAAAAGAAAATCCTGTCGTTTCCATAGAAACGTTACTCGATTCAGAAGGAGAAGTCATAGAACACATAGTATTTCATAGCGACGCAATTTCTGTGTTAATTCGTCAATGTGAGGGAGCTAGGGATGCAATAAAGAAGGAATAGTGCATCGAGAAGGAGATACTCGTACCGCAAAAGAAATGCCAGTCGTTTCCATAGGAACGATACTCGATTTAGAAGGAGAAGTCATAGAACCCATAGTATTTCATAACGACGCAAATTCCGTGTGAATTCGTCAATGTGTGGGAGTGAGTGATGCTGTAAAGAAGGATTAGTGGATCGGAAATGAGAGGGTCGTATCCCAAAAGAAAATCCTGTCGTTTCCATAGAAACGTTACTCGATTTAGAAGGAGAAGTCATAGAACCCATAGTATTTCATAACGATGCAATGTCCGTGTGAATTCGTCAATGTGTGGGAGTGTGGGATGCAGTAAAGAAGGATTAGTGTATCGGAAATGAGATTGTCGTATCCCAAAAGAAAATCCTGTCGTTTCCATGGAAACGTTACTCGATTTAGAAGGAGAAGTCATAGAACCCATAGTATTTCATAACGATGCAATCTCCGTGTGAATTCGTCAATGTGTGGGAGTGTGGGATGCAGTAAAGAAGGATTAGTGTATCGGAAATGAGATTGTCGTATCCCAAAAGAAAATCCTGTCGTTTCCATAGAAACTTTACTCAATTTAGAAGGAGAAGTCATAGAACCCATAGTATTTCATATCGACGCAATATCTGTGTTAATTCGTCAATGTGAGGGAGCTAGGAATGCAATAAAGAAGGAATAGTGCATCGAGAAGGAGATACTCGTATCGCAAAATAAAATCCTGTCGTTTCCATAGAAACGTTACTCGATTTAGGAGGAAATGTCTTAGAAGACATAGTATTTCATAGCGACGCAATTTCCGTGAGAATTCGTCAATGAGTGGGAGTGACGGATACAGTAAAGAAGGATTAGTGGATCGGAAATGAGATTGTCGTATCCCAAAAGAAATATCCTGTCGATTCCATAGAAACGTTACTCGATGTAGAAAGAAATGTCTTTGAACACATAGTATTTCATAGCGACGCGATTTCCGTGTGAATTCGTCAATGTGTGGGAGTGAGGGATGCAGTATAGAAGGATTAGTGGATCGGAAATTAGATTGTCGTATTCCAAAAGAAAATCCTGTCGTTTCCATAGAAACGTTACTCGATTTAGAAGGAAATGTCTTAGAACACATAGTATTTCATAGCGACGCAATTTCCGTGTGAATTCGTCAATGTGTGGGAGTGAGGGATGCTGTAAAGAAGGCTTAGTGGATCGGAAATGAGATTGTCGTATCCCAAAGGAAAATCCTGTCGTTTCCATAGAAACGTTACTCGATTTAGAAGGAGAAGCCATAGAACCCATAGTATTTCATTGCGACGCAATTGCTGTGTTAAATTGACAATGTGTGGGAGTGAGTGATGCAGTAAAGAAGGATTAGTGGATCGGAATTGTGATTGTCGTATCCCAAAAGAAAATCCTGTCGTTTTCATAGAAACGTTACTCGAATTAGAAGGAGAAGCCATAGAACCCATAGTATTTCATAGCGACGCCATTTCCGTGTGAATTCGTCAATGAGTGGGAGTGAGGGATGCAGTAAAGAAGGATTAGTGGATGGGAAATGAGATTGTCGTACCCCAAAAGAAAATCCTGTCGTTTCCATGAAAACGTTACTCGATTTAGAAGGAATTGTCTTAGAACACATAGTATTTCGTAGCGACGCAATTTCCGTGTGAATTCGTCAATGAGTGGGAGTGAGGGATGCAGTAAAGATGGATTAGTGGATTGGAAATGAGATTGTCGTATCCCAAAAGAAAATCCTGTCGTTTCCATGGAAACGTTACTAGATTTAGAAGGAAATGTCTTAGAACACATAGTATTTGATAGCGACGCAATTTCCTTGTGAATTCGTCAATGAGTGGGAGTGAGGGATGCAGTAGAGAAGGATTAGTGGATCGGAAATGAGATTGTCGTATCCCAAAAGAAAATGCTGTCGTTTCCATAGAAACGTTACTCGATTTAGAGGGAGAAGTCATAGAACCCATAGTATTTCATAGCGACGCAATTTCCGTGTGAATTCGTCAATGTGTGTGAGTGAGGGATGCAGTAAAAAAGGTTTAGTGGATCGGAAATGAGATTGTCGTATCCCAAAAGAAAATCCTGTCGTTTACATAGAAACGTTACTCGATTTAGAAGGAGATGTCATAGAACCCATAGTATTTCATAGCGACGCAATTTCCGTGTGAATTCGTCAATGTGTGGGAGTGAGGGATGCAATAAAGAAGGATTAGTGGATCGGAAATGTGATTGTCGTATCCCAAAAGAAAATACTGTCGTTTCCATAGAAACGTTACTCGATTTAGAAGGAAATGTCTTAGAACACATAGTATTTCATAGCGACGCAATTTCCGTGTGAATTCGTCAATGTGTGGGTGTGAGAGATGCAGTAAAGAAGGATTAGTGGATCGGAAATGTGACTGTCGTATCCCAAAAGAAAATCCTGTCGTTTCCATACAAACGTTACTCGATTTAGAAGGAAATGTCTTAGAACACATGGTATTTCATAGCGACGCAATTTCCGTGTGAAATCGTCAATGTGTGGGAGTGAGGCTTGCAGTAAAGAAGGATTAGTGGATCGGAAATGAGATTGTCGTATCCCAAAAGAAAATCCTGTCGTTTCCATAGAAACGTTACTCGATTTAGAAGGAGAAGTCATAGAACCCATTGTATTTCATAGCGACTCAATTTCTGTGTTAATTCGTCAATGTGAGGGAGCTAGGGATGCAATAAAGAAGGAATAGTGCATCGAGAAGGAGATACTCGTATCGCAAAAGAAAATCCTGTCGTTTCCATAGAAACGTTACTCGATTTAGAAGGAAATGTCCTAGAACACATAATATTTCATAGCGACGCAATTTCCGTGTGAATTCATCAGTGTGTGGGAGTGAGGGATGCAGTAAAGAAGGATTAGTTGATCGGAAATGAGATTGTCGTATCCCAAAAGAAAATCCTGTCGTCTCCATAGAAACGTTACTCGATTTAGAAGGAATTGTCTTAGAACACACAGTATTTCATAGCGACGCAATTTCCGCGTGAATTCGTCAATGTGTGGGAGTGAGGGATGCAGTAAAGAAGGATTAGTGGATCGGAAATGAGATTGTCGTATCCCAAATGAAAATCCTGTCGATTCGATAGAAACGTTACTCGATTTAGAAGGAGAAGTCATAGAACACATAGTATTTCATAGCGACGCAATTTCTGTGTTAATTCGTCAATGTGAGGGAGCTAGGGATGCAATAAAGAAGTAATAGTGCATCGAGAAGGAGATACTCGTACCGCAAAGAAATGCCAGTCGTTTCCATAGAAACGATACTCAATTTAGAAGGAGAAGTCATAGAACCCATAGTATTTCATAACGACGCAAATTCCGTGTGAATTCGTCAATGTGTGGGAGTGAGGGATGCTGTAAAGAAGGATTAGTGGATCGGAAATGAGATTGTCGTATCCCAAAAGAAAATCCTGTCGTTTCCATAGAAACGTTACTCGATTTAGAAGGAGAAGTCATAGAACCCATAGTATTTCATAGCGACGCTATTTCTGTGTTAATTCGTCAATGTGAGGGAGCTAGGATGCAATAAAGAAGGAATAGTGCATCGAGAAGGAGGTACTCGTATCGCAAAAGAAAATATTGTCGTTTCCATAGAAACGATACTCGATTTAGAAGGAATCGTCTTAGAACACATAGCATTTCATAGAGACGCAACTTCCGTGTGAATTCGTCAATGTGTGGGAGTGAGGGATGCAGTAAAGAAGGATTAGTGGATCGGAAATGAGATTGTCGTATCCCAAAAGAAAATCCTGTCGTTTCCATGGAAACGTTACTCGATTTAGAAGGAGAAGTCATAGAACCCATAGTATTTCATAACGATGCAATCTCCGTGTGAATTCGTCAATGTGTGGGAGTGTGGGATGCAGTAAAGAAGGATTAGTGTATCGGAAATGAGATTGTCGTATCCCAAAAGAAAATCCTGTCGTTTCCATAGAAACTTTACTCGATTTAGAAGGAGAAGTCATAGAACCCATAGTATTTCATATCGACGCAATATCTGTGTTAATTCGTCAATGTGAGGGAGCTAGGAATGCAATAAAGAAGGAATAGTGCATCGAGAAGGAGATACTCGTATCGCAAAATAAAATCCTGTCGTTTCCATAGAAACGTTACTGGATTTAGGAGGAAATGTCTTAGAAGACATAGTATTTCATAGCGACGCAATTTCCGTGTGAATTCGTCAATGAGTGGGAGTGAGGGATACAGTAAAGAAGGATTAGTGGATCGGAAATGAGATTGTCGTATCCCAAAAGAAATATCCTGTCGATTCCATAGAAACGTTACTCGATGTAGAAAGAAATGTCTTTGAACACATAGTATTTCATAGCGACGCGATTTCCGTGTGAATTCGTCAATGTGTGGGAGTGAGGGATGCAGTATAGAAGGATTAGTGGATCGGAAATTAGATTGTCGTATTCCAAAAGAAAATCCTGTCGTTTCCATAGAAACGTTACTCGATTTAGAAGGAAATGTCTTAGAACACATAGTATTTCATAGCGACGCAATTTCCGTGTGAATTCGTCAATGTGTGGGAGTGAGGGATGCTGTAAAGAAGGATTAGTGGATCGGAAATGAGATTGTCGTATCCCAAAGGAAAATCCTGTCGTTTCCATAGAAACGTTACTCGATTTAGAAGGAGAAGCCATAGAACCCATAGTATTTCATTGCGACGCAATTTCCGTGTGAATTCGTCAATGAGTGGGAGTTAGGGATGCTGTAAAGAAGGATTAGTGGATCGGAAATGAGTTTGTCATATCCCAAAAGAAAATCCTGTCGTTTCCTTAGAAACGTTCCTCGATTTAGAAGGAGAAGTCATAGAACCCATACTATTTCATAGCGACTCAATTTCCGTGTGAATTCGTCAATGAGTGGGAGTGAGGGATACAGTAAAGAAGGATTAGTGGATCGGAAATGAGATTGTCGTATCCCTTAAGAAAGTCCTGTCGTTTCCATAGAAACGTTACTCGATTTAGAAGGAAATGTCTTAGAACACATAGTATTTCATAGCGACGCAATTTCCGCGTGAATTCGTCAATGTGTGGGAGTGAGGGATGCAGTAAAGAAGGATTAGTGGATCGGAAATGAGATTGTCGTATCCCAAAAGAAAATCCTGTCGTTTCCATAGAAACGTTACTCGAAGTAGAAAGAAATGTCTTAGAACACATAGTATTTCATAGCGACGCAATTTCCGTGTGAATTCGTCAATGTGTGGGAGTGAGGGATGCAGTAAAGAAGGATTAGTGGATCGAGAAGGAGATACTCGTACCGCAAAAGAAATGCCAGTCGTTTCCATAGAAACGATACTCGATTTAGAAGGAGAAGTCATAGAACCCATAGTATTTCATAACGACGCAAATTCCGTGTGAATTCGTCAATGTGTGGGAGTGAGGGATGCTGTAAAGAAGGATTAGTGGATCGGAAATGAGATGGTCGTATCCCAAAAGAAAATCCTGTCGTTTCCATAGAAACGTTACTCGATTTAGAAGGAGAAGTCATAGAACCCATAGTATTTCATAACGATGCAATGTCCGTGTGAATTCGTCAATGTGTGGGAGTGTGGGATGCAGTAAAGAAGGATTAGTGTATCGGAAATGAGATTGTCGTATCCCAAAAGAAAATCCTGTCGTTTCCATAGAAACGTTACTCGATTTAGAAGGAGAAGTCATAGAACCCATAGTATTTCATATCGACGCAATATCTGTGTTAATTCGTCAATGTGAGGGAGCTAGGAATGCAATAAAGAAGGAATAGTGCATCGAGAAGGAGATACTCGTATCGCAAAATAAAATCCTGTCGTTTCCATAGAAACGTTACTCGATTTAGGAGGAAATGTCTTAGAAGACATAGTATTTCATTGTTGTTGTTGTTGTTGTGGTCTTCAGTCCTGAGACTGGTTTGATGCAGCTCTCCATGCTACTCTATCGTGTGCAAGCTTTTTCATCTCCCAGTACCTATTGCAACCTACATCCTTCTGAATCTGCTTAGTGTATTCATCTCTTGGTCTCCCTCTACGATTTTTACCCTCCACGCTGCCCTCCAATACTAAATTGGTGATCCCTTGATGCCTCAGAACATGTCCTACCAACCGATCCCTTCTTCTGGTCAAGTTGTGCCACAAACTTCTCTTCTCCCCATTCCTATTCAATACTTCCTCATTAGTAATGTGATCTACCCATCTAACCTTCAGCATTCTTCTGTAGCACCACATTTCGAAAGCTTCTATTCTCTTCTTGTCCAAACTATTTATCGTCCATGTTTCACTTCCATACATGGCTACACTCCATACAAATACTTTCAGAAAAGACTTCCTGACACTTAAATCAATACTGGATGTTAACAAATTTCTCTTCTTCAGAAACGCTTTCCTTGCCATTGCCAGCCTACATTTTATATCCTCTCTACTTCGACCATCATCAGTTATTTTGCTCCCCAAATAGCAAAACTCCTTTACTACTTTAAGTGCCTCATTTCCTAATCTAATTCCCTCAGCATCACCCGACTTAATTAGACTACATTCCATTATCCTTGTTTTGCTTTTGTTGATGTTCATCTTATATCCTCCTTTCAAGGCACTGTCCATTCCATTCAACTGCTCTTCCAAGTCCTTTGCTGTCTCTGACAGAATTACAATGTCATCGGCGAACCTCAAAGTTTTTATTTCTTCTCCATGAATTTTAATACCTACCCCGAATTTTTCTTTTGTTTCCTTTACTGCTTGCTCAATATACAGATTGAACAACATCGGGGAGAGGCTACAACCCTGTCTTACTCCCTTCCCAACCACTGCTTCCCTTTCATGTCCCTCGACTCTTATAACTGCCATCTGGTTTCTGTACAAATTGTAAATAGCCTTTCGCTCCCTGTATTTTACCCCTGCCACCTTCAGAATTTGAAAGAGAGTATTCCAGTCAACATTGTCAAAAGCTTTCTCTAAGTCTACAAATGCTAGAAACGTAGGTTTGCCTTTCCTTAATCTTTCTTCTAAGATAAGTCGTAAGGTCAGTATTGCCTCACGTGTTCCAGTGTTTCTACGGAATCCAAACTGATCTTCCCCGAGGTTGGCTTCTACTAGTTTTTCCATTCGTCTGTAAAGAATTCGTGTTAGTATTTTGCAGCCGTGGCTTATTAAACTGATTGTTCGGTAATTTTCACATCTGTCAACACCTGCTTTCTTTGGGATTGGAATTATTATATTCTTCTTGAAGTCTGAGGGTATTCCGCCTGTTTCATACATCTTGCTCACCAGATGGTAGAGTTTTGTCAGGACTGGCTCTCCCACGGCCGTCAGTAGTTCCAATGGAATATTGTCTACTCCGGGGGCCTTGTTTCGACTCAGGTCTTTCAGTGCTCTGTCAAACTCTTCACGCAGTATCGTATCTCCCATTTCATCTTCATCTACATCCTCTTCCATTTCCATAATATTGTCCTCAAGTACATCGCCCTTGTATAGACCCTCTATATACTCCTTCCCCCTTTCTGCTTTCCATTCTTTGCTTGGAACTGGGTTTCCATCTGAGCTCTTGATATTCATACAAGTCGTTCTCTTATCTCCAAAGGTCTCTTTAACTTTCCTGTAGGTATTTCATAGCGACGCAATTTCCGTGTGAATTCGTCAATGAGTGGGAGTGAGGGATACAGTAAAGAAGGATTAGTGGATCGGAAATGAGATTGTCGTATCCCAAAAGAAATATCCTGTCGATTCCATAGAAACGTTACTCGAAGTAGAAAGAAATGTCTTAGAACACATAGTATTTCATAGCGACGCAATTTCCGTGTGAATTCGTCAATGTGTGGGAGTGAGGGATGCAGTAAAGAAGGATTAGTGGATCGGAAATGAGATTGTCGTATCGCAAAAGAAAATCCTGTCGTTTCCATAGTAACGTTACTCGATTTAGAAGGAGAAGTCATAGAACACATAGTATTTCATAGCGACGCAATTTCCGTGTGAATTCGTCAATGAGTGGGAGTGAGGGATACAGTAAAAAAGGATTAGTGGATCGGAAATGAGATTGTCGTATCCCAAAAGAAATATCCTGTCGTTTCCATAGAAACGTTACTCGATGTAGAAAGAAATGTCTTAGAACACATAGTATTTCATAGCGACGCAATTTCCGTGTGAATTCGTCAATGTGTGGGAGTGAGGGATGTAGTAAAGAAGGATTAGTGGATCGGACATGAGATTGTCGTATTCCAAAAGAAAATCCTGTCGTTCCATGGAAACGTTACTCGATTTAGAAGGAGAAGTCATAGAACCCATAGTATTTCATAGCGACGCAATTTCCGTGTGAATTCGTCAATGAGTGGGAGTGAGGGATGCAGTAAAGAAGGATTAGTGGATCGGAAATGAGATTGTCGTATCCCAAAAGAAAATCCTGTCGTTTCCATAGTAACGTTACTCGATTTAGAAGGAGAAGTCATAGAACACATAGTATTTCATAGCGACGCAATTTCCGTGTGAATTCGTCAATGAGTGGGAGTGAGGGATGCAGTAAAGAAGGATTAGTGGATCGGAAATGAGATTGTCGTATCCCAAAAGAAAATCCTGTCGTTTCCATAGAAACGTTACTCGATTTAGAAGGAGAAGTCATAGGACCCTTAGTATTTCATAGCGACGCAATTTCTGTGTTAATTCGTCAATGTGAGGGAGCTGGGGATGCAATAAAGAAGGAATAGTGCATCGAGAAGGAGATACTCGTACCGCAAAAGAAATGCCAGTCGTTTCCATAGAAACGATACTCGATTTAGAAGGAATCGTCTTAGAACACATAGTATTTCATAGAGACGCAACTTCCGTGTGAATTCGTCAATGTGTGGGAGTGAGGGATGCAGTAAAGAAGGATTAGTGGATCGGAAATGAGATTGTCGTATCGCAAAAGAAAATCCTGTCGTTTCCATAGAAACGTTACTCGATTTAGAAGGAGAAGTCATAGAACCCATAGTATTTCATAGCGACGCAATTTCCGTGTGAATTCGTCAATGAGTGGGAGTGAGGGATGCAGTAAAGAAGGATTAGTGGATCGGAAATGAGATTGTCGTATCCCAAAAGAAAATCCTGTCGTTTCCATAGTAACGTTACTCGATTTAGAAGGAGAAGTCATAGAACACATAGTATTTCATAGCGACGCAATTTCCGTGTGAATTCGTCAATGAGTGGGAGTGAGGGATGCAGTAAAGAAGGATTAGTGGATCGGAAATGAGATTGTCGTATCCCAAAAGAAAATCCTGTCGTTTCCATAGAAACGTTACTCGATTTAGAAGGAGAAGTCATAGGACCCTTAGTATTTCATAGCGACGCAATTTCTGTGTTAATTCGTCAATGTGAGGGAGCTGGGGATGCAATAAAGAAGGAATAGTGCATCGAGAAGGAGATACTCGTACCGCAAAAGAAATGCCAGTCGTTTCCATAGAAACGATACTCGATTTAGAAGGAATCGTCTTAGAACACATAGTATTTCATAGAGACGCAACTTCCGTGTGAATTCGTCAATGTGTGGGAGTGAGGGATGCAGTAAAGAAGGATTAGTGGATCGGAAATGAGATTGTCGTATCGCAAAAGAAAATCCTGTCGTTTCCATAGAAACGTTACTCGATTTAGAAGGAGAAGTCATAGAACCCATAGTATTTCATAGCGACGCAATTTCCGTGTGAATTCGTCAATGTGTGGGAGTGAGGGATGCAGTAAAGAAGGATTAGTGGATCGGAAATGAGATTGTCGTATCCCAAAAGAAAATCCTGTCGTTTCCATGGAAACGTTACTCGATTTAGAAAGAGAAGTCATAGAACCCATAGTATTTCATAACGATGCAATCTCCGTGTGAATTCGTCAATGTGTGGGAGTGTGGGATGCAGTAAAGAAGGATTAGTGGATCGGAAATGAGATTGTCGTATCCCAAAAGAAAATCCTGTCGTTTCCATAGAAACGTTACTCGATTTAGAAGGAGAAATCATAGAATCCTTAGTATTTCATAGCGACGCAATTTCTGTGTTAATTCGTCAATGTGAGGGAGCTAGGGATGCAATAAAGAAGGAATAGTGCATCGAGAAGGAGATACTCGTATCACAAAAGAAAATCCTGTCGTTTCCATAGAAACATTACTCGACTTAGAAGGAAATGCCTTAGAACACATAGTATTTCATAGCGACGCAATTTCCGTGTGAATTCGTCAATGTGTGGGAGTGAGGGATGTAGTAAAGATGGATTAGTGGATCGGACATGAGATTGTCGTATTCCAAAAGAAAATCCTGTCGTTCCATGGAAACGTTACTCGATTTAGAAGGAGAAGTCATAGAACCCATAGTATATCATAGCGACGCAATTTCCGTGTGAATTCGTCAATGAGTGGGAGTGAGGGATGCAGTAAAGAAGGATTAGTGGATCGGAAATGAGATTGTCGTATGGCAAAAGAAAATCCAGTCGTTTCCATAGAAACGCTACTCGATTTAGAAGGAGAAGTCATAGAACCCATAGGATTTCATAGCGACGCAACTTCCGTGTGAATTCGTCAATGAGTGGGAGTGAGGGATGCTGTAAAGAAGGATTAGTGGATCGGAAATGAGATTGTCGTATCCCAAAAGAAAATCCTGTCGTTTCCTTAGAGACGTTACTCGATTTAGAAGGAGAAGTGATAGAACACATAGTATTTCATAGCGACGCAATTTCCGTGTGAATTCGTCAATGAGTGGGAGTGAGGGATACAGTAAAGAAGGATTAGTGGATCGGAAATGAGATTGTCGTATCCCAAAAGAAAATCCTGTCGTTTCCATAGAAAAGTTACTCGATTTAGAAGGAAATGTCTTAGAACCCATAGTATTTCATAGCGACGCAATTTCCGTGTGAATTCGTCAATGTGTGGGAGTGAGGGATGCAGTAAAGAAGGATTAGTGGATCGGAAAGGAGATTGTCGTGTCCCAAATGAAAATCCTGTCGTTTCCATAGAAACGTTACACGATTTAGAAGGAAATGTCTTAGAACACATAGTATTTCATAGCGACGCAATTTCTGTGTTAATTCGTCAATGTGAGGGAGCTAGGGATGCAATAAAGAAGGAATAGTGCATCCAGAAGGAGATACTCGTATCGCAAAAGAAAATCCTGTCGTTTCCATAGAAACGTTACTCGATTTAGGAAGAAATGTCTTAGAAGACATAGTATTTCATAGCGACGCAATTTCCGTGTGAATTCGTCAATGAGTGGGAGTGAGGGATACAGTAAAGAAGGATTAGTGGATCGGAAATGAGATTGTCGTATCCCAAAAGAAATATCCTGTCGTTTCCATAGATACGTTACTCGATTTAGAAAGAAATGTCTTAGAACACATAGTATTTCATGGAGACGCAACTTCCGTGTGAATTCGTCAATGTGTGGGAGTGAGGGATGCAGTAAAGAAGGATTTGTGGATCGGAAATGAGATTGTCGTATCGCAAAAGAAAATCCTGTCGTTTCCATAGAAACGTTACTCGATTTAGAAGGAGAAGTCATAGAACCCATAGTATTTCATAGCGACGCAATTTCCGGGTGAATTCGTCAATGTGTGAGAGTGAGGGATGCAGTAAAGAAGGATTAGTGGATCGGAAATGAGATTGTCGTATCCCAAAAGAAAATCCGGTCGTTTCCATGGAAACGTTACTCGATTTAGAAGGAGAAGTCATAGAACCCATAGTATTTCATAACGATGCAATCTCCGTGTGAATTCGTCAATGTGTAGGAGTGTGGGATGCAGTAAAGAAGGATTAGTGGATCGGAAATGAGATTATCGTATCCCAAATGAAAATCCTGTCGTTTCCATAGAAACGTTACTCGATTTAGAAGGAGAAGTCATAGAACCCTTAGTATTTCATAGCGACGCAATTTCTGTGTTAATTCGTCAATGTGAGGGAGCTAGGGATGCAATAAAGAAGGAATAGTGCATCGAGAAGGAGATACTCGTATCACAAAAGAAAATCCTGTCGTTTCCATAGAAACGTTACTCGATTTAGGAGGAAATGTCTTAGAAGACATTGTATTTCATAGCGACGCAATTTCCGTGTGAATTCGTCAATGAGTGGGAGTGAGGGATACAGTAAAAAAGGATTAGTGGATCGGAAACGAGATTGTCGTATCCCAAAAGAAATATCCTGTCGTTTCCATAGAAACGTTACTCGATGTAGAAAGAAATGTCTTAGAACACATAGTATTTCATAGCGACGCAATTTCCGTGTGAATTCGTCAATGTGTGGGAGTGAGGGATGCAGTAAAGAAGGATTAGTGGATCGGACATGAGATTGTCGTATTCCAAAAGAAAATCCTGTCGTTCCATGGAAACGTTACTCGATTTAGAAGGAGAAGTCATAGAACCCATAGTATTTCATAGCGACGAAATTTCCGTGTGAATTCGTCAATGAGTGGGAGTGAGGGATGCAGTAAAGAAGGATTAGGAGATCGGAAATGAGATTGTCGTATGGCAAAAGAAAATCCTGTCGTTTCCATAGAAACGCTACTCGATTTAGCAGGAGAAGTCATAGAACCCATAGTATTTCATAGCCACGCAACTTCCGTGTGAATTCGTCAGTGAGTGGGAGTGAGGGATGCTGTCAAGAAGGATTAGTGGATCGGAAATGAGATTGTCGTATCCCAAAAGAAAATCCTGTCGTTTCCTTAGAAACGTTACTCGATTTAGAAGGAGAAGTCATAGAACACATAGTATTTCATAGCGACGCAATTTCCGTGTGAATTCGTCAATGAGTGGGAGTGAGGGATACAGTAAAGAAGGATTAGTCGATCGGAAATGTGATTGTCGTATCCCAAAAGAAAATCCTGTCGTTTCCATAGAAAAGTTACTCGATTTAGAAGGAAATGTCTTAGAACCCATAGTATTTCATAGCGACGCAATTTCCGTGTGAATTCGCCAATGTGTGGGAGTGAGGGATGCAGTAAAGAAGGATTAGTGGATCGGAAAGGAGATTGTCGTGTCCCAAATGAAAATCCTGTCGTTTCCATAGAAACGTTACACGATTTAGAAGGAAATGTCTTAGAACACATAGTATTTCATAGCGACGCAATTTCTGTGTTAATTCGTCAATGTGAGGGAGCTAGGGATGCAATAAAGAAGGAATAGTGCATCCAGAAGGAGATACTCGTATCGCAAAAGAAAATCCTGTCGTTTCCATAGAAACGTTACTCGATTTAGGAAGAAATGTCTTAGAAGACATAGTATTTCATAGCGACGCAATTTCCGTGTGAATTCGTCAATGAGTAGGATTGAGGGATACAGTAAAGAAGGATTAGTGGATCGGAAATGAGATTGTCGTATCCCAAAAGAAATATCCTGTCGTTTCCATAGAAACGTTACTCGATTTAGAAAGAAATGTCTTAGAACACATAGTATTTCATAGCGACGCAATTTCCGTGTGAATTCGTCAATGAGTGGGAGTGAGGGATGCAGTAAAGGAGGATTAGTGGATCGGACATGAGATTGTCGTATCCCAAAAGATCCTGTCGTTCCATGGAAACGTTACTCGATTTAGAAGGAGAAGTCATAGAACCCATAGTATTTCATAGCGACGCTATTTGTGTGTTAATTCTTCAATGTGATTGAGCTAGGGATGCAATAAAGAAAGAATAGTGCATCGAGAAGAAGGTACTCGTATCGCAAAAGAAAATATTGTCGTTTCCATAGAAACGTTACTCGATTTAGAAGGATTCGTCTTAGAACACATAGTATCTCATGGAGACGCAACTTCCGTGTGAATTCGTCAATGTGTGGGAGTGAGGGATGCAGTAAAGAAGGATTAGTGGATCGGAAATTAGATTGTCGTATCGCAAAAGAAAATCCTGTCGTTTCCATTGAAACGTTACTCGATTTAGAAGGAGAAGTCATAGAACCCATAGTATATCATTGCGACGCAACTTCTGTGTGAATTCGTCCATGAGTGGGAGTGAGGGATGCTGTAAAGAAGGATTAGTGGATCGGAAATGAGATTGTCGTATCCCAAAAGAAAATCCTGTCGTTTCCATAGAAACGTTACTCGATTTAGAAGGAGAAGTCATAGAACCCATAGTATCTCATAGCGACGCAATTTCCGTGTGAATTCGTCAATGAGTGGGAGTGAGGGATACAGTAGAGAAGGATTAGTGGATCGGAAATGAGATTGTCGTATCCCAAAAGAAAATCCTGTCGTTTCCATAGAAAAGTTACTCGATTTAGAAGAAAATGTCTTAGAACACATTGTATTTCATAGCGACACAATTTCTGTGTTAATTCGTCAATGTGAGGGAGCTAGGGATGCAATAAAGAAGGAATAGTGCATCTAGAAGGAGATACTCGTATCGCAGAAGAATATCCTGTCGTTTCCATAGAAGCGTTACTCGATTTAGGAGGAACTGTCTTAGAAGACATAGTATTTCATAGCGACGCAATTTCCGTGTGAATTCGTCAATGTGTGGGAGTGAGGGATGCAGTGAAGAAGGATTAGTGGATCGGAAATTAGATTGTCGTATCCCAAAAGAAAATCCTGTCGTTTCCATAGAAACGTTACTCGATTTAGAAGGAGAAGTCATAGAACACATAGTATTTCATAGCGACGCAATTTCTGTGAATTCGTCAATGTGAGGGAGCTAGGGATGCAATAAAGAAGGAATAGTGCATCGAGATGGAGATACTCGTACCACAAAAGAAATGCCAGTCGTTTCCATAGAAACGATACTCGATTGAGAAGGAGAAGTCATAGAACCCATAGTATTTCACAGCGACGCAATTTCCGATGAATTCGTCAATGTGTGGGAGTGAGGGATGCTGTAAAGACAGATTAGTGGATCGGAAATGAGATTGTCGAATCCGAAAAGAAAATCCTCTCGTATCCATAGAAACGTTACACGATTTAGAAGGAGAAGTCATAGAACCCATAGTATTTCATAGCGACGCTATTTCTGTGTTAATTCGTCAATGTGAGGGAGCTAGGGATGCAATAAAGAAGGAATAGTGCATCGAGAAGGAGATACTCGTATCGCAATAGAAAATATTGTCGTTTCCATAGAAACGTTACTCGATTTAGAAGGAAATGTCTTAGAACACATAGTATTTCATAGCGACGCAATTTCCGTGTGAATTCGTCAATGAGTGGGAGTGAGGGATGCAGTAAAGAAGGATTAGTGGATCGGAAATGAGATTGTCGTATCCCAAAAGAAAATCCTGTCGTTTCCATAGAAACGTTACTCGATTTGGAAGGAGAAGTCATAGAAGCCATAGTATTTCATAGCGACGCAATTTCCGTTGAATTCGTCAATGTGTGGGAGTGAGGGATGCAGTAAAGAAGGATTAGTGGATCGGAAATGTGATTGTCGTATCCCAAAAGAAAATCCTGTCGTTTCCATAGAAACGTTACACGATTTAGAAGGAGAAGTCATAGAACCCATAGTATTTCATAGCGACGCTATTTCTGTGTTAATTCGTCAATGTGATGGAGCTAGGGATGCAATAAAGAAGGAATAGTGCATTGAGAAGGAGGTACTCGTATCGCAAAAGAAAATATTGTCGTTTCCAAAGAAACGTTACTCGATTGAGAAGGAATCGTCTTAGAACACATAGTATTTCATAGAGACGCAACTTCCGTGTGAATTCGTCAATGTGTGGGAGTGAGGGATGCAGTAAAGAAGGATTAGTGGATCGGAAATGAGATTGTCGTATCGCAAAAGAAAATCCTGTCGTTTCCATAGAAACGTTACTCGATTTGGAAGGAGAAGCCATAGAACCCACAGTATTTCATTGCGACGCAATTTCCGTGTGAATTCGTCAATGAGTGGGAGTTAGGGATGCTGTAAAGAAGGATTAGTGGATCGGAAATGAGTTTGTCATATCCCAAAAGAAAATCCTGTCGTTTCCTTAGAAACGTTTCTCGATTTAGAAGGAGAAGTCATAGAACACTTACTATTTCATAGCGACTCAATTTCCGTGGGAATTCGTCAATGAGTGGGAGTGAGGGATACAGTAAAGAAGGACTAGTGGATCGGAAATGAGATTGTCGTATTCCTTAAGAAAATCCTTTCGTTTCCATAGAGACGTTACTCGATTTAGAAGGAAATGTCTTAGAACACATAGTATTTCATAGCGACGCAATTTCCGCGTGAATTCGTCAATGTGTGGGAGTGAGGGATGCAGTAAACAAGGATTAGTGGATCGGAAATGAGATAGTAGTATCCCAAAAGAAAATTCTGTCGTTTCCATAGAAACGTTACACGATTTAGAAGGAGAAGTCATAGAACCCATAGTATTTCATAGCGACGCAATTTCCGTGTGAATTCGTCAATGTGTGGGAGTGAGGGATGCAGTAAAGAAGGATTAGTGGATCGGACATGAGATTGTCGTATCCCAAAAGAAAATCCTTTCGTTCCATCGAAACGTTACTCGATTTAGAAGGAGAAGTCATAGAACCCATAGTATTTCATAGCGACGCAATTTCCGTGTGAATTCGACAATGAGTGGGAGTGAGCGATGCAGTAAAGAAGGATTAGTGGATCGGAAATGAGATTGTCGTATCCCAAAAGAAAACCCTGTCGTTTCCATAGAAACGTTACTCGATTTAGAAGGAGAAGTCATAGAACCCATAGTATTTCATAGCGACGCAATTTCTGTGTTAATTCGTCAATGTGAGGGAGCTAGGGATGCAATAAAGGAGGAATAGTGCATCGAGAAGCAGATACTCGTACCGCAAAAGAAATGCCAGTCGTTTCCATAGAAACGATACTCGATTGAGAAGGGGAAGTCATGGAACCCATAGTATTTCATAGCGACGCAAAATCCGTGTGAATTCGTCAATGTGTGGGAGTGAGGGATGCTGTAAAGAAGGATTAGTGGATCGGAAATGAGATTGTCGTATCCCAAAAGAAAATCCGGTCGTATCCATAGAAACGTTACACGATTTAGAAGGAGAAGTCATAGAGCCCATAGTATTTCATAGCGACGCTATTTCTGTGTTAATTAGTCAATGTGAGGGAGCTAGGGATGCAATAAAGAAGGAATAGTGCATCGAGAAGGAGATACTCGTATCGCAATAGAAAATATTGCCGTTTCCATAGAAACGTTACTCGATTTAGAAGGAATTGTCTTAGAACACATAGTATTTCATAGCGACGCAATTTCCGTGTGAATTCGTCAATGAGTGGGAGTGAGGGATGCAGTAAAGAAGGATTAGTTGATCGGGAATGAGATTGTCGTATCCCAAAAGAAAATCCTGTCGTTTCCATAGAAACGTTACATGATTTAGAAGGAGAAGTCATAGAACCCATAGTATTTCATAGCGACGCTATTTCTGTGTTAATTCGTCAATGTGAGGGAGCTAGGGATGCAATAAAGAAGGAATAGTGCTTTGAGTAGGAGGTACTCGTATCGCAAAAGAGAATATTGTCATTTCAATAGAAACGTTACTCGATTTAGAAGGAAATGTCTTAGAACACATAGTATTTCATAGCGACGCAAATTCCGTGTGAATTCGTCAATGTGTGGGAGTGAGGGATGCTGTAAAGAAGGATTAGTGGATCGGAAATGAGATTGTCGTATCCCAAGAGAAATTCCTGTCGTTTCTTTAGAGACGTTCCTCGATTTAGAAGGAGAAGTCATAGAACCCATACTATTTCATAGCGACTCAATTTCCGTGTGAATTCGTCAATGAGTGGGAGTGAGGGATACAGTAAAAAAGGATTAGTGGATCGGAAACGAGATTGTCGTATCCCAAAAGAAATATCCTGTCGTTTCCATAGAAACGTTACTCGATGTAGAAAGAAATGTCTTAGAACACATAGTATTTCATAGCGACGCAATTTCCGTGTGAATTCGTCAATGTGTGGGAGTGAGGGATGCAGTAAAGAAGGATTAGTGGATCGGACATGAGATTGTCGTATTCCAAAAGAAAATCCTGTCGTTCCATGGAAACGTTACTCGATTTAGAAGGAGAAGTCATAGAACCCATAGTATTTCATAGCGACGAAATTTCCGTGTGAATTCGTCAATGAGTGGGAGTGAGGGATGCAGTAAAGAAGGATTAGGAGATCGGAAATGAGATTGTCGTATGGCAAAAGAAAATCCTGTCGTTTCCATAGAAACGCTACTCGATTTAGCAGGAGAAGTCATAGAACCCATAGTATTTCATAGCCACGCAACTTCCGTGTGAATTCGTCAGTGAGTGGGAGTGAGGGATGCTGTCAAGAAGGATTAGTGGATCGGAAATGAGATTGTCGTATCCCAAAAGAAAATCCTGTCGTTTCCTTAGAAACGTTACTCGATTTAGAAGGAGAAGTCATAGAACACATAGTATTTCATAGCGACGCAATTTCCGTGTGAATTCGTCAATGAGTGGGAGTGAGGGATACAGTAAAGAAGGATTAGTCGATCGGAAATGTGATTGTCGTATCCCAAAAGAAAATCCTGTCGTTTCCATAGAAAAGTTACTCGATTTAGAAGGAAATGTCTTAGAACCCATAGTATTTCATAGCGACGCAATTTCCGTGTGAATTCGTCAATGTGTGGGAGTGAGGGATGCAGTAAAGAAGGATTAGTGGATCGGAAAGGAGATTGTCGTGTCCCAAATGAAAATCCTGTCGTTTCCATAGAAACGTTACACGATTTAGAAGGAAATGTCTTAGAACACATAGTATTTCATAGCGACGCAATTTCTGTGTTAATTCGTCAATGTGAGGGAGCTAGGGATGCAATAAAGAAGGAATAGTGCATCCAGAAGGAGATACTCGTATCGCAAAAGAAAATCCTGTCGTTTCCATAGAAACGTTACTCGATTTAGGAAGAAATGTCTTAGAAGACATAGTATTTCATAGCGACGCAATTTCCGTGTGAATTCGTCAATGAGTAGGAGTGAGGGATACAGTAAAGAAGGATTAGTGGATCGGAAATGAGATTGTCGTATCCCAAAAGAAATATCCTGTCGTTTCCATAGAAACGTTACTCGATTTAGAAAGAAATGTCTTAGAACACATAGTATTTCATAGCGACGCAATTTCCGTGTGAATTCGTCAATGAGTGGGAGTGAGGGATGCAGTAAAGGAGGATTAGTGGATCGGACATGAGATTGTCGTATCCCAAAAGATCCTGTCGTTCCATGGAAACGTTACTCGATTTAGAAGGGGAAGTCATAGAACCCATAGTATTTCATAGCGACGCTATTTGTGTGTTAATTCGTCAATGTGATTGAGCTAGGGATGCAATAAAGAAAGAATAGTGCATCGAGAAGAAGGTACTCGTATCGCAAAAGAAAATATTGTCGTTTCCATAGAAACGTTACTCGATTTAGAAGGATTCGTCTTAGAACACATAGTATCTCATGGAGACGCAACTTCCGTGTGAATTCGTCAATGTGTGGGAGTGAGGGATGCAGTAAAGAAGGATTAGTGGATCGGAAATTAGATTGTCGTATCGCAAAAGAAAATCCTGTCGTTTCCATTGAAACGTTACTCGATTTAGAAGGAGAAGTCATAGAACCCATAGTATATCATTGCGACGCAACTTCTGTGTGAATTCGTCCATGAGTGGGAGTGAGGGATGCTGTAAAGAAGGATTAGTGGATCGGAAATGAGATTGTCGTATCCCAAAAGAAAATCCTGTCGTTTCCATAGAAACGTTACTCGATTTAGAAGGAGAAGTCATAGAACCCATAGTATCTCATAGCGACGCAATTTCCGTGTGAATTCGTCAATGAGTGGGAGTGAGGGATACAGTAGAGAAGGATTAGTGGATCGGAAATGAGATTGTCGTATCCCAAAAGAAAATCCTGTCGTTTCCATAGAAAAGTTACTCGATTTAGAAGAAAATGTCTTAGAACACATTGTATTTCATAGCGACGCAATTTCTGTGTTAATTCGTCAATGTGAGGGAGCTAGGGATGCAATAAAGAAGGAATAGTGCATCTAGAAGGAGATACTCGTATCGCAGAAGAATATCCTGTCGTTTCCATAGAAGCGTTACTCGATTTAGGAGGAACTGTCTTAGAAGACATAGTATTTCATAGCGACGCAATTTCCGTGTGAATTCGTCAATGTGTGGGAGTGAGGGATGCAGTGAAGAAGGATTAGTGGATCGGAAATTAGATTGTCGTATCCCAAAAGAAAATCCTGTCGTTTCCATAGAAACGTTACTCGATTTAGAAGGAGAAGTCATAGAACACATAGTATTTCATAGCGACGCAATTTCTGTGAATTCGTCAATGTGAGGGAGCTAGGGATGCAATAAAGAAGGAATAGTGCATCGAGATGGAGATACTCGTACCACAAAAGAAATGCCAGTCGTTTCCATAGAAACGATACTCGATTGAGAAGGAGAAGTCATAGAACCCATAGTATTTCATAGCGACGCAATTTCCGATGAATTCGTCAATGTGTGGGAGTGAGGGATGCTGTAAAGACAGATTAGTGGATCGGAAATGAGATTGTCGAATCCGAAAAGAAAATCCTCTCGTATCCATAGAAACGTTACACGATTTAGAAGGAGAAGTCATAGAACCCATAGTATTTCATAGCGACGCTATTTCTGTGTTAATTCGTCAATGTGAGGGAGCTAGGGATGCAATAAAGAAGGAATAGTGCATCGAGAAGGAGATACTCGTATCGCAATAGAAAATATTGTCGTTTCCATAGAAACGTTACTCGATTTAGAAGGAAATGTCTTAGAACACATAGTATTTCATAGCGACGCAATTTCCGTGTGAATTCGTCAATGAGTGGGAGTGAGGGATGCAGTAAAGAAGGATTAGTGGATCGGAAATGAGATTGTCGTATCCCAAAAGAAAATCCTGTCGTTTCCATAGAAACGTTACTCGATTTGGAAGGAGAAGTCATAGAAGCCATAGTATTTCATAGCGACGCAATTTCCGTTGAATTCGTCAATGTGTGGGAGTGAGGGATGCAGTAAAGAAGGATTAGTGGATCGGAAATGTGATTGTCGTATCCCAAAAGAAAATCCTGTCGTTTCCATAGAAACGTTACACGATTTAGAAGGAGAAGTCATAGAACCCATAGTATTTCATAGCGACGCTATTTCTGTGTTAATTCGTCAATGTGATGGAGCTAGGGATGCAATAAAGAAGGAATAGTGCATTGAGAAGGAGGTACTCGTATCGCAAAAGAAAATATTGTCGTTTCCAAAGAAACGTTACTCGATTGAGAAGGAATCGTCTTAGAACACATAGTATTTCATAGAGACGCAACTTCCGTGTGAATTCGTCAATGTGTGGGAGTGAGGGATGCAGTAAAGAAGGATTAGTGGATCGGAAATGAGATTGTCGTATCGCAAAAGAAAATCCTGTCGTTTCCATAGAAACGTTACTCGATTTGGAAGGAGAAGCCATAGAACCCACAGTATTTCATTGCGACGCAATTTCCGTGTGAATTCGTCAATGAGTGGGAGTTAGGGATGCTGTAAAGAAGGATTAGTGGATCGGAAATGAGTTTGTCATATCCCAAAAGAAAATCCTGTCGTTTCCTTAGAAACGTTTCTCGATTTAGAAGGAGAAGTCATAGAACACTTACTATTTCATAGCGACTCAATTTCCGTGGGAATTCGTCAATGAGTGGGAGTGAGGGATACAGTAAAGAAGGACTAGTGGATCGGAAATGAGATTGTCGTATTCCTTAAGAAAATCCTGTCGTTTCCATAGAGACGTTACTCGATTTAGAAGGAAATGTCTTAGAACACATAGTATTTCATAGCGACGCAAATTCCGCGTGAATTCGTCAATGTGTGGGAGTGAGGGATGCAGTAAACAAGGATTAGTGGATCGGAAATGAGATAGTAGTATCCCAAAAGAAAATTCTGTCGTTTCCATAGAAACGTTACACGATTTAGAAGGAGAAGTCATAGAACCCATAGTATTTCATAGCGACGCAATTTCCGTGTGAATTCGTCAATGTGTGGGAGTGAGGGATGCAGTAAAGAAGGATTAGTGGATCGGACATGAGATTGTCGTATCCCAAAAGAAAATCCTTTCGTTCCATCGAAACGTTACTCGATTTAGAAGGAGAAGTCATAGAACCCATAGTATTTCATAGCGACGCAATTTCCGTGTGAATTCGACAATGAGTGGGAGTGAGCGATGCAGTAAAGAAGGATTAGTGGATCGGAAATGAGATTGTCGTATCCCAAAAGAAAACCCTGTCGTTTCCATAGAAACGTTACTCGATTTAGAAGGAGAAGTCATAGAACCCATAGTATTTCATAGCGACGCAATTTCTGTGTTAATTCGTCAATGTGAGGGAGCTAGGGATGCAATAAAGGAGGAATAGTGCATCGAGAAGCAGATACTCGTACCGCAAAAGAAATGCCAGTCGTTTCCATAGAAACGATACTCGATTGAGAAGGGGAAGTCATGGAACCCATAGTATTTCATAGCGACGCAAAATCCGTGTGAATTCGTCAATGTGTGGGAGTGAGGGATGCTGTAAAGAAGGATTAGTGGATCGGAAATGAGATTGTCGTATCCCAAAAGAAAATCCGGTCGTATCCATAGAAACGTTACACGATTTAGAAGGAGAAGTCATAGAGCCCATAGTATTTCATAGCGACGCTATTTCTTTGTTAATTAGTCAATGTGAGGGAGCTAGGGATGCAATAAAGAAGGAATAGTGCATCGAGAAGGAGATACTCGTATCGCAATAGAAAATATTGCCGTTTCCATAGAAACGTTACTCGATTTAGAAGGAATTGTCTTAGAACACATAGTATTTCATAGCGACGCAATTTCCGTGTGAATTCGTCAATGAGTGGGAGTGAGGGATGCAGTAAAGAAGGATTAGTTGATCGGGAATGAGATTGTCGTATCCCAAAAGAAAATCCTGTCGTTTCCATAGAAACGTTACATGATTTAGAAGGAGAAGTCATAGAACCCATAGTATTTCATAGCGACGCTATTTCTGTGTTAATTCGTCAATGTGAGGGAGCTAGGGATGCAATAAAGAAGGAATAGTGCATTGAGTAGGAGGTACTCGTATCGCAAAAGAGAATATTGTCATTTCAATAGAAACGTTACTCGATTTAGAAGGAAATGTCTTAGAACACATAGTATTTCATAGCGACGCAAATTCCGTGTGAATTCGTCAATGTGTGGGAGTGAGGGATGCTGTAAAGAAGGATTAGTGGATCGGAAATGAGATTGTCGTATCCCAAGAGAAATTCCTGTCGTTTCTTTAGAGACGTTCCTCGATTTAGAAGGAGAAGTCATAGAACCCATACTATTTCATAGCGACTCAATTTCCGTGTGAATACGTCAACGAGTGGGAGTGAGGGATACAGTAAAGAAGGATTAGTGGATCGGAAATGAGATTGTCGTATCCCTTAAGAAAATCCTGTCGTTTCCATAGAAACGTTACTCGATTTGGAAGGAAATGTCTTAGAACACATAGTATTTCATAGCGACGCAATTTCCGTGTGAATTCGTCAATGTGTGGGAGTGAGGGATGCAGTAAAGAAGGATTAGTGGATCGGAAATGAGATTGTCGTATCGCAAAAGAAAATCCTGTCGTTTCCATAGAAACGTTACTCGATTTGGAAGGAGAAGCCATAGAACCCACAGTATTTCATTGCGACGCAATTTCCGTGTGAATTCGTCAATGAGTGGGAGTTAGGGATGCTGTAAAGAAGGATTAGTGGATCGGAAATGAGTTTGTCATATCCCAAAAGAAAATCCTGTCGTTTCCTTAGAAACGTTTCTCGATTTAGAAGGAGAAGTCATAGAACACTTACTATTTCATAGCGACTCAATTTCCGTGGGAATTCGTCAATGAGTGGGAGTGAGGGATACAGTAAAGAAGGACTAGTGGATCGGAAATGAGATTGTCGTATTCCTTAAGAAAATCCTGTCGTTTCCATAGAGACGTTACTCGATTTAGAAGGAAATGTCTTAGAACACATAGTATTTCATAGCGACGCAATTTCCGCGTGAATTCGTCAATGTGTGGGAGTGAGGGATGCAGTAAACAAGGATTAGTGGATCGGAAATGAGATAGTAGTATCCCAAAAGAAAATTCTGTCGTTTCCATAGAAACGTTACACGATTTAGAAGGAGAAGTCATAGAACCCATAGTATTTCATAGCGACGCAATTTCCGTGTGAATTCGTCAATGTGTGGGAGTGAGGGATGCAGTAAAGAAGGATTAGTGGATCGGACATGAGATTGTCGTATCCCAAAAGAAAATCCTTTCGTTCCATCGAAACGTTACTCGATTTAGAAGGAGAAGTCATAGAACCCATAGTATTTCATAGCGACGCAATTTCCGTGTGAATTCGACAATGAGTGGGAGTGAGCGATGCAGTAAAGAAGGATTAGTGGATCGGAAATGAGATTGTCGTATCCCAAAAGAAAACCCTGTCGTTTCCATAGAAACGTTACTCGATTTAGAAGGAGAAGTCATAGAACCCATAGTATTTCATAGCGACGCAATTTCTGTGTTAATTCGTCAATGTGAGGGAGCTAGGGATGCAATAAAGGAGGAATAGTGCATCGAGAAGCAGATACTCGTACCGCAAAAGAAATGCCAGTCGTTTCCATAGAAACGATACTCGATTGAGAAGGGGAAGTCATGGAACCCATAGTATTTCATAGCGACGCAAAATCCGTGTGAATTCGTCAATGTGTGGGAGTGAGGGATGCTGTAAAGAAGGATTAGTGGATCGGAAATGAGATTGTCGTATCCCAAAAGAAAATCCGGTCGTATCCATAGAAACGTTACACGATTTAGAAGGAGAAGTCATAGAGCCCATAGTATTTCATAGCGACGCTATTTCTTTGTTAATTAGTCAATGTGAGGGAGCTAGGGATGCAATAAAGAAGGAATAGTGCATCGAGAAGGAGATACTCGTATCGCAATAGAAAATATTGCCGTTTCCATAGAAACGTTACTCGATTTAGAAGGAATTGTCTTAGAACACATAGTATTTCATAGCGACGCAATTTCCGTGTGAATTCGTCAATGAGTGGGAGTGAGGGATGCAGTAAAGAAGGATTAGTTGATCGGGAATGAGATTGTCGTATCCCAAAAGAAAATCCTGTCGTTTCCATAGAAACGTTACATGATTTAGAAGGAGAAGTCATAGAACCCATAGTATTTCATAGCGACGCTATTTCTGTGTTAATTCGTCAATGTGAGGGAGCTAGGGATGCAATAAAGAAGGAATAGTGCATTGAGTAGGAGGTACTCGTATCGCAAAAGAGAATATTGTCATTTCAATAGAAACGTTACTCGATTTAGAAGGAAATGTCTTAGAACACATAGTATTTCATAGCGACGCAAATTCCGTGTGAATTCGTCAATGTGTGGGAGTGAGGGATGCTGTAAAGAAGGATTAGTGGATCGGAAATGAGATTGTCGTATCCCAAGAGAAATTCCTGTCGTTTCTTTAGAGACGTTCCTCGATTTAGAAGGAGAAGTCATAGAACCCATACTATTTCATAGCGACTCAATTTCCGTGTGAATACGTCAACGAGTGGGAGTGAGGGATACAGTAAAGAAGGATTAGTGGATCGGAAATGAGATTGTCGTATCCCTTAAGAAAATCCTGTCGTTTCCATAGAAACGTTACTCGATTTGGAAGGAAATGTCTTAGAACACATAGTATTTCATAGCGACGCAATTTCCGTGTGAATTCGTCAATGTGTGGGAGTGAGGGATGCAGTATAGAAGGATTAGTGGATCGGACATGAGATTGTCGTAGCCCAAAAGAAAATCCTGTCGTTTCCATGGAAACGTTACTCGATTCAGAAGGAGAAGTCATAGAACCCATAGTATTTCATAGTGACTCAATTTCCGTATGAATTCGTCAATGAGTGGGAGTGAGGGATGCAGTAAAGAAGGATTAGTGGATCGGAAATGAGATTGTCGTATCCCAAAAGAAAATCCTGACATTTCCATAGAAACGTTACTCGATTTAGAAGGAAATGTCTTAGAACACATAGTATTACATAGCGACGCAATTTCCGCGTGAATTCGTCTGTGTGTGGGAGTGAGGGATGCAGTAAAGAAGGATTAGTGGATCGGAAATGAGATTGTCGTATCCCAAAAGAAAATCCTGTCGTTTCCATAGAAACGTTACTCGATTTAGAAGGAGAAGTCATAGAACCCATAGTATTTCATAGCGACGCAATTTCTGTGTTAATTCGTCGATGTGAGAGAGCTAGGGATGCAATAAAGAAGGAATAGTGCATCGAGCAGGAGATACTCGTACCGCAAAAGAAATGCCAGTCGTTTCCATAGAAACGATACTCGATTGAGAAGGAGAAGTCATAGAACCCATAGTATTTCATAGCGACGCAAATTCCGTGTGAATTCGTCAATGTGTGGGAGTGAGGGATGCTGTAAAGAAGGATTAGTGGATCGGAAATGAGATTGTCGTATCCCAAAAGAAAATCCTGTCGTATCCATAGAAACGTTACACGATTTAGAAGGAAAAGTCATAGAACCCATAGTATTTCATAGCGACGCTATTTCTGTGTTAATTCGTCAATGTGAGGAAGCTAGGGATGCAATAAAGAAGGAATAGTGCATCGAGAAGGAGATACTCGTATCGCAATAGAAAATATTGTCGTTTCCATAGAAACGTTACTCGATTTAGAAGGAAATGTCTTAGAACACATAGTATTTCATAGCGACGCAATTTCCGTGTGAATTCGTCAATGAGTGGGAGGGAGGGATGCAGTAAAGAAGGATTAGTGGATCGGAAATGAGATTGTCGTATCCCAAAAGAAACTCCTGTCGTTTCCATAGAAACGTTACTCGATTTGGAAGGAGAAGTCATAGAACCCATAGTATTTCATAGCGACGCAATTTCCGTATGAATTCGTCAATGTGTGGGAGTGAGGGATGCAGTAAAGAAGGATTAGTGGATCGGAAATGTGATTGTCGTATCCCAAAAGAAAATCCTGTCGTTTCCATAGAAACGTTACTCGATTTAGAAGGAAATGTCTTAGAACACACAGTATTTCATAGCGACGCAATTTCCGTGTGAATTGGTCAATGTGTGGGAGTGAGGGATGCAGTAAAGAAGGATTAGTGGATAGGAAATGTGATTGTCGTATCCCAAATGAAAATCCTGTCGTTTCCATTGAAACGTTACTCGATTTAGAAGGAAATGTCTTAGAACACATAGTATTTCATAGCGACGCAATTTCCGTGTGAATTCGTCAATGAGTGGGAGTGAGGGATACAGTAAAGAAGGATTAGTGGATCGGAAATGAGATTGTCGTATCCCAAAAGAAATATCCTGCGTTTCCATAGAAACGTTACTCGATTTAGAAGGAAATGTCTTAGAACACATAGTATTTCATAGCGACGCAATTTCCGTGTGAATTCGTCAATGTGTGGGAGTGAGGGATGCAGTAAAGAAGGATTAGTGGATCGGACATGAGATTGTCGTATCCCAAAAGAAAATCCTGTCGTTCCATGGAAGCGTTACTCGATTTAGAAGGAGAAGTCATAGAACCCATAGTATTTCATAGCGACGCAATTAACGTGTGAATTCGTCAATTTGTGGGAGTGAGGGATGCAGTAAAGAAGGATTAGTGGATCGGAAATGTGATTGTCGTATCCCAAAAGAAAATCCTGTCGTTTCCATAGAAACGCTACTCGATTTAGAAGGAAATGTCTTAGAACACATTGTATTTCATAGCGACGCAATTTCTGTGTTAATTCGTCAATGTGAGGGAGCTAGGGATGCAATAAAGAAGGAATAGTGCATCTAGAAGGAGATACTCGTATCGCAGAAGAATATCCTGTCGTTTCCATAGAAACGTTACTCGATTTAGGAGGAACTGTCTTAGAAGACATAGTATTTCATAGCGACGCAATTTCCGTGTGAATTCGTCAATGTGTGGGAGTGAGGGATGCAGTGAAGAAGGATTAGTGGATCGGAAATGAGATTGTCGTATCCCAAAAGTAAATCCTGACATTTTCATAGAAACGTTACTCGATTTAGAAGGAAATGTCTTAGAACACATAGTATTTCATAGCGACGCAATTTCCGCGTGAATTCGTCAATGTGTGGGAGTGAGGGATGCAGTAAAGAAGGATTAGTGGATCGGAAATGAGATTGTCGTATCCCAAAAGAAAATCCTGTCGTTTCCATAGAAATGTTACTCGATTTAGAAGGAGAAGTCATAGAACCCATAGTATTTCATAGCGACGCAATTTCTGTGTTAATTCGTCAATGTGAGGGAGCTAGGGATGCAATAAAGAAGGAATAGTGCATCGAGCAGGAGATACTCGTACCGCAAAAGAAATGCCAGTCGTTTCCATAGAAACGATACTCGATTGAGAAGGAGAAGTCATAGAACCCATAGTATTTCATAGCGACGCAAATTCCGTGTGAATTCGTCAATGTGTGGGAGTGAGGGATGCTGTAAAGAAGGATTAGTGGATCGGAAATGAGATTGTCGTATCCCAAAAGAAAATCCTGTTGTATCCATAGAAACGTTACACGATTTAGAAGGGGAAGTCATAGAACCCATAGTATTTCATAGTGACGCTATTTCTGTGTTAATTCGTCAATGTGAGGGAGCTAGGGATGCAATAAAGAAGGAATAGTGCATCGAGAAGGAGATACTCGTATCGCAATAGAAAATATTGTCGTTTCCGAAGAAACGTTACTCGATTTAGAAGGAAATGTCTTAGAACACATAGTATTTCATAGTGACGCAATTTCCGTGTGAATTCTTCAATGAGTGGGAGTGAGGGATGCAGTAAAGAAGGATTAGTGGATCGGAAATGAGATTGTCGTATCGCAAACGAAAATCCTGGCGTTTCCATAGAAACGTTACTCGATTTGGAAGGAGAAGTCATAGAACCCATAGTATTTCATAGCGACGCAATTAACGTGTGAATTCGTCAATTTGTGGGAGTGAGGGATGCAGTAAAGAAGGATTAGTGGATCGGAAATGTGATTGTCGTATCCCAAAAGAAAATCCTGTCGTTTCCATAGAAACGTTACTCGATTTAGAAGGAAATGTCTTAGAACACATAGTATTTCATAGCGACGCAATTTCCGTGTGAATTCGTCAATGTGAGGGAGTGAGGGATGCAGTGAAGAAGGATTAGTGGATCGGAAATGAGATTGTCGTATCCCAAAAGTTAATCCTGACATTTCCATAGAAACGTTACTCGATTTAGAAGGAAATGTCTTAGAACACATAGTATTTCAAAGCGACGCAATTTCCGTGTGAATTTGTCAATGTGTGGGAGTGAGGGATGCAGTAAAGAAGGATTAGTGGATCGGACATGAGATTGTCGTATCCCAAAAGAAAATCCTGTCGTCCCATGGAAACGTTACTCGATTTAGAAGGAGAAGTCATAGAACACAAAGTATTTCATAGCGACGCAATTTCCGTGTGAGTTCGACAATGAGTGGGAGTGAGGGATGCAGTAAAGAAGGATTAGTGGATCGGAAATGAGATTGCCGTCTCCCAAAAGAAAACCCTGTCGTTTCCATAGAAACGTTACTCGATTTAGAAGCAAATGTCTTAGAACGCATTGTATTTCATAGCGACGCAATTTCCGCGTGAATTCGTCAATGTGTGGGAGTGAGGGATGCTGTAAAGAAGGATTAGTGGATCGGAAATGAGATTGTCGTATCCCAAAAGAAAATCCTGTCGTTTCCATAGAAACGTTACACGATTTAGAAGGAGAAGTCATAGAACCCATAGTATTTCATAGCGAATCTTTTTCTGTGTTAATTCGTCAATGTGAGGGAGCTAGGGATGCAATAAAGAAGGTATAGTGCATTGAGAGGGAGGTACTCGTATCGCAAAAGATAATATTGTCGTTTCCATAGAAACGTTACTCGATTTAGAAGGAATCGTCTTAGAACACATAGTATTTCATAGAGACGCAACTTCCGTGTGAATTCGTCAATGTGTGGGAGTGAGGGATGCAGTAAAGAAGGATTAGTGGATCGGAAATGAGATTGTCGTATCGCATAAGAAAATCCTGTCGTTTCCATAGAAACTTTACTCGATTTAGAAGGAGAAGTCATAGAACCCATAGTATTTCATTGCGACGCAACTTCCGTGTGAAATCGTCAATGAGTGGGAGTGAGGGATGCTGTAAAGAAGGATTAGTGGATCGGAAATGAGATTGTCGTATCCCAAAAGAAAATCCTGTCGTTTCCTTAGAAACATTACTCGATTTAGAAGGAGAATTCATAGATCCCATAGTATTGCATAGCGACGCAATTTCCGTGTGAATTCGTCAATGAGTGGGAATGAGGGATACAGTAAAGAAGGATTAGTGGATCGGAAATGAGATTGTCGTATCCCAAAAGAAAATCCTGGCGTTTCCATAGAAACGTTACTCGATTTGGAAGGAGAAGTCATAGAACCCATAGTATTTCATAGCGACGCAATTAACGTGTGAATTCGTCAATTTGTGGGAGTGAGGGATGCAGTAAAGAAGGATTAGTGGATCGGAAATGTGATTGTCGTATCCCAAAAGAAAATCCTGTCGTTTCCATAGAAACGTTACTCGATTTAGAAGGAAATGTCTTAGAACACATAGTATTTCATAGCGACGCAATTTCCGTGTGAATTGTTCAATGTGTGGGAGTGAGGGATGCAGTAAAGAAGGATTAGTGGATAGGAACTGTGATTGTCGTATCCCAAAACAAAATCCTGTCGTTTCCATAGAAACGTTACTCGATTTAGAAGGAAATGTCTTAGAACACATAGTATTTCATAGCGACGCAATTTCCGTGTGAATTCGTCAATGAGTGGGAGTGAGGGATACAGTAAAGAAGAATTAGTGGATCGGAAATGAGATTGTCGTATCCAAAAAGAAAATCCTGTCGTTTCCATAGTAAAGTTACTCGATTTAGAAGGAAATGTCTTAGAACACATTGTATATCATAGCGACGCAATTTCTGTGTTAATTCGTCAATGTGAGGGAGCTAGGGATGCAATAAAGAAGGAATAGTGCATCTAGAAGGAGATACTCGTATCGCAGAAGAATATCCTGTCGTTTCCATAGAAACGCTACTCGATTTAGGAGGAACTGTCTTAGAAGACATAGTATTTCATAGCGACGCAATTTCCGTGTGAATTCGTCAATGTGTGGGAGTGAGGGATGCAGTGAAGAAGGATTAGTGGATCGGAAATGAGATTGTCGTATCCCAAAAGTAAATCCTGACGTTTCCATAGAAACGTTACTCGATTTAGAAGGAAATGTCTGAGAACACATAGTATTTCATAGCGACGCAATTTCCGCGTGAATTCGTCAATGTGTGGGAGTGAGGGATGCAGTAAAGAAGGATTAGTGGATCGGAAATGAGATTGTCGTATCCCAAAAGAAAATCCTGTCGTTTCCATAGAAATGTTACTCGATTTAGAAGGAGAAGTCATAGAGCCCATAGTATTTCTTTGCGACGCAATTTCTGTGTTAATTCGTCAATGTGAGGGAGCTAGGGATGCAATAAAGAAGGAATAGTGCATCGAGCAGGAGATACTCGTACCGCAAAAGAAATGCCAGTCGTTTCCATAGAAACGATACTCGATTGAGAAGGAGAAGTCATAGAACCCATAGTATTTCATAGCGACGCAAATTCCGTGTGAATTCGTCAATGTGTGGGAGTGAGGGATGCTGTAAAGAAGGATTAGGGGATCGGAAATGAGATTGTCGTATCCCAAAAGAAAATCCTGTTGTATCCATAGAAACGTTACACGATTTAGAAGGAGAAGTCATAGAACCCATAGTACTTCACAGTGACGCTATTTCTGTGTTAATTCGTCAATGTGAGGGAGCTAGGGATGCAATAAAGAAGGAATAGTGCATCGAGAAGGAGATACTCGTATCGCAATAGAAAATATTGTCGTTTCCGAAGAAACGTTACTCGATTTAGAAGGAAATGTCTTAGAACACATAGTATTTCATAGTGACGCAATTTCCGTGTGAATTCTTCAATGAGTGGGAGTGAGGGATGCAGTAAAGAAGGATTAGTGGATCGGAAATGAGATTGTCGTATCCCAAAAGAAAATCCTGGCGTTTCCATAGAAACGTTACTCGATTTGGAAGGAGAAGTCATAGAACCCATAGTATTTCATAGCGACGCAATTAACGTGTGAATTCGTCAATTTGTGGGAGTGAGGGATGCAGTAAAGAAGGATTAGTGGATCGGAAATGTGATTGTCGTATCCCAAAAGAAAATCCTGTCGTTTCCATAGAAACGTTACTCGATTTAGAAGGAAATGTCTTAGAACACATAGTATTTCATAGCGACGCAATTTCCGTGTGAATTGGTCAATGTGTGGGAGTGAGGGATGCAGTAAAGAAGGATTAGTGGATAGGAACTGTGATTGTCGTATCCCAAAACAAAATCCTGTCGTTTCCATAGAAACGTTACTCGATTTAGAAGGAAATGTCTTAGAACACATAGTATTTCATAGCGACGCAATTTCCGTGTGAATTCGTCAATGTGTGGGAGTGAGGGATGCAGTAAAGAAGGATTAGTGGATCGGACATGAGATTGTCGTATCCCAAAAGAAAATCCTGTCGTCCCATGGAAACGTTACTCGATTTAGAAGGAGAAGTCATAGAACACAAAGTATTTCATAGCGACGCAATTTCCGTGTGAGTTCGACAATGAGTGGGAGTGAGGGATGCAGTAAAGAAGGATTAGTGGATCGGAAATGAGATTGCCGTATCCCAAAAGAAAACCCTGTCGTTTCCATAGAAACGTTACTCGATTTAGAAGCAAATGTCTTAGAACGCATTGTATTTCATAGCGACGCAATTTCCGCGTGAATTCGTCCATGTGTGGGAGCGAGGGATGCTGTAAAGAAGGATTAGTGGATCGGAAATGAGATTGTCGTATCCCAAAAGAAAATCCTGTCGTTTCCATACAAACGTTACACGATTTAGAAGGAGAAGTCATAGAACCCATAGTATTTCATAGCGACGCTTTTTCTGTGTTAATTCGTCAATGTGAGGGAGCTAGGGATGCAATAAAGAAGGTATAGTGCATTGAGGGGAAGGTACTCGTATCGCAAAAGATAATATTGTCGTTTCCATAGAAACGTTACTCGATTTAGAAGGAATCGTCTTAGAACACATAGTATTTCATAGAGACGCAACTTCCGTGTGAATTCGTCAATGTGTGGGAGTGAGGGATGCAGTAAAGAAGGATTAGTGGATCGGAAATGAGATTGTCGTATCGCATAAGAAAATCCTGTCGTTTCCATAGAAACTTTACTCGATTTAGAAGGAGAAGTCATAGAACCCATAGTATTTCATTGCGACGCAACTTCCGTGTGAAATCGTCAATGAGTGGGAGTGAGGGATGCTGTAAAGAAGGATTAGTGGATCGGAAATGAGATTGTCGTATTCAAAAAGAAAATCCTCTCGTTTCCATAGAAACGATACTGATTTAGAAGGAGAAGTCATAGAACCCATAGTATCTCATAGCGACGCAATTTCCGTGTGAATTCGTCAATGAGTGGGAGTTAGGGATGCTGTAAGGAAGGATTAGTGGATCGGAAATGAGATTGTCATATCCCAAAAGAAAATCCTGTCGTTTCTTTAGAAACGTTCCTCGATGTAGAAGGAGAAGTCATAGAACACATAGTATTTCATAGCGACTCAATTTCCGTGTGAATTGGTCAATGACTGGGAGTGAGGGATACAGTAAAGAAGGATTAGTGGATCGGAAATGAGATTGTCGTATCCCAAAAGAAAATCCTGTCGTTTCCATAGAAACGTTACTCGATTTAGAAGAAAATGTCTTAGAACACATAGTATTTCATAGCGACGCAATTTCCGTGTGAATTCGTCTATGTGTGTTAGTGAGGGATGCAGTAAAGAAGGATTAGTTGATCGGACATGAGATTGTCGTATCCCAAAAGAAAATCCTGTCGTTTCCATGGAAACGTTACTCGATTTAGAAGGAGAAGTCATAGAACCCATAGTATTTCATAGCGACGCAATTTCCGTGTGAATTCGTCAATGAGTGGGAGTGAGGGATGCAGTAAAGAGGGATTAGTGGATTGGAAAAGAGATTGTCGTATCCCAAAAGAAAATCCTGTCGTTTCCATAGAAACGTTACTCGATTTAGAAGGAAATGTCTTAGAACACATAATATTTCATATCGACGCAATTTCCGTGTGAATTCGTCAATGTGTGGGAGTGAGGGATGCAGTAAAGAAGGATTAGTGGATCGGAAATGAGATTGTCGTATCCCAAAAGAAAATCCTGTCGTTCCCATAGAAACGTTACTCGATTTAGAAGGAGAAGTCATAGAACACATAGTATTTCATAGCGACGCAATTTCTGTGTTAATTCGTCATTGTGAGGGAGCTAGGGATGCAATAAAGGAGGAATAGTGCATCGAGAAGGAGATACTCGTACCGCAAAAGAAATGCCAGTCGTTTCCATAGAAACGATACTCATTTTAGAAGGAGAAGTCATAGAACCCATAGTATTTCATAGCGACGCAAATTCCGTGTGAATTCGTCAATGTGTGGGAGTGAGTGATGCAGTAAAGAAGGATTAGTGGATCGGAAATGAGATTGTCGTATCGCAAAAGAAAATCCTGTCGTTTCCATAGGAACGTTACTCGATTTAGAAGAAGAAGCCATAGAACCCATAGTATTTCATTGCGACGCAATTTCCGTGTGAATTCGTCAATGAGTGGGAGTGAGGGATACAGTAAAGAAGGATTAGCGGATCGGAAATGAGATTGTCGTATCCCAAAAGAAAATCCTGTCGTTTCCATAGAAACGATACTGATTTAGAAGGAGAAGTCATAGAACCCATAGTATATCATAGCGACGCAATTTCCGTGTGAATTCGTCAATGAGTGGGAGTTAGGGATGCTGTAAAGAAGGATTAGTGGATCGGAAATGAGATTGTCATATCCCAAAAGAAAATCCTGTCGTTTGTTTAGAAACGTTCCTCGATGTAGAAGGAGAAGTCATAGAACACATAGTATTTCATAGCGACTCAATTTCCGTGTGAATTGGTCAATGAGTGGGAGTGAGGGATACAGTAAAGAAGGATTAGTGGATCGGAAATGAGATTGTCGTATCCCAAAAGAAAATCCTGTCGTTTCCATAGAAACGTTACTCGATTTAGAAGAAAATGTCTTAGAACACATAGTATTTCATAGCGACGCAATTTCCGTGTGAATTCGTCAATGTGTGGGAGTGAGGGATGCAGTAAAGAAGGATTAGTGGATCGGACATGAGATTGTCGTATCCCAAAAGAAAATCCTGTCGTTTCCATGGAAACGTTACTCGATTTAGAAGGAGAAGTCATAGAACCCATAGTATTTCATAGCGACGCAATTTCCGTGTGAATTCGTCAATGAGTGGGAGTGAGGGATGCAGTAAAGAAGGATTAGTGGATTGGAAATGAGATTGTCGTATCCCAAAAGAAAATCCTGTCTTTTCCATAGGAACGTTACTCGATTTAGAAGGAAATGTCTTAGAACACATAATATTTCATATCGACGCAATATCCGTGTGAACTCGTCAATGTGTGGGAGTGAGGGATGCAGTAAAGAAGGATTAGTGGATCGGAAATGAGATTGTCGTATCCCAAAAGGAATTCCTGTCGTTCCCATAGAAACGTTACTCGATTTAGAAGGAGAAGTCATAGAACCCATAGTATTTCATAGCGACGCAATTTCTGTGTTAATTCGTCACTGTGAGGGAGCTAGGGATGAAATAAAGAAGGAATAGTGCATCGAGAAGGAGATACTCGTACCGCAAAAGAAATGCCAGTCGTTTCCATAGAAACGATACTAAATTTAGAAGGAGAAGTCATAGAACCCATAGTATTTCATAGCGACGCAAATTCCGTGTGAATTCGTCAATGTGTGGGAGTGAGGGATGCTGTAAAGAAGGATTAGTGGATCGGAAATGAGATTGTCGTATCCCAAAAGAAAATCCTGTCGTTTACATAGAAACGTTACACGATTTAGAAGGAGCAGTCATAGAACCCATAGTATTTCATAGCGACGCTATTTCTGTGTTAATTCGTCAATGTGAGGGAGCTAGGGATGCAATAAAGAAGGAATAGTGCATCGAGAAGGAGATACTCGTATCGCAATAGAAAATATTGTCGTTTCCACAGAAACGTTACTCGATTTAGAAGGAAATGTCTTAGAAAACATAGTATTTCTTAGCGACGCAATTTCCGTGTGAATTCGTCAATGAGTGGGAGTGAGGGATGCTGTAAAGAAGGATTAGTGGATCGGAAATGAGATTGTCGTATCCCAAAAGAAAATCCTGTCGTTTCCATAGAAACATTACTCGATTCAGAAGGAGAAGTCATAGAACCCACAGTATTTCATAGCGACGCATTTTCCGTGTGAATTCGTCAATGTGTGGGTGTGAGGGATACAGTAAAGAAGGATTAGTGGATCGGAAATGAGAATGTCGTATCCCAAAAGAAAATCCTGTCGTTTCCATAGAAACGTTACTGATTTTCGAATTAGAAGTCGTAGAACCCATAGTATTTCATAGCGACGCAATTTCCGTGTGAATTCGTCAATGTGTGGGAGTGAGGGATGCAGTAAAGAAGGATTAGTGGATCGGAAGTATCCAAAAAGGAAATCCTGTCTTTTCCATAGAAACGTTACTCGATTTAGAAGGAGAAGTCATAGAACCCATAGTATTTCATAGCGACGCAATTTCCGTGTGAATTCGTCAATGAGTGGGAGTGAGGGATACAGTAAAGAAGAATTAGTGGATCGGAAATGAGATTGTCGTATCCCAAAAGATAATCCTGTCGTTTCCATGGAAACGTTACTCGATTTAGAAGGAGAAGTCATAGAACCCATAGTATTTCATAGCGACGCAATCTCCGTGTGAATTCGTCAATGTGTGGGAGTGTGGGATGCAGTAAAAAAGGATTAGTGGATCGGAAATGAGGTTGTCGTATCCCAAAAGAAAATCCTGTCTTTTCCATAGAAACGTTACTCGATTTAGAAGGAGAAGTCATAGAACCCATAGTATTTCAAGCGACGCAATTTCTGTGTTAATTCGTCAATGTGAGGGAGCTAACGGAGGCAATAAAGAAGGAATAGTGCATCGAGAAGGAGATACTCGTATCGCAAATGAAAATCCTGTCGTTTCCATAGAAACGTTACTCGATTTAGAAGGAAACGTCTTAGAACACATAGTATTTCATAGCGACGCAACTTCCGTGTGAATTCGTCAATGTGTGGGAGTGAGGGATGCAGTAAAGAAGGATTAGTGGATCGGAAATGAGATTGTCGTATCGCAAAAGAAAATCCTGTCTTTTTCATAGAAACGTTTCTCGATTTAGAAGGAGAAGCCATAGAACCCATAGTATATCATAGCGACGCAATTTCCGTGTGAATTCGTCAATGAGTGGGAGTTAGGGATGCTGTAAAGAAGGATTAGTGGATCGGAAATGAGATTGTCATATCCCAAAAGAAAATCCAGTCGTTTCTTTAGAAACGTTCCTCGATTTAGAAGGAGAAGTCATAGAACCCATTGTATTTCATAGCGAATCAATTTCCGTGTGAATTCGTCAATGAGTGGGAGTGAGGGATACAGTAAAGAAGGATTAGTGGATCGGAAATGAGATTGTCGTATCCCAAAAGAAAATCCTGTCGTTTCCATAGAAACGTTACTCGATTTAGAAGGAAATGTCTTAGAACACATAGTATTTCATAGCGACGCAATTTCCGTGTGAATTCGTCAATGTGTGGGAGTGAGGGATGCAGTAAAGAAGGATTAGTGGATCGGACATGAGATTGTCGTATCCCAAAAGAAAATCCTGTTGTTTCCATGGAAACGTTACTCGATTTAGAAGGAGAAGTCATAGAAACCACAGTATTTCACAGCGACGCAATTTCCGTGTGAATTCGTCAATGAGTGGGAGTGAGGGATGCAGTAAAGAAGGATTAGTGGATCGGAAATGAGATTGTCGTATCCCAAAAGGAAATCCTGTCGATCCCATAGAAACGTTACTCGATTTAGAAGGAGAAGTCATAGAACCCATAGTATTTCATAGCGACGCAATTTCTGTGTTAATTCGTCATTGTGAGGGAGCTAGGGATGAAATAAAGAAGGAATAGTGCATCGAGAAGGAGATACTCGTACCGCAAAAGAAATGCCAGTCGTTTCCATAGAAACGATACTCAATTTAGAAGGAGAAGTCATAGAACCCATAGTATTTCATAGCGACGCAAATTCCGTGTGAATTCGTCAATGTGTGGGAGTGCGGGATGCTGTAAAGAAGGATTAGTGGATCGGAAATGAGATTGTCGTATCCCAAAAGAAAATCCTGTCGTTTCCATAGAAACGTTACACGATTTAGAAGGAGAAGTCATAGAACCCATAGTATTTCGTAGCGACGCTATTTCTGTGTTAATTCGTCAATGTGAGGGAGCTACTGATGCAATAAAGAAGGAATAGTGCATCGAGAAGGAGATACTCGTATCGCAATAGAAAATATTGTCGTTTCCATAGAAACGTTACTCGATTTAGAAGGAGAAGTCATAGAACCCATAGTATTTCATAGCGACGCAATTTCCGTGTGAATTCGTCAATGAGTGGGAGTGAGGGATACAGTAAAGAAGGATTAGTGGTTCGGAAATGAGATTGTCGTATCCCAAAAGATAATCCTGTCGTTTCCATGGAAACGTTACTCGATTTAGAAGGAGAAGTCATAGAACCCATAGTATTTCATAGCGACGCAATCTCCGTGTGAATTCGTCAATGTGTGGGAGTGTGGCATGCAGTAAAAAAGGATTAGTGGATCGGAAATGAGGTTGTCGTATCCCAAAAGAAAATCCTGTCTTTTCCATAGAAACGTTACTCGATTTAGAAGGAGAAGTCATAGAACCCATAGTATTTCATAGCGACGCAATTTCTGTGTTAATTCGTCAATGTGAGGGAGCTACGGAGGCAATAAAGAAGGAATAGTGCATCGAGAAGGAGATACTCGTATCGCAAATGAAAATCCTGTCGTTTCCATAGAAACGTTACTCGATTTAGAAGGAAACGTCTTAGAACACATAGTATTTCATAGCGACGCAACTTCCGAGTGAATTCGTCAATGTGTGGGTGTGAGGGATGCAGTAAAGAAGGATTAGTGGATCGGAAATGAGATTGTCGTATCGCAAAAGAAAATCCTGTCGTTTCCATAGAAACGTTACTCGATTTAGAAGGAGAAGCCATAGAACCCATAGTATTTCATTGCGACGCAATTTCCGTGTGAATTCGTCAATGAGTGGGAGTGAGGGATACATTAAAGAAGGATTAGTGGATCGGAAATGAGATCGTCGTATCCCAAAAGAAAATCCTGTCGTTTCCATAGAAACGATACTGATTTAGAAGGAGAAGTCATAGAACCCATAGTATTTCATAGCGACGCAATTTCCGTGTGAATTCGTCAATGAGTGAGAGTTAGGGATTCTGTAAAGAAGGATTAGTGGATCGGAAATGAGATTGTCATATCCCAGAAGAAATTCCAGTCGTTTCTTTAGAAACGTTTCTCGATTTAGAAGGAGAAGTCATAGAACCCATAGTATTTCATAGCGACTCAATTTCCGTGTGAATTCGTCAATGAGTGGGAGTGAGGGATACAGTAAAGAAGGATTAGTGGATCGGAAATGAGATTGTCGTATCCCAAAAGAAAATCCTGTCGTTTCCATAGAAACGTTACTCGATTTAGAAGGAAAAGTCTTAGAACACATAGTATTTCATAGCGACGCAATTTCCGTGTGAATTCGTCAATGTGTGGGAGTGAGGGATGCAGTAAAGAAGGATTAGTGCATCGGACATGAGATTGTCGTAACCCAAAAGAAAATCCTGTTGTTTCCATGGAAACGTTACTCGATTTAGAAGGAGAAGTCATAGAAACCACAGTATTTCACAGCGACGCAATTTCCGTGTGAATTCGTCAATGAGTGGGAGTGAGGGATGCAGTAAAGAAGGATTAGTGGATCGGAAATGAGATTGTCGTATCCCAAAAGAAAATCCTGTCGTTTCCATAGAAACGTTACTCGATTTAGAAGGAAATGTCTTAGAACACATAGTATTTCATAGCGACGCAATTTCCGTGTGAATTCGTCAAAGTGTGGGAGTGAGGGATGCAGTAAAGATGGATTAGTGGATCGGAAATGAGATTGTCGTATCCCAAAAGAAAATCCTGTCGTTCCCATAGAAACGTTACTCGATTTAGAAGGAGAAGTCATAGAACCCATAGTATTTCATAGCGACGCAATTTCTGTGTTAATTCGTCATTGTGAGGGAGCTAGGGATGCAATAAAGAAGGAATAGTGCATCGAGAAGGAGATACTCGTACCGCAAAAGAAATGCCAGTCGTTTCCATAGAAACGATACTCAATTTAGAAGGAGAAGTCATAGAACCCATAGTATTTCATAGCGACGCTATTTCTGTGTTAATTCGTCAATGTGTGGGAGTGAGGGATGCAGTAAAGAAGGATTAGTGGATCGGAAGTGTGATTGTCGTATCCCAAAAGAAAATCCTGTCGTTTCCATAGAAACGTTACTCGATTTAGAACCAAATGTCTTAGAACACATAGTATTTCATAGCGACGCAATTGCCGTGTGAATTCGTCAATGTGTGGGAGTGAGGGATGCAGTAAAGAAGGATTAGTGGATCGGAAGTGTGATTGTCGTATCCCAAAAGAAAATCCTGTCGTTTCCATAGAAACGTTACTCGATTTAGAACCAAATGTCTTAGAACACATAGTATTTCATAGCGACGCAATTGCCGTGTGAATTCGTCAATGTGTGAGAGTGAGGGATGCAGTAAAGAAGGATTAGTGGATCGGAAATGTGATTGTCGTAACCCCAAAAGAAAATCCTGTCGTTTCCATAGAAACGTTACTCGATTTTGAAGGAAATGTCTTAGATCATATAGTATTTCATAGCGACGCAATTTCCGTGTGAATTCGTCAATGTGTGGGAGTGAGGGATGCAGTAAAGACGGATTAGTGGATCGGAAATGTGATTGTCGTATCCCAAAAGAAAATCCTGTCGTTTCCATAGAAACGTTATTCGATTTAGAAGGAAATGTCTTAGAACACATAGTTTTTCATAGCGACGCAATTTCCGTGTGAATTCGTCAATGTGTGGGAGTGAGGGATGCAGTAAAGAAGGATTAGTGGATCAGAAATGTGATTGTCGTAACCCCAAAAGAAAATCCTGTCGTTTCCATAGAAACGTTACTCGATTTAGAAGGCAATGTCTTAGATCATATAGTATATCATAGCGACGCAATTTCCGTGTGAATTCGTCAATGTGTGGGAGTGAGGGATGCAGAAAAGAAGGATTACTGGATCGGAAATGTGATTGTCGTATCCCAAAAGAAAATCCTGTCGTTTCCATAGAAACGTTACTCGATTTAGAAGGAAATGTCTTAGAACACATAGTCTTTCATAGCGACGCAATTTCCGTGTGAATTCGTCAATGTGTGGGAGTGAGGGATGCAGTAAAGAAGGATTACTGGATCGGAAATGAGATTGTCGTATCCCAAAAGAAAATCCTGTCGTTTCAATAGGAACGTTACTCGATATAGAAGGAGAAGTCATAGAACCCATAGTATTTCATAGCGACGCAATTTCCGTGTGAATTCGTCAATGTGTGGGAGTGAGGGATGCAGTAAAGAAGGATTACTGGATCGGAAATGAGATTGTCGTATCCCAAAAGAAAATCCTGTCGTTTCCATAGAAACGTTACTCGATGTAGAAGGAAATGTCTTGGAACACATAGTATTTCATAGCGACGCAATTTCCGTGTGAATTCGTCAATGTGTGGGAGGGAGGGATGCAGTAAAGAAGGATTAGTGGGTCAGAAATGAGATCGTCGTATCCCAAAAGAAAATCCTGTCGTTTTTATAGAAACGTTACTCGATTTAGAAGGAGAAGTCATAGAACCCATAGTATTTCATAGCGACGCAATTTCTGTGTTAATTCGTCAATGTGAGGGAGCTAAGGATGTAATAAAGAAGGAATAGTGCATCGAGAAGGAGATACTCGCACCGCAAAAGAAAAGCCAGTCGTTTCCATAGAAACGATACTCGATTTAGAAGGAGAACTAATTGAACCCATAGTATTTCATTGCGTTGCAATTGCTGTGGTAATTCGTCAATGTGTGGGAGTGAGGGATGCAGTAAAGAAGGATTAGTGGATCGGAAATGTGATTGTCGTATCGCAAAAGAAAATCCTGTCGTTTCCATAGAAACGTAACTCGATTTAGAAGGAGAAGTCATAGAACCCATAGTATTTCATAGCGACGCAATTTCCGTGTGAATTCGTCAATGAGTGGGATTGAGGGATGCAGTAAAGAAGGATTAGTGGATCGGAAATGAGATTGTCGTATCCGAAAAGAAAATCCTGTCGTTTCCATAGAAACGTTACTTGATTCTGAAGGAGAAGTCATAGAACCCATAGTAATTCATAGCGACGCAATTTCTGTGTTAATTCGTCAATGTGAGGGAGCTAGGGATGCAGTAAAGAAGGAATAGTGCATCGAGAAGGAGATACTCGTAACGCAAAAGAAAAGCCAGTCGTTTCCATAGAAACGATACTCGATTTAGAAGGAGAAGTCATAGAACCCATAGTATTTCATTGCGACGTAATTGCTGTGTTATTTCGTCAATGTGGGGGAGTGAGGGATGCAGTAAAGAAGGATTAGTGGATCGGAAATGAGATTGTCGTATCCCAAAAGAAAATCCTGTCGTTTCCATAGAAACGTTACTCGATTTAGAAGGAGATGTCATAGAACCCACAGTATTTCATAGCGACGCAATTTCCGTGTGAATTCGTCAATGAGTGGGAGTGAGGGATGCAGTAAAGAAGGATTAGTGGATCGGAAATGTGATTGCCGTATCCCAAAAGAGAATCCTGTCGTTTCCATAGAAACGTTACTCGATTTAGAAGGAAATGTCTTAGAACACCTAGTATTTCATAGCGACGCTATTTCCGTGTGAATTCGTCAATGTGTGGGAGTGAGGGATGCAGTACAGAAGGATTAGTGGATCGGAAATGAGATTGTCGTATCCCAAAAGAAAATCCTGTCGTTTCCATAGAAACGTTACTCGATTTAGTAGGAGAAGTCATAGAACCCACAGTATTTCATAGCGACGCAATTTCCGTGTGAATTCGTCAAATTGTGGGAGTGAGGGATGAAGTAAAGAAGGATTAGTGGATCGGAAATGAGATTGTCGTATCCCAAAAGAAAATCCTGTCGTTTCCATAGAAACGTAACTCGATTTAGGAGGAGAAGTCATAGAACCAATAGTATTTCATAGCGACGCAATTTCCGTGTGAATTTGTCAATGTGTGGGAGTGAGGGATGCAGTAAAGAAGGATTAGTGGATCGGAAATGTGATTGTCGTTTTCCAAAAGAAAATCCTGTCGTTTCCATAGAAACGTTACTCGATTTAGAAGGGAATGTCTTAGAACACATAGTATTTCATAGCGACGCAATTTCCGTGTGAATTCGTCAATGTCTGGGAGTGAAAGATGCAGTAAAGATAGATTAGTGGATCGGAAATGTGATTGTCGTATTCCAAAAGAAAATCCTGTCGTCTCCACAGAAACGTTACTCGATTTAGAAGGAAATGTCTTAGAACACATAGTATTTCATAGCGACGCAATTTCCGTGTGAATTCGTCAAATTGTGGGAGTGAGGGATGAAGTAAAGAAGGATTAGTGGATCGGAAATGAGATTGTCGTATCCCAAAAGAAAATCCTGTCGTTTCCATAGAAACGTTACTCGATTTAGAAGGAGAAGTCACAGAACCACAGTATTTCATAGCGACGCAATTTCCGTGTGAATTCGTCAATGTGTGGGAGTGAGGGATGCAGTAAAGACGGATTAGTGGATCGGAAATGAGATTGTAGTATCCCAAAAGAAAATCCTGTCATTTCAATAGGAACGTTACTCGATATAGAAGGAGAAGTCATAGAACCCATAGTATTTCATAGCGACGCAATTTCCGTGTGAATTCGTCAATGTGTGGGAGTGAGGGATGCAGTAAAGAAGGATTACTGGATCGGAAATGAGATTGTCGTATCCCAAAAGAAAATCCTGTCGTTTCCATAGAAACGTTACTCGATGTAGAAGGAAATGTCTTGGAACACATAGTATTTCATAGCGACGCAATTTCCGTGTGAATTCGTCAATGTGTGGGAGGGAGGGATGCAGTAAAGAAGGATTAGTGGGTCGGAAATGAGATCGTCGTATCCCAAAAGAAAATCCTGTCGTTTTTATAGAAACGTTACTCGATTTAGAAGGAGAAGTCATAGAACCCATAGTATTTCATAGAGACGCAATTTCCGTGTGAATTCGTCAATGTGTGGGAGTGAGGGATGCAGTAAAGAAGGATTAGTGGATCGGAAATGAGATTGTCGTACCCCAAAAGAAAATCCTGTCGTTTCCATAGAAACGTTACTCGATTTAGGAGGAGAAGTCATAGAACCCATAGTATTTCATAGCGACGCAATTTCCGTGTGAATTCGTCAATGTGTGGGAGTGAGGGATGCAGTAAAGAAGGATTAGTGGATCGGAAATGTGATTGTCGTATCCCAAAAGAAAATCCTGTCGTTTCCATAGAAACGTTACTCGATTTAGAAGGAAATGTCTTAGAACACATAGTATTTCATAGCGACGCAATTTCCGTGTGAATTCGTCAATGTGTGGGAGTGAGGGATGCAGTAAAGAAGGATTAGTGGATCGGAAATGTGATTGTCGTATCCCAAAAGAAAATCCTGTCGTTTCCATAGAAACGTTACTAGATATAGAAGGAAATGTCTTAGAACACATAGTATTTCATAGCGACGCAATTTCCGTGTGAATTCGTCAATGTGTGGGAGTGAGGGATGCAGTAAAGAAGGATTAGTGGATCGGAAATGTGATTGCCGTATCCCAAAAGAGAATCCTGTCGTTTCCATAGAAACGTTACTCGATTTAGAAGGAAATGTCTTAGAACACATAGTATTTCATAGCGACGCTATTTCCGTGTGAATTCGTCAATGTGTGGGAGTGAGGGATGCAGTACAGAAGGATTAGTGGATCGGAAATGAGATTGTCGTATCCCAAAAGAAAATCCTGTCGTTTCCATAGAAACGTTACTCGATTTAGAAGGAGAAGTCATAGAACCCACAGTATTTCATAGCGACGCAATTTCCGTGTGAATTCGTCAAATTGTGGGAGTGAGGGATGAAGTAAAGAAGGATTAGTGGATCGGAAATGAGATTGTCGTATCCCAAAAGAAAATCCTGTCGTTTCCATAGAAACGTAACTCGATTTAGGAGGAGAAGTCATAGAACCAATAGTATTTCATAGCGACGCAATTTCCGTGTGAATTCGTCAATGTGTGGGAGTGAGGGATGCAGTAAAGAAGGATTAGTGGATCGGAAATGTGATTGTCGTTTTCCAAAAGAAAATCCTGTCGTTTCCATAGAAACGTTACTCGATTTAGAAGGGAATGTCTTAGAACACATAGTATTTCATAGCGACGCAATTTCCGTGTGAATTCGTCAATGTCTGGGAGTGAAAGATGCAGTAAAGATAGATTAGTGGATCGGAAATGTGATTGTCGTATTCCAAAAGAAAATCCTGTCGTCTCCACAGAAACGTTACTCGATTTAGCAGGAAATGTCTTAGAACACATAGTATTTCATAGCGACGCAATTTCCGTGTGAATTCGTCAACGAGTGGGAGTGAAGGATGCAGTAAAGAAGGATTAGTGGATCGGAAATGAGATTGTCGTATCCCAAAAGAAAATCCTGTCGTTTCCATAGAAACGTTACTCCATTTAGAAGGAAATGACTTAGAACACATAGTATTTCATAGCGACGCAATTTCCGTGTGAATTCGTCAATGTGTGGGAGTGAGGGATGCAGTAAAGATGGATTAGTGGATCGGAAATGAGATTGTCGTATCCCAAAAGAAAATCCTGCCGTTTCCATAGCAACGTTACTCGATTTAGAAGGAGAAGTCATAGAACCCACAGTATTTCATAGCGACGCAATTTCCGTGTGAATTCGTCAATGTGTGGGAGTGAGGGATGAAGTAAGGAAGGATTAGTGGATCGGATATGAGATTGTCGTATCCCAAAAGAAAATCCTGTCGTTTCCATAGAAACGTAACTCGATTTAGGAGGAGAAGTCGTAGAACCAATAGTATTTCATAGCGACGCAATTTCCGTGTGAATTCGTCAATGTGTGGGAGTGAGGGATGCAGTAAAGAAGGATTAGTGGATCGGAAATGTGATTGTCGTATCCCAAAAGAAAATCCTGTCGTTTCCATAGAAACGTTACTCGATTTAGAAGGAAATGTCTTAGAACACATAGTATATCATAGCGACGCAATTTCCGTGTGACTTCGTCAATGTGTGGGAGTGAGGGATGCAGTAAAGAAGGATTAGTGGATTGGAAATGTGATTGTCGTATCCCAAAAGAAAATCCTGTCGTTTCCATTGAAACTTTACTCGATTTAGAAGGAAATGCCTTCGAACTCATAGTATTTCATAGCGACGCAATTTCTGTGTTAATTCGTCAATGAGTGGGAGTGAGGGATGCAGTAAAGAAGGATTAGTGGATCGGAAATGAGATTGTCGTATCCCAAAAGAAAATCCTGTCGTTTCCATAGAAACGTTACTCGATTTAGAAGAAAATGTCTTAGAACACATTGTATGTCATAGCGACGCAATTTCCGTGTGAATTTGTCAATGTGTGGGAGTGAGGGATGCAGTAAAGAAGGATTAGTAGATCGGAAATGAGATTGTCGTATCCCAAAAGAAAATCCTGTCGTTTCCATAGAAACGTTACTCGATTTTGAAGGAGAAGTCATTGAACCCATAGTATTTCATAGCGACGCAATTTCTGTGTTAATTCGTCAATGTGAGGGAGCTAGGGATGCAGTAAAGAAGGAATAGTGCATCGAGAAGGAGATACTCGTAACGCAAAAGAAAAGCCAGTCGTTTCCATAGAAACGATACTCGATTTAGAAGGAGAAGTCATAGAACCCATAGTATTTCATTGCGACGCAATTGCTGTGTTATTTCGTCAATGTGTGGGAGTGAGGGATGCAGTAAAGAAGGATTAGTGGATCGGAAATGAGATTGTCGTATCCCAAAAGAAAATCCTGTCGTTTCCATAGAAACGTTACTCGATTTAGAAGGAGATGTCATAGAACCCACAGTATTTCATAGCGACGCAATTTCCGTGTGAATTCGTCAATGTGTGGGAGTGAGGGATGCAGTAAAGAAGGATTAGTGGATATGAAATGAGATTGTCGTATCCCAAAAGAAAATCCTGTCGTTTCCATAAAAACGTTACTCGATTTAGGAGGAGAAGTCATAGAACCCATAGTATTTCATAGCGACGCAATTTCCGTGTGAATTCGTCAATGTGTGGGAGTGAGGGATGCAGTAAAGAAGGATTAGTGGATCGGAAATGTGATTGTCGTATCCCAAAAGAAAATCCTGTCGTTTCCATAGAAACGTTACTCGATTTGGAAGGAAATGTCTTAGAACACATAGTATTTCATAGCGACGCTATTTCCGTGTGAATTCGTCAATGTGTGGGAGTGAGAGATGCAGTTAAGATGGATTAGTGGATCGGAAATGTGGTTGTCGTCTCCCGTAAGAAAATGCTGTCGTTTCCATAGAAACGTTACTCGATTTAGAAGGAAATGTCTTAGAACACATATTCTTTCATAGCGACGCAATATCCGTGTGAATTCGTCAATGTGTGGGAGTGAGAGATGCAGTAAAGAAGGATTAGTGGATCGGAAATGAGATTGTCGTATCGCAAAAGAAAAGCCTGTCGTTTCCATAGAAACGTTACTCGATTTAGAAGGAGACGTCATAGAACCCACAGTATTACATAGCGACGCGATTTCTGTGTCAATTCGTCAATGTGTGGGAGTGAGGGATGCAGTAAAGAAGGATTAGTGGATCGGAAATGAGATTGTCGTATCCCAAAAGAAAATCCTGTTGTTTCCATAGAAACGTTCCTCGATTTAGAAGGAGAAGTCATAGAACCCATAGTATTTCATAGCGATGCAATTTCCGTGTGATTTCCTCAATGTGTGGGAGTGAGGGATGCAGTAAAGAGGGATTAGTGGATCGGAAATGTGATTGTCGTATCCCAAAAGAAAATCCAGTCGTTTCCATAGAAACGTTACTCGATTTAGAAGGAGAAGTCATAGAACCCATAGTATTTCATAGTGACGCAATTTCCGTGTGAATTCGTCAATGTGTGGGAGTGAGGGATGCAGTAAAGAAGGATTAGTGGATCGGAAATGTGATTGTCGTATCCCAAAAGAAAATCCTGTCGTTTCCATAGAAACGTTACTCGATACAGAGGGAAATGTCTTAGAACACATAGTATTTCATAGCGACGCAATTTCCGTGTGAATTCGTCAATGTGTGGGAGTGAGAGATGCAGTAAAGGTGGATTAGTGGATCGGAAATGTGATTGTCGTATCCCAAAAGAAAATCCTGTCGTTTCCATAGAAACGTTACTCGATTTAGAAGGAAATGTCTTAGAACACATAGTTTTTCATAGCGACGCAACTTCCGTGTGAATTCGTCAATGTGTGGGAGTGAGGGATGCAGTAAAGAAGGATTAGTGTATCGGAAATGAGATTGTCGTATCGCAAAAGAAAATCCTGTCGTTTCCACAGAAACGTTACTCGATTTAGAAGGAAATGTCTTGGAACACATAGTATTTCATAGCGACGCAATTTCCGTGTGAATTCGTCAATGTGTGGGAGGGAGGGATGCAGTAAAGAAGGTTTAGTGGATCGGAAATGAGATTGTCGTATCCCAAAAGAAAATCCTGTTGATTCCATAGAAACGTTACTCGATTTACAACGAGAAGTCATAGAACCCATAGTATTTCATAGCGACGCAATTTCCGAGTGAATTCGTCAATGAGTGGGAGTGAGGGATGCAGTAAAGAAGGATTAGTGGATCGGAAATGTGATTGTCATATCCCAAAAGAAAATCCTGTCGTTTCCATAGAAACGTTACTCGATTTAGAAGGAATCGTCTTAGAACACATAGTATTTCATGGCGACGCAATTTCCGTGTGAATTCGTCAATGAGTGGGAGTGAGGGATGCAGTAAAGAAGTATTAGTGGATCGGAATAGAGATCGTCGTATCCCAAAAGAAAATCTTGTCGTTTCCATAGAAACGTTACTCGATTTAGAAGGAGAAGTCATAGAACCCATAGTATTTCATAGCGACGCAATTTCCGTGTGAATTCGTCAATGTGTGGGAGTGAGGGATGCAGTAAAGAAGGATTAGTGGATCGGAAATGTGATTGTCGTATCCCAAAAGAAAATCCTGTCGTTTCCATAGAAACGTTACTCGATTTAGAAGGAAATGTCTTAGAACACATAGTAATTCATAGCGGCGCAATTTCTGTGTGAGTTCGTCAATGTGTGGGAGTGAATGATGCAGTATAGAAGGATTAGTGGATCGGAAATGTGTTTGTCGTATCCCAAAAGAAAATCCTGTCGCTTCCATAGAAACGTTACTCGATTTAGAAGGAAATGTCTTAGAACACATAGTATTTCATAGCGACGCAATTTCCGTGTGAATTCGTCAATGTGTGGGAGTGAGGGATGCAGTAAAGAGGGGTTAGTGGATCGGAAATGAGATTGTCGTATCCCAAAAGAAAATCCTGTCGTTTCCATAGAAACGTTACTCGATTTAGAAGGAGAAGTCATAGAACCTATAGCATTTCATAGCGACACAATTTCTGTGTTAATTCGTCAATGTGAGGGAGCTAGGGATGCAATAAAGAAGGAATAGTGCATCGAGAAGGAGATACTCGTATCGCAAAGGAAAATCCTGTCGCTTCCATAGAAACGTTACTCGATTTAGAAGGAAATGTCTTAGAACACATAGTATTTCATAGCGACCCCATTTCCGTGTGAATTCGTCAATGTTTGGGAGTGACGGATGCAGTAAAGAAGGATTAGTGGATCGGAAATTAGAATGTCGTATCCCAAAAGAAAATCCTGTCGTTTCCATAGAAACGTTACTCGATTTAGAAGGAAATGTCTTAGAACACATATTCTTTCATAGCGACGCTATATCCGTGTGAATTCGTCAATGTGTGGGAGTGAAGGATGCAGTAAAGAAGGATTAGTGGATCGGAAATGAGATTGTCGTATCGCAAAAGAAAAGCCTGTCGTTTCCATAGAAACGTTACTCGATTTAGAAGGAGACGTCATAGAACCCACAGTATTACATAGCGACGCGATTTCTGTGTGAATTCGTCAATGTGTGGGAGTGAGGGATGCAGTAAAGAAGGATTAGTGGATCGGAAATGAGTTTGTCATATCCCAAAAGAAAATCCTGTTGTTTCCATAGAAACGTTCCTCGATTTAGTAGGAGAAGTCATAGAACCCATAGTATTTCATAGCGATGCAATTTCCGTGTGATTTCGTCAATGTGTGGGTGTGAGGGATGCAGTAAAGAGGGATTAGTGGATCGCAAATGTGATTGTCGTATCCCAAAAGAAAATCCAGACGTTTCCATAGAAACGTTACTCGATTTAGCAGGAGAAGTCATAGAACCCATAGTATTTCATAGCGACGCAATTTCCGTGTGAATTCGTCAATGTGTGGGAGTGAGGGATGCAGTAAAGAAGGATTAGTGGATCGGAAATGTGATTGTCGTATCCCAAAAGAAAATCCTGTCGTTTCCATAGAAACGTTACTCGATATAGAAGGAAATGTCTTAGAACACATAGTATTTCATAGCGACGCAATTTCCGTGTGAATTCGTCAATGTGTGGGAGTGAGAGATGCAGTAAAGATGGATTAGTGGATCGGAAATGTGATTGTCGTATCCCAAAAGAAAATCCTGTCGTTTCCATAGAAACGTTACTCGATTTAGAAGGAAATGTCTTAGAACACATAGTTTATCATAGCGACGCAACTTCCGTGTGAATTCGTCAATGTGTGGGAGTGAGGGATGCAGTTAAGAGGGCTTAGTGTATCGGAAATGAGATTGTCGTATCGCAAAAGAAAATCCTGTCGTTTCCACAGAAACGTTACTCGATTTAGAAGGAAATGTCTTGGAACACATAGTATTTCATAGCGACGCAATTTCCGTGGTAATTCGTCAATGTGTGGGAGGGAGGGATGCAGTAAAGAAGGATTAGTGGATCGGAAATGAGATTGTCGTATCCCAAAAGAAAATCCAGTCGATTCCATAGAAACGTTACTCGATTTAGAAGGAAATGTCATAGAACCCATAGTATTTCATAGCGACGCAATTTCCGAGTGAATTCGTCAATGAGTGGGAGTGAGGGATGCAGTAAAGAAGGATTAGTGGATCGGAAATGTGATTGTCATATCCCAAAAGAAAATCCTGTCGTTTCCATAGAAACGTTACTCGATTTAGAAGGAATCGTCTTAGAACACATAGTATTTCATGGCGACGCAATTTCCGTGTGAATTCGTCAATGAGTGGGAGTGAGGGATGCAGTAAAGAAGGATTAGTGGATCGGAAAAGTGATCGTCGTATCCCAAAAGAAAATCCTGTCGTTTCCATAGAAACGTTACTCGATTTAGATGGAGAAGTCATAGAACCCATAGTATTTCATAGCGACGCAATTTCCGTGTGAATTCGTCATTGTGTGGGAGAGAGGGATGCAGTAAAGAAGGATTAGTGGATCGGAAATGTGATTGTCGTATCCCAAAAGGAAATCCTGTCGTTTCCATAGAAACGTTACTCGATTTAGAAGGAAATGTCTTAGAACACATAGTATTTCACAGCGACGCAATTTCCGTGTGACTTCGTCAATGTGTGTGAGTGAGGGATGCAGTAAAGAAGGATTAGTGGATCGGAAATGTGATTGTCGTATCCCAAAAGAAAATCCTGTCGTTTCCATAGAAACGTTACTCGATTTAGAAGGAAATGTCTTAGAACACATAGTAATTCATAGCGGCGCAATTTCTGTGTGAATTCGTCAATGTGTGGGAGTGAATGATGCAGTAAAGAAGCATTAGTGGATCGGAAATGTGTTTGTCGTATCCCAAAAGAAAATCCTGTCGCTTCCATAGAAACGTTACTCGATTTAGAAGGAAATGTCTTAGAACACATAGTATTTCATAGCGACGCAATTTCCGTGTGAATTCGTCAATGTGTGCGAGTGAGGGATGCAGTAAAGAGGGGTTAGTGGATCGGAAATGAGATTGTCGTATCCCAAAAGACAATCCTGTCGTTTCCATAGAAACGTTACTCGATTTAGAAGGAAATGTCTTAGAACACATAGTAATTCATAGCGGCGCAATTTCTGTGTGAATTCGTCAATGTGTGGGAGTGAATGATGCAGTATAGAAGGATTAGTGGATCGGAAATGTGTTTGTCGTATCCCAAAAGAAAATCCTGTCGCTTCCATAGAAACGTTACTCGATTTAGAAGGAAATGTCTTAGAACACATAGTATTTCATAGCGACGCAATTTCCGTGTGAATTCGTCAATGTGTGGGAGTGAGGGATGCAGTAAAGAGGGGTTAGTGGATCGGAAATGAGATTGTCGTATCCCAAAAGAAAATCCTGTCGTTTCCATAGAAACGTTACTCGATTTAGAAGGAGAAGTCATAGAACCCATAGTATTTCATAGCGACGCAATTTCCGTGTGAATTCGTCAATGTGTGGGAGTGAGGGATGCAGTAAAGAAGGATTAGTGGATCGGAAATGTGATTGTCGTATCCCAAAAGAAAATCCTGTCGTTTCCATAGAAACGTTACTCGATTTAGAAGGAAATGTCTTAGAACACATAGTATTTCACAGCGACGCAATTTCCGTGTGACTTCGTCAATGTGTGTGAGTGAGGGATGCAGTAAAGAAGGATTAGTGGATCGGAAATGTGATTGTCGTATCCCAAAAGAAAATCCTGTCGTTTCCATAGAAACGTTACTCGATTTAGAAGGAAATGTCTTAGAACACATAGTAATTCATAGCGGCGCAATTTCTGTGTGAATTCGTCAATGTGTGGGAGTGAATGATGCAGTAAAGAAGGATTAGTGGATCGGAAATGTGTTTGTCGTATCCCAAAAGAAAATCCTGTCGCTTCCATAGAAACGTTACTCGATTTAGAAGGAGAAGTCATAGAACCTATAGCATTTCATAGCGACTCAATTTCTGTGTTAATTCGTCAATGTGAGGGAGCTAGGGATGCAATAAAGAAGGAATAGTGCATCGAGAAGGAGATACTCGTATCGCAAAAGAAAATCCTGTCGCTTCCATAGAAACGTTACTCGATTTAGAAGGAAATGTCTTAGAACACATAGTATTTCATAGCGACCCTATTTCCGTGTGAATTCGTCAATGTTTGGGAGTGACGGATGCAGTAAAGAAGGATTAGTGGATCGGAAATTAGAATGTCGTATCCCAAAAGAAAATCCTGTCGTTTCCGTAGAAACGTTACTCGATTTAGAAGGAAATGTCTTAGAACACATATTCTTTCATAGCGACGCTATATCCGTGTGAATTCGCCAATGTGTGGGAGTGAGGGATGCAGTAAAGAAGGATTAGTGGATCGGAAATGAGATAGTCGTATCGCAAAAGAAAAGCCTGTCGTTTCCATAGAAACGTTACTCGATTTAGAAGGAGACGTCATAGAACCCACAGTATTACATAGCGTTGCGATTTCTGTGTGAATTCGTCAATGTGTGGGAGTGAGGGATGCAGTAAAGAAGGATTAGTGGATCGGAAATGAGTTTGTCATATCCCAAAAGAAAATCCTGTTGTTTCCATAGAAACGTTACTCGATTTAGTAGGAGAAGTCATAGAACCCATAGTATTTCATAGCGATGCAATTTCCGTGTGATTTCGTCAATGTGTGGGAGTGAGGGATGCAGTAAAGAGGGATTAGTGGATCGGAAATGTGATTGTCGTATCCCAAAAGAAAATCCTGTCGTTTCCATAGAAACGTTACTCGATTTAGAAGGAAATGTCTTAGAACACATAGTTTTTCATAGCGACGCAACTTCCGTGTGAATTCGTCAATGTGTGGGCGTGAGGGATGCAGTAAAGAGGGATTAGTGTATCGGAAATGAGATTGTCGTATCGCAAAAGAAAATCCTGTCGTTTCCACAGAAACGTTACTCGATTTAGAAGGAAATGTCTTGGAACACATAGTATTTCATAGCGACGCAATTTCCGTGTGAATTCGTCAATGTGTGGGAGGGAGGGATGCAGTAAAGAAGGATTAGTGGATCGGAAATGAGATTGTCGTATCCCAAAAGAAAATCCTGTCGATTCCATAGAAACGTTACTCGATTTAGAAAGAAATGTCATAGAACCCATAGTATTTCATAGCGACGCAATTTCCGAGTGAATTCGTCAATGAGTGGGAGTGAGGGATGCAGTAAAGAAGGATTAGTGGATCGGAAATGTGATTGTCATATCCCAAAAGAAAATCCTGTCGTTTCCATAGAAACGTTACTCGATTTAGAAGGAATCGTCTTAGAACACATAGTATTTCATGGCGACGCAATTTCCGTGTGAATTCGTCAATGTGTGGGAGTGAATGATGCAGTAAAGAAGGATTAGTGGATCGGAAATGTGTTTGTCGTATCCCAAAAGAAAATCCTGTCGCTTCCATAGAAACGTTACTCGATTTAGAAGGAAATGTCTTAGAACACATAGTATTTCATAGCGACGCAATTTCCGTGTGAATTCGTCAATGTGTGCGAGTGAGGGATGCAGTAAAGAGGGGTTAGTGGATCGGAAATGAGATTGTCGTATCCCAAAAGAAAATCCTGTCGTTTCCATAGAAACGTTACTCGATTTAGAAGGAGAAGTCATAGAACCCATAGCATTTCATAGCGACTCAATTTCTGTGTTAATTCGTCAATGTGAGGGAGCTAGGGATGCAATAAAGAAGGAATAGTGCATCGAGAAGGAGATACTCGTATCGCAAATGAAAATCCTGTCGCTTCCATAGAAACGTTACTCGATTTAGAAGGAAATGTCTTAGAACACATAGTATTTCATAGCGACCCAATTTCCGTGTGAATTCGTCAATGTTTGGGAGTGAGGGATGCAGTAAAGAAGGATTAGTGGATCGGAAATTAGAATGTCGTATTCCAAAAGAAAATCCTGTCGTTTCCATAGAAACGTTACTCGATTTAGAAGGAAATGTCTTAGAACACATAGTATTACATAGCGACGCAATTTCCGTGTGAATTCGTCAATGAGAGGGAGTGAGGGATGCAGTAAAGAACGATTAGTGGATCGGAAATGAGATTGTCGTATCCCAAAAGAAAATCCTGTCGTTTTCATAGAAACGTTACTCGATTTAGAAGTAGAAGTCATAGAACCCATAGTATTTCATAGCGACGCAATTTCCGTGCGAATTCGTCAATGTGTGGGAGTGAGGGATGCAGTAAAGAAGGATTAGTGGATCGGAAATGAGATTGTCGTATCCCAAAAGAAAATCCTGTCGTTTCCATAGAAAAGTTACTCGATTTAGAAGGAGAAGTCATAGAACCCATAGTATTTCATAGCGACGCAATTTCCGTGTGTATTCGTCAATGAGTGGGAGTGAGGGATGCAGTAAAGAAGGATTAGTGGATCGGAAATGAGATTGTCGTATCCCAAAAGAAAATCCTGTCGTTTCCATAGAAACGTTACTCGATTTTGAAGGAGAAGTCATTGAACCCATAGTATTTCATAGCGACGCAATTTCTGTGTTAATTCGTCAATGAGTGGGAGTGAGGGATGCAGTAAAGAAGGATTAGTGGATCGGAAATGAGATTGTCGTATCCCAAAAGAAAATCCTGTCGTTTCCATAGAAACGTTACTCGATTTAGAAGAAAATGTCTTAGAACACATTGTATGTCATAGCGACGCAATTTCCGTGTGAATTTGTCAATGTGTGGGAGTGAGGGATGCAGAACAGAAGGATTAGTAGATCGGAAATGAGATTGTCGTATCCCAAAAGAAAATCCTGTCGTTTCCATAGAAACGTTACTCGATTTTGAAGGAGAAGTCATTGAACCCATAGTATTTCATAGCGACGCAATTTCTGTGTTAATTCGTCAATGTGAGGGAGCTAGGGATGCAGTAAAGAAGGAATAGTGCATCGAGAAGGAGATACTCGTAACGCAAAAGAAAAGCCAGTCGTTTCCATAGAAACGATACTCGATTTAGAAGGAGAAGTCATAGAACCCATAGTATTTCATTGCGACGCAATTGCTGTGTTATTTCGTCAATGTGTGGGAGTGAGGGATGCAGTAAAGAAGGATTAGTGGATCGGAAATGAGATTGTCGTATCCCAAAAGAAAATCCTGTCGTTTCCATAGAAACGTTACTCGATTTAGCAGGAAATGTCTTAGAACACATAGTATTTCATAGCGACGCAATTTCCGTGTGAATTCGTCAACGAGTGGGAGTGAAGGATGCAGTAAAGAAGGATTAGTGGATCGGAAATGAGATTGTCGTATCCCAAAAGAAAATCCTGTCGTTTCCATAGAAACGTTACTCCATTTAGAAGGAAATGTCTTAGAACACATAGTATTTCATAGCGACGCAATTTCCGTGTGAATTCGTCAATGTGTGGGAGTGAGGGATGCAGCAAAGTAGGATTAGTGGATCGGAAATGATATTGTCGTATCCCAAAAGAAAATCCTGTCGTTTCCATAGAAACGTTACTCGATTTACAAGGAGAAGTCACAGAACCCACAGTATTTCATAGCGACGCAATTTCCGTGTGAATTCGTCAATGTGTGATAGTGAGGGATGCAGTAAAGATGGATTAGTGGATCGGAAATGAGATTGTCGTACCCCAAAAGAAAATCCTGCCGTTTCCATAGCAACGTTACTCGATTTAGAAGGAGAAGTCATAGAACCCACAGTATTTCATAGCGACGCAATTTCCGTGTGAATTCGTCAATGTGTGGGAGTGAGGGATGAAGTAAGGAAGGATTAGTGGATCGGATATGAGATTGTCGTATCCCAAAAGAAAATCCTGTCGTTTCCAAAGAAACGTAACTCGATTTAGGAGGAGAAGTCGTAGAACCAATAGTATTTCATAGCGACGCAATTTCCGTGTGAATTCGTCAATGTGTGGGAGTGAGGGATGCAGTAAAGAAGGATTAGTGGATCGGAACTGTGATTGTCGTATCCCAAAAGAAAATCCTGTCGTTTCCATAGAAACGTTACTCGATTTAGAAGGAAATGTCTTAGAACACATAGTATTTCATAGCGACGCAATTTCCGTGTGACTTCGTCAATGTGTGGGAGTGAGGGATCCAGTAAAGAAGGATTAGTGGATTGGAAATGTGATTGTCGTATCCCAAAAGAAAATCCTGTCGTTTCCATTGAAACTTTACTCGATTTAGAAGGAGATGCCTTCGAACTCATAGTATTTCATAGCGACGCAATTTCTATGTTAATTCGTCAATGAGTGGGAGTGAGGGATGCAGTAAAGAAGGATTAGTGGATCGGAAATGAGATTGTCGTATCCCAAAAGAAAATCCTGTCGTTTCCATAGAAACGTTACTCGATTTAGAAGAAAATGTCTTAGAACACATTGTATGTCATAGCGACGCAATTTCCGTGTGAATTTGTCAATGTGTGGGAGTGAGGGATGCAGTAAAGAAGGATTAGTAGATCGGAAATGAGATTGTCGTATCCCAAAAGAAAATCCTGTCGTTTCCATAGAAACGTTACTCGATTTTGAAGGAGAAGTCATTGAACCCATAGTATTTCATAGCGACGCAATTTCTGTGTTAATTCGTCAATGTGTGGGAGCTAGGGATGCAGTAAAGAAGGAATAGTGCATCGAGAAGGAGATACTCGTAACGCAAAAGAAAAGCCAGTCGTTTCCATAGAAACGATACTCGATTTAGAAGGAGAAGTCATAGAACCCATAGTATTTCATTGCGACGCAATTGCTGTGTTATTTCGTCAATGTGTGGGAGTGAGGGATGCAGTAAAGAAGGATTAGTGGATCGGAAATGAGATTGTCGTATCCCAAAAGAAAATCCTGTCGTTTCCATAGAAACGTTACTCGATTTAGAAGGAGATGTCATAGAACCCACAGTATTTCATAGCGACGCAATTTCCGTGTGAATTCGTCAATGTGTGGGAGTGAGGGATGCAGTAAAGAAGGATTAGTGGATATGAAATGAGATTGTCGTATCCCAAAAGAAAATCCTGTCGTTTCCATTAAAACGTTACTCGATTTAGGAGGAGAAGTCATAGAACCCATAGTATTTCATAGCGACGCAATTTCCGTGTGAATTCGTCAATGTGTGGGAGTGAGGGATGCAGTAAAGAAGGATTAGTGGATCGGAAATGTGATTGTCGTATCCCAAAAGAAAATCCTGTCGTTTCCATAGAAACGTTACTCGATTTGGAAGGAAATGTCTTAGAACACATAGTATTTCATAGCGACGCTATTTCCGTGTGAATTCGTCAATGTGTGGGAGTGAGAGATGCAGTTAAGATGGATTAGTGGATCGGAAATGTGGTTGTCGTATCCCGAAAGAAAATGCTGTCGTTTCCATAGAAACGTTACTCGATTTAGAAGGAAATGTCTTAGAACACATATTCTTTCATAGCGACGCAATATCCATGTGAATTCGTCAATGTGTGGGAGTGAGAGATGCAGTAAAGAAGGATTAGTGGATCGGAAATGAGATTGTCGTATCGCAAAAGAAAAGCCTGTCGTTTCCATAGAAACGTTACTCGATTTAGAAGGAGACGTCATAGAACCCACAGTATTACATAGCGACGCGATTTCTGTGTCAATTCGTCAATGTGTGGGAGTGAGGGATGCAGTAAAGAAGGATTAGTGGATCGGAAATGAGATGGTCGTATCCCAAAAGAAAATCCTGTTGTTTCCATAGAAACGTTCCTCGATTTAGAAGGAGAAGTCATAGAACCCATAGTATTTCATAGCGATGCAATTTCCGTGTGATTTCCTCATTGTGTGGGAGTGAGGGATGCAGTAAAGAGGGATTAGTGGATCGGAAATGTGATTGTCGTATCCCAAAAGAAAATCCAGTCGTTTCCATAGAAACGTTACTCGATTTAGAAGGAGAAGTCATAGAACCCATAGTATTTCATAGCGACGCAATTTCCGTGTGAATTCGTCAATGTGTGGGAGTGAGGGATGCAGTAAAGAAGGATTAGTGGATCGGAAATGTGATTGTCGTATCCCAAAAGAAAATCCTGTCGTTTCCATAGAAACGTTACTCGATATAGAGGGAAATGTCTTAGAACACATAGTATTTCATAGCGACGCAATTTCCGTGTGAATTCGTCAATGTGTGGGAGTGAGAGATGTAGTAAAGATGGATTAGTGGATCGGAAATGTGATTGTCGTATCCCAAAAGAAAATCCTGTCGTTTCCATAGAAACGTTACTCGATTTAGAAGGAAATGTCTTAGAACACATAGTTTTTCATAGCGACGCAACTTCCGTGTGAATTCGTCAATGTGTGGGAGTGAGGGATGCAGTAAAGAAGGATTAGTGTATCGGAAATGAGATTGTCGTATCGCAAAAGAAAATCCTGTCGTTTCCACAGAAACGTTACTCGATTTAGAAGGAAATGTCTTGGAACACATAGTATTTCATAGCGACGCAATTTCCGTGTGAATTCGTCAATGTGTGGGAGGGAGGGATGCAGTAAAGAAGGTTTAGTGGATCGGAAATGAGATTGTCGTATCCCAAAAGAAAATCCTGTCGATTCCATAGAAACGTTACTCGATTTACAAGGAGAAGTCATAGAACCCATAGTATTTCATAGCGACGCAATTTCCGAGTGAATTCGTCAATGAGTGGGAGTGAGGGATGCAGTAAAGAAGGATTAGTGGATCGGAAATGTGATTGTCATATCCCAAAAGAAAATCCTGTCGTTTCCATAGAAACGTTACTCGATTTAGAAGGAATCGTCTTAGAACACATAGTATTTCATGGCGACGCAATTTCCGTGTGAATTCGTCAATGAGTGGGAGTGAGGGATGCAGTAAAGAAGGATTAGTGGAACGGAATAGAGATCGTCGTATCCCAAAAGAAAATCTTGTCGTTTCCATAGAAACGTTACTCGATTTAGAAGGAGAAGTCATAGAACCCATAGTATTTCATAGCGACGCAATTTCCGTGTGAATTCGTCAATGTGTGGGAGTGAGGGATGCAGTAAAGAAGGATTAGTGGATCGGAAATGTGATTGTCGTATCCCAAAAGAAAATCCTGTCGTTTCCATAGAAACGTTACTCGATTTAGAAGGAAATGTCTTAGAACACATAGTTTTTCATAGCGACGCAACTTCCGTGTGAATTCGTCAATGTGTGGGAGTGAGAGATGCAGTAAAGATGGATTAGTGGATCGGAAATGTGATTGTCGTATCCCAAAAGAAAATCCTGTCGTTTCCATAGAAACGTTACTCGATTTAGAAGGAAATGTCTTAGAACACATAGTTTTTCATAGCGACGCAACTTCCGTGTGAATTCGTCAATGTGTGGGAGTGAGGGATGCAGTAAAGAAGGATTAGTGTATCGGAAATGAGATTGTCGTATCGCAAAAGAAAATCCTGTCGTTTCCACAGAAACGTTACTCGATTTAGAAGGAAATGTCTTGGAACACATAGTATTTCATAGCGACGCAATTTCCGTGTGAATTCGTCAATGTGTGGGAGGGAGGGATGCAGTAAAGAAGGTTTAGTGGATCGGAAATGAGATTGTCGTATCCCAAAAGAAAATCCTGTCGATTCCATAGAAACGTTACTCGATTTACAAGGAGAAGTCATAGAACCCATAGTATTTCATAGCGACGCAATTTCCGAGTGAATTCGTCAATGAGTGGGAGTGAGGGATGCAGTAAAGAAGGATTAGTGGATCGGAAATGTGATTGTCATATCCCAAAAGAAAATCCTGTCGTTTCCATAGAAACGTTACTCGATTTAGAAGGAATCGTCTTAGAACACATAGTATTTCATGGCGACGCAATTTCCGTGTGAATTCGTCAATGAGTGGGAGTGAGGGATGCAGTAAAGAAGGATTAGTGGAACGGAATAGAGATCGTCGTATCCCAAAAGAAAATCTTGTCGTTTCCATAGAAACGTTACTCGATTTAGAAGGAGAAGTCATAGAACCCATAGTATTTCATAGCGACGCAATTTCCGTGTGAATTCGTCAATGTGTGGGAGTGAGGGATGCAGTAAAGAAGGATTAGTGGATCGGAAATGTGATTGTCGTATCCCAAAAGAAAATCCTGTCGTTTCCATAGAAACGTTACTCGATTTAGAAGGAAATGTCTTAGAACACATTGTATTTCACAGCAACGCAATTTCCGTGTGACTTCGTCAATGTGTGTGAGTGAGGGATGCAGTAAAGAAGGATTAGTGGATCGGAAATGTGATTGTCGTATCCCAAAAGAAAATCCTGTCGTTTCCATAGAAACGTTACTCGATATAGAGGGAAATGTCTTAGAACACATAGTATTTCATAGCGACGCAATTTCCGTGTGAATTCGTCAATGTGTGGGAGTGAGAGATGCAGTAAAGATGGATTAGTGGATCGGAAATGTGATTGTCGTATCCCAAAAGAAAATCCTGTCGTTTCCATAGAAACGTTACTCGATTTGGAAGGAAATGTCTTAGAACACATAGTATTTCATAGCGACGCTATTTCCGTGTGAATTCGTCAATGTGTGGGAGTGAGAGATGCAGTTAAGATGGATTAGTGGATCGGAAATGTGGTTGTCGTATCCCGAAAGAAAATGCTGTCGTTTCCATAGAAACGTTACTCGATTTAAAAGGAAATGTCTTAGAACACATATTCTTTCATAGCGACGCAATATCCGTGTGAATTCGTCAATGTGTGGGAGTGAGAGATGCAGTAAAGAAGGATTAGTGGATCGGAAATGAGATTGTCGTATCGCAAAAGAAAAGCCTGTCGTTTCCATAGAAATGTTACTCGATTTAGAAGGAGACGTCATAGAACCCACAGTATTACATAGCGACGCGATTTCTGTGTCAATTCGTCAATGTGTGGGAGTGAGGGATGCAGTAAAGAAGGATTAGTGGATCGGAAATGAGATTGTCGTATCCCAAAAGAAAATACTGTTTTTTCCATAGAAACGTTCCTCGATTTAGAAGGAGAAGTCATAGAACCCATAGTATTTCATAGCGATGCAATTTCCGTGTGATTTCCTCAATGTGTGGGAGTGAGGGATGCAGTAAAGAGGGATTAGTGGATCGGAAATGTGATTGTCGTATCCCAAAAGAAAATCCAGTCGTTTCCATAGAAACGTTACTCGATTTAGAAGGAGAAGTCATAGAACCCATAGTATTTCATAGCGACGCAATTTCCGTGTGAATTCGTCAATGTGTGGGAGTGAGGGATGCAGTAAAGAAGGATTAGTGGATCGGAAATGTGATTGTCGTATCCCAAAAGAAAATCCTGTCGTTTCCATAGAAACGTTACTCGATATAGAGGGAAATGTCTTAGAACACATAGTATTTCATAGCGACGCAATTTCCGTGAGAATTCGTCAATGTGTGGGAGTGAGAGATGCAGTAAAGATGGATTAGTGGATCGGAAATGTGATTGTCGTATCCCAAAAGAAAATCCTGTCGTTTCCATAGAAACGTTACTCGATTTAGAAGGAAATGTCTTAGAACACATAGTTTTTCATAGCGACGCAACTTCCGTGTGAATTCGTCAATGTTTGGGAGTGACGGATGCAGTAAAGAAGGATTAGTGGATCGGAAATTAGAATGTCGTATCCCAAAAGAAAATCCTGTCGTTTCCATAGAAACGTTACTCGATTTAGAAGGAAATGTCTTAGAACACATATTCTTTCATAGCGACGCTATATCCGTGTGAATTCGTCAATGTGTGGGAGTGAGGGATGCAGTAAAGAAGGATTAGTGGATCGGAAATGAGTTTGTCATATCCCAAAAGAAAATCCTGTTGATTCCATAGAAACGTTCCTCGATTTAGTAGGAGAAGTCATAGAACCCATAGTATTTCATAGCGATGCAATTTCCGTGTGATTTCGTCAATGTGTGGGAGTGAGGGATGCAGTAAAGAGGGCTTAGTGTATCGGAAATGAGATTGTCGTATCGCAAAAGAAAATCCTGTCGTTTCCACAGAAACGTTACTCGATTTAGAAGGAAATGTCTTGGAACACATAGTATTTCATAGCGACGCAATTTCCGCGGTAATTCGTCAATGTGTGGGAGGGAGGGATGCAGTAAAGAAGGATTAGTGGATCGGAAATGAGATTGTCGTATCCCAAAAGAAAATCCAGTCGATTCCATAGAAACGTTACTCGATTTAGAAGGAAATGTCATAGAACCCATAGTATTTCATAGCGACGCAATTTCCGAGTGAAATCGTCAATGAGTGGGAGTGAGGGATGCAGTAAAGAAGGATTAGTGGATCGGAAATGTGATTGTCATATCCCAAAAGAAAATCCTGTCGTTTCCATAGAAACGTTACTCGATTTAGAAGGAATCGTCTTAGAACACATAGTATTTCATGGCGACGCAATTTCCGTGTGAATTCGTCAATGAGTGGGAGTGAGGGATGCAGTAAAGAAGGATTAGTGGATCGGAAAAGTGATCGTCGTATCCCAAAAGAAAATCCTGTCGTTTCCATAGAAACGTTACTCGATTTAGATGGAGAAGTCATAGAACCCATAGTATTTCATAGCGACGCAATTTCCGTGTGAATTCGTCATTGTGTGGGAGAGAGGGATGCAGTAAAGAAGGATTAGTGGATCGGAAATGTGATTGTCGTATCCCAAAAGAAAATCCTGTCGTTTCCATAGAAACGTTACTCGATTTAGAAGGAAATGTCTTAGAACACATAGTATTTCACAGCGACGCAATTTCCGTGTGACTTCGTCAATGTGTGTGAGTGAGGGATGCAGTAAAAAAGGATTAGTGGATCGGAAATGTGATTGTCGTATCCCAAAAGAAAATCCTGTCGTTTCCATAGAAACGTTACTCGATTTAGAAGGAAATGTCTTAGAACACATAGTAATTCATAGCGGCGCAATTTCTGTGTGAATTCGTCAATGTGTGGGAGTGAATGATGCAGTAAAGAAGCATTAGTGGATCGGAAATGTGTTTGTCGTATCCCAAAAGAAAATCCTGTCGCTTCCATAGAAACGTTACTCGATTTAGAAGGAAATGTCTTAGAACACATAGTATTTCATAGCGACGCAATTTCCGTGTGAATTCGTCAATGTGTGCGAGTGAGGGATGCAGTAAAGAGGGGTTAGTGGATCGGAAATGAGATTGTCGTATCCCAAAAGACAATCCTGTCGTTTCCATAGAAACGATACTCGATTTAGAAGGAAATGTCTTAGAACACATAGTAATTCATAGCGGCGCAATTTCAGTGTGAATTCGTCAATGTGTGGGAGTGAATGATGCAGTATAGAAGGATTAGTGGATCGGAAATGTGTTTGTCGTATCCCAAAAGAAAATCCTGTCGCTTCCATAGAAACGTTACTCGATTTAGAAGGAAATGTCTTAGAACACATAGTATTTCATAGCGACGCAATTTCCGTGTGAATTCGTCAATGTGTGGGAGTGAGGGATGCAGTAAAGAGGGGTTAGTGGATCGGAAATGAGATTGTCGTATCCCAAAAGAAAATCCTGTCGTTTCCATAGAAACGTTACTCGATTTAGAAGGAGAAGTCATAGAACCCATAGTATTTCATAGCGACGCAATTTCCGTGTGAATTCGTCAATGTGTGGGAGTGAGGGATGCAGTAAAGAAGGATTAGTGGATCGGAAATGTGATTGTCGTATCCCAAAAGAAAATCCTGTCGTTTCCATAGAAACGTTACTCGATTTAGAAGGAAATGTCTTAGAACACATAGTATCTCATAGCGACGCAATTTCCGTGTGAATTCGTCAATGTGTGGGAGTGAGGGATGCAGTAAAGAAGGATTAGTGGATCGGAAATGTGATTGTCGTATCCCAAAAGAAAATCCTGTCGTTTCCATAGAAACGTTACTCGATATAGAAGGAAATGTCTTAGAACACATAGTATTTCACAGCGACGCAATTTCCGTGTGACTTCGTCAATGTGTGTGAGTGAGGGATGCAGTAAAGAAGGATTAGTGGATCGGAAATGTGATTGTCGTATCCCAAAAGAAAATCCTGTCGTTTCCATAGAAACGTTACTCGATTTAGAAGGAAATGTCTTAGAACACATAGTAATTCATAGCGGCGCAATTTCTGTGTGAATTCGTCAATGTGTGGGAGTGAATGATGCAGTAAAGAAGGATTAGTGGATCGGAAATGTGTTTGTCGTATCCCAAAAGAAAATCCTGTCGCTTCCATAGAAACGTTACTCGATTTAGAAGGAGAAGTCATAGAACCTATAGCATTTCATAGCGACTCAATTTCTGTGTTAATTCGTCAATGTGAGGGAGCTAGGGATGCAATAAAGAAGGAATAGTGCATCGAGAAGGAGATACTCGTATCGCAAAAGAAAATCCTGTCGCTTCCATAGAAACGTTACTCGATTTAGAAGGAAATGTCTTAGAACACATAGTATTTCATAGCGACCCTATTTCCGTGTGAATTCGTCAATGTTTGGGAGTGACGGATGCAGTAAAGAAGGATTAGTGGATCGGAAATTAGAATGTCGTATCCCAAAAGAAAATCCTGTCGTTTCCGTAGAAACGTTACTCGATTTAGAAGGAAATGTCTTAGAACACATATTCTTTCATAGCGACGCTATATCCGTGTGAATTCGTCAATGTGTGGGAGTGAGGGATGCAGTAAAGAAGGATTAGTGGATCGGAAATGAGATAGTCGTATCGCAAAAGAAAAGCCTGTCGTTTCCATAGAAACGTTACTCGATTTAGAAGGAGACGTCATAGAACCCACAGTATTACATAGCGACGCGATTTCTGTGTGAATTCGTCAATGTGTGGGAGTGAGGGATGCAGTAAAGAAGGATTAGTGGATCGGAAATGAGGTTGTCATATCCCAAAAGAAAATCCTGTTGTTTCCATAGAAACGTTCCTCGATTTAGTAGGAGAAGTCATAGAACCCATAGTATTTCATAGCGATGCAATTTCCGTGTGATTTCGTCAATGTGTGGGAGTGAGGGATGCAGTAAAGAGGGATTAGTGGATCGGAAATGTGATTGTCGTATCCCAAAAGAAAATCCAGTCGTTTCCATAGAAACGTTACTCGATTTAGCAGGAGAAGTCATAGAACCCATAGTATCTCATAGCGACGCAATTTCCGTGTGAATTCGTCAATGTGTGGGAGTGAGGGATGCAGTAAAGAAGGATTAGTGGATCGGAAATGTGATTGTCGTATCCCAAAAGAAAATCCTGTCGTTTCCATAGAAACGTTACTCGATATAGAAGGAAATGTCTTAGAACACATAGTATTTCATAGCGACGCAATTTCCGTGTGAATTCGTCAATGTGTGGGAGTGAGAGATGCAGTAAAGATGGATTAGTGGATCGGAAATGTGATTGTCGTATCCCAAAAGAAAATCCTGTCGTTTCCATAGAAACGTTACTCGATTTAGAAGGAAATGTCTTAGAACACATAGTTTTTCATAGCGACGCAACTTCCGTGTGAATTCGTCAATGTGTGGGAGTGAGGGATGCAGTAAAGAGGGATTAGTGTATCGGAAATGAGATTGTCGTATCGCAAAAGAAAATCCTGTCGTTTCCACAGAAACGTTACTCGATTTAGAAGGAAATGTCTTGGAACACATAGTATTTCATACCGACGCAATTTCCGTGTGAATTCGTCAATGTGTGGGAGGGAGGGATGCAGTAAAGAAGGATTAGTGGATCGGAAATGAGATTGTCGTATCCCAAAAGAAAATCCTGTCGATTCCATAGAAACGTTACTCGATTTAGAAAGAAATGTCATAGAACCCATAGTATTTCATAGCGACGCAATTTCCGAGTGAATTCGTCAATGAGTGGGAGTGAGGGATGCAGTAAAGAAGGATTAGTGGATCGGAAATGTGATTGTCATATCCCAAAAGAAAATCCTGTCGTTTCCATAGAAACGTTACTCGATTTAGAAGGAATCGTCTTAGAACACATAGTATTTCATGGCGACGCAATTTCCGTGTGAATTCGTCAATGAGTGGGAGTGAGGAATGCAGTAAAGAAGGATTAGTGGATCGGAAAAGAGATCGTCGTATCCCAAAAGAAAATCCTGTCGTTTCCATAGAAACGTTACTCGATTTAGATGGAGAAGTCATAGAACCCATAGTATATCATAGCGACGCAATTTCCGTGTGAATTCGTCATTGTGTGGGAGTGAGGGATGCAGTAAAGAAGGATTAGTGGATCGGAAATGTGATTGTCGTATCCCAAAAGAAAATCCTGTCGTTTCCATAGAAACGTTACTCGATTTAGAAGGAAATGTCTTAGAACACATAGTATTTCACAGCGACGCAATTTCCGTGTGACTTCGTCAATGTGTGTGAGTGAGGGATGCAGTAAAGAAGGATTAGTGGATCGGAAATGTGATTGTCGTATCCCAAAAGAAAATCCTGTCGTTTCCATAGAAACGTTACTCGATTTAGAAGGAAATGTCTTAGAACACATTGTAATTCATAGCGGGGCAATTTCTGTGTGAATTCGTCAATGTGTGGGAGTGAATGATGCAGTAAAGAAGGATTAGTGGATCGGAAATGTGTTTGTCGTATCCCAAAAGAAAATCCTGTCGCTTCCATAGAAACGTTACTCGATTTAGAAGGAAATGTCTTAGAACACATAGTATTTCATAGCGACGCAATTTCCGTGTGAATTCGTCAATGTGTGCGAGTGAGGGATGCAGTAAAGAGGGGTTAGTGGATCGGAAATGAGATTGTCGTATCCCAAAAGAAAATCCTGTCGTTTCCATAGAAACGTTACTCGATTTAGAAGGAGAAGTCATAGAACCCATAGCATTTCATAGCGACTCAATTTCTGTGTTAATTCGTCAATGTGAGGGAGCTAGGGATGCAATAAAGAAGGAATAGTGCATCGAGAAGGAGATACTCGTATCGCAAATGACAATCCTGTCGCTTCCATAGAAACGTTACTCGATTTAGAAGGAAATGTCTTAGAACACATAGTATTTCATAGCGACCCAATTTCCGTGTGAATTCGTCAATGTTTGGGAGTGAGGGATGCAGCAAAGAAGGATTAGTGGATCGGAAATTAGAATGTCGTATCCCAAAAGAAAATCCTGTCGTTTCCATAGAAACGTTACTCGATTTAGAAGGAAATGTCTTAGAACACATAGTATTACATAGCGACGCAATTTCCGTGTGAATTCGTCAATGAGAGGGAGTGAGGGATGCAGTAAAGAACGATTAGTGGATCGGAAATGAGATTGTCGTATCCCAAAAGAAAATCCTGTCGTTTCCATAGAAACGTTACTCGATTTAGAAGTAGAAGTCATAGAACCCATAGTATTTCATAGCGACGCAATTTCCGTGTGAATTCGTCAATGTGTGGGAGTGAGGGATGCAGTAAAGAAGGATTAGTGGATCGGAAATGAGCTTGTCGTATCCCAAAAGAAAATCCTGTCGTTTCCATAGAAAAGTTACTCGATTTAGAAGGGGAAGTCATAGAACCCATAGTATTTCATAGCGACGCAATTTCCGGGTGTATTCGTCAATGAGTGGGAGTGAGGGATGCAGTAAAGAAGGATTAGTGGATCGGAAATGAGATTGTCGTATCCCAAAAGAAAATCCTGTCGTTTCCATAGAAACGTTACTCGATTTTGAAGGAGAAGTCATTGAACCCATAGTATTTCATAGCGACGCAATTTCTGTGTTAATTCGTCAATGAGTGGGAGTGAGGGATGCAGTAAAGAAGGATTAGTGGATCGGAAATGAGATTGTCGTATCCCAAAAGAAAATCCTGTCGTTTCCATAGAAACGTTACTCGATTTAGAAGAAAATGTCTTAGAACACATTGTATGTCATAGCGACGCAATTTCCGTGCGAATTTGTCAATGTGTGGGAGTGAGGGATGCAGAACAGAAGGATTAGTAGATCGGAAATGAGATTGTCGTATCCCAAAAGAAAATCCTGTCGTTTCCATAGAAACGTTACTCGATTTTGAAGGAGAAGTCATTGAACCCATAGTATTTCATAGCGACGCAATTTCTGTGTTAATTCGTCAATGTGAGGGAGCTAGGGATGCAGTAAAGAAGGAATAGTGCATCGAGAAGGAGATACTCGTAACGCAAAAGAAAAGCCAGTCGTTTCCATAGAAACGATACTCGATTTAGAAGGAGAAGTCATAGAACCCATAGTATTTCATTGCGACGCAATTGCTGTGTTATTTCGTCAATGTGTGGGAGTGAGGGATGCAGTAAAGAAGGATTAGTGGATCGGAAATGAGATTGTCGTATCCCAAAAGAAAATCCTGTCGTTTCCATAGAAACGTTACTCGATTTAGAAGGAGAAGTCATAGAACCCACAGTATTTCATAGCGACGCAATTTCCGTGTGAATTCGTCAATGTGTGGGAGTGAGGGATGCAGTAAAGAAGGATTAGTGGATCGGAAATGAGATTGTTGTATCCCAAAAGAAAATCCTGTCGTTTACATAGAAACGTTACTCGATTTAGGAGGAGAAGTCATAGAACCCATAGTATTTCATAGCGACGCAATTTCCGTGTGAATTCGTCAATGTGTGGGAGTGAGGGATGCAGTAAAGAAGGATTAGTGGATCGGAAATGTGATTGTCGTATCCCAAAAGAAAATCCTGTCGTTTCCATAGAAACTTTACTCGATTTAGAAGGAAATGTCTTAGTACACATAGTATTTCATAGCGACGCAATTTCCGTGTGAATTCGTCAATGTGTGGGAGTGAGGGATGCAGTAAAGAAGGATTAGTGGATCGGAAATGTGATTGTCGTATCCCAAAAGAAAATCCTGTCGTTTCCATAGAAACGTTACTCGATTTACGAGGAAATGTCTTAGAACACATAGTATTTCATAGCGACGCAATTTCCGTGTGAATTCATCAATGTGTGGGAGTGAGGGATGCAGTAAAGAAGGATTAGTGGATCGGAAATGTGGTTGTCGTATCCCGAAAGAAAATGCTGTCGTTTCCATAGAAACGTTACTCGATTTAGGTGGAAATGTCTTAGAACACATATTCTTTCATAGCGACGCAATATCCGTGTGAATTCGTCAATGTGTGGGAGTGAGGGATGCAGTAAAGAAGGATTAGTGGATCGGAAATGAGATTGTCGTATCGCAAAAGAAAAGCCTGTCGTTTCCATAGAAACGTTACTCGATTTAGAAGGAGACGTCATAGAACCCACAGTATTACATAGCGACGCGATTTCTGTGTCAATTCGTCAATGTGTGGGAGTGAGGGATGCAGTAAAGAAGGATTAGTGGATCGGAAATGTCATTGTCGTATCCCAAAAGAAAATCCTGTCGTTTCCATAGAAACGTTACTCGATATAGAGGGAAATGTCTTAGAACACATAGTATTTCAGAGCGACGCAATTTCCGTGTGAATTCGTCAATGTGTGGGAGTGAGAGATGCAGTAAAGATGGATTAGTGGATCGGAAATGTGATTGTCGTATCCCAAAAGAAAATCCTGTCGTTTCCATAGAAACGTTACTCGATTTAGAAGGAAATGTCTTAGAACACATAGTTTTTCATAGCGACGCAACTTCCGTGTGAATTCGTCAATGTGTGGGAGTGAGGGATGCAGTAAAGAAGGATTAGTGTATCGGAAATGAGATTGTCGTACGCAAAAGAAAATCCTGTCGTTTCCACGGAAACGTTACTCTACTTAGAAGGAAATGTCTTGGAACACATAGTATTTCATAGCGACGCAATTTCCGTGTGAATTCGTCAATGTGTGGGAGGGAGGGATGCAGTAAAGAAGGATTAGTGGATCGGAAATGAGATTGTCGTATCCCAAAAGAAAATCCTGTCGATTCCATAGAAACGTTGCTCGATTTACAAGGAGAAGTCATAGAACCCATAGTATTTCATAGCGACGCAATTTCCGAGTGAATTCGTCAATGAGTGGGAGTGAGGGATGCAGTAAAGAAGGATTAGTGGATCGGAAATGTGATTGTCATATCCCAAAAGAAAATCCTGTCGTTTCCATAGAAACGGTACTCGATTTAGAAGGAATCGTCTTAGAACACATAGTATTTCATGGCGACGCAATTTCCGTGTGAATTCGTCAATGACTGGGAGTGAGGGATGCAGTAAAGAAGGATTAGTGGATCGGAAAAGAGATCGTCGTATCCCAAAAGAAAATCCTGTCGTTTCCATAGAAACGTTGCTCGATTTAGAAGGAGAAGTCATAGAACCCATAGTATTTCAAAGCGACGCAATTTCCGTGTGAATTCGTCAATGTGTGGGAGTGAGGGATGCAGTAAAGAAGGATTAGTGGATCGGAAATGAGATTGTCGTATCCCAAAAGAAAATCCTGTCGTTTCCATAGAAACGTTACTCGATTTAGAAGGAAATGTCTTAGAACACATAGTATTTCACAGCGACGCAATTTTCGTGTGACTTCGTCAATGTGTGTGAGTGAGTAATGCAGTAAAGAAGGATTAGTGGATCGGAAATGTGATTGTCGTATCCCAAAAGAAAATCCTGTCGTTTCCATAGAAACGTTACTCGATTTAGAAGGAAATGTCTTAGAACACATAGTAATTCATAGCGGCGCAATTTTTGTGTGAATTCGTCAATGTGTGGGAGTGAATGATGCAGTAAAGAAGGATTAGTGGATCGGAAATGTGTTTGTCGTATCCCAAAAGAAAATCCTGTCGCTTCCATAGAAACGTTACTCGATTTAGAAAGAAATGTCTTAGAACACATAGTAATTCATAGCGGCGCAATTTTTGTGTGAATTCGTCAATGTGTGGGAGTGAATGATGCAGTAAAGAAGGATTAGTGGATCGGAAATGTGTTTGTCGTATCCCAAAAGAAAATCCTGTCGCTTCCATAGAAACGTTACTCGATTTAGAGGGAAATGTCTTAGAACACATAGTATTTCATAGCGACGCAATTTCCGTGTGAATTCGTCAATGTGTGGGAGTGAGGGATGCAGTAAAGAGGGGTTAGTGGATCGGAAATGAGATTGTCGTAACCCAAAAGAAAATCCTGTCGTTTCCATAGAAACGTTACTCGATTTAGAAGGAGAAGTCATAGATCCCATAGTATTTCATAGCGACGCAATTTCCGTGTGAATTCGTCAATGTGTGGGAGTGAGGGATGCAGTAAAGAAGGATTAGTGGATCGGAAATGTGATTGTCGTATCCCAAAAGAAAATCCTGTCGTTTCCATAGAAACGTTACTCGATTTAGAAGGAAATGTCTTAGAACACATAGTATTTCACAGCGACGCAATTTCCGTGTGACTTCGTCAATGTGTGTGAGTGAGGGATGCAGTAAAGAAGGATTAGTGGATCGGAAATGTGATTGTCGTATCCCAAAAGAAAATCCTGTCGTTTCCATAGAAACGTTACTCGATTTAGAAGGAAATGTCTTAGAACACATAGTAATTCATAGCGGCGCAATTTCTGTGTGAATTCGTCAATGTGTGGGAGTGAATGATGCAGTAAAGAAGGATTAGTGGATCGGAAATGTGTTTGTCGTATCCCAAAAGAAAATCCTGTCGCTTCCATAGAAACGTTACTCGATTTAGAAGGAGAAGTCATAGAACCCATAGCATTTCATAGCGACTCAATTTCTGTGTTAATTCGTCAATGTGAGGGAGCTAGGGATGCAATAAAGAAGGAATAGTGCATCGAGAAGGAGATACTCGTATCGCAAAAGAAAATCCTGTCGCTTCCATAGAAACGTTACTCGATTTAGAAGGAAATGTCTTAGAACACATAGTATTTCATAGCGACCCTATTTCCGTGTGAATTCGTCAATGTTTGGGAGTGAGGGATGCAGTAAAGAAGGATTAGTGGATCGGAAATTAGAATGTCGTATCCCAAAAGAAAATCCTGTCGTTTCCATAGGAACGTTACTCGATTTAGAAGGAAATGTCTTAGAACACATATTCTTTCATAGCGACACAATATCCGTGTGAATTCGTCAATGTGTGGGAGTGAGGGATGCAGTAAAGAAGGATTAGTGGATCGGAAATGAGATTGTCGTATCGCAAAAGAAAAGCCTGTCGTTTCCATAGAAACGTTACTCGATTTAGAAGGAGACGTCATAGAACCCACAGTATTACATAGCGACGCGATTTCTGTGTGAATTCGTCAATGAGTGGGAGTGAGGGATGCAGTAAAGAAGGATTAGTGGATCGGAAATGAGATTGTCATATCCCAAAAGAAAATCCTGTTGTTTCCATAGAAACGTTCCTCGATTTAGTAGGAGAAGTCATAGAACCCATAGTATTTCATAGCGATGCAATTTCCGTGTGATTTCGTCAATGTGTGGGAGTGAGGGATGCAGTAATGAGGGATTAGTGGATCGGAAATGTGATTGTCGTATCCCAAAAGAAAATCCAGTCGTTTCCATAGAAACGTTACTCGATTTAGCAGGAGAAGTCATAGAACCCATAGTATTTCATAGCGACGCAATTTCCGAGTGAATTCGTCAATGAGTGGGAGTGAGGGATGCAGTAAAGAAGGATTAGTGGATCGGAAATGTGATTGTCATATCCCAAAAGAAAATCCTGTCGTTTCCATAGAAACGTTACTCTATATAGAAGGAAATGTCTTAGAACACATAGTATTTCATAGCGACGCAATTTCCGTGTGAATTCGTCAATGTGTGGGAGTGAGAGATGCAGTAAAGATGGATTAGTGGATCGGAAATGTGATTGTCGTATCCCAAAAGAAAATCCTGTCGATTCCGTAGAAACGTTACTCGATTTAGAAGGAAATGTCATAGAACCCATAGTATTTCATAGCGACGCAATTTCCGAGTGAATTCGTCAATGAGTGGGAGTGAGGGATGCAGTAAAGAAGGATTAGTGGATCGGAAATGTGATTGTCATATCCCAAAAGAAAATCCTGTCGTTTCCATAGAAACGTTACTCGATTTAGAAGGAATCGTCTTAGAACACATAGTATTTCATGGCGACGCAATTTCCGTGTGAATTCGTCAATGAGTGGGAGTGAGGGATGCAGTTAAAAAGGATTAGTGGATCGGAAAAGAGATCGTCGTATCCCAAAAGAAAATCCTGTCGTTTCCATAGAAACGTTACTCGATTTAGAAGGAGAAGTCATAGAACCCATAGTATTTCATAGCGACGCAATTTCCGTGTGAATTCGTCATTGTGTGGGAGTGAGGGATGCAGTAAAGAAGGATTAGTGGATCGGAAATGTGATTGTCGTATCCCAAAAGAAAATCCTGTCGTTTCCATAGAAACGTTACTCGATTTAGAAGGAAATGTCTTAGAACACATAGTATTTCACAGCGACGCAATTTTCGTGTGACTTCGTCAATGTGTGTGAGTGAGTAATGCAGTAAAGAAGGATTAGTGGATCGGAAATGTGATTGTCGTATCCCAAAAGAAAATCCTGTCGTTTCCATAGAAACGTTACTCGATTTAGAAGGAAATGTCTTAGAACACATAGTAATTCATAGCGGCGCAATTTTTGTGTGAATTCGTCAATGTGTGGGAGTGAATGATGCAGTAAAGAAGGATTAGTGGATCGGAAATGTGTTTGTCGTATCCCAAAAGAAAATCCTGTCGCTTCCATAGAAACGTTACTCGATTTAGAAAGAAATGTCTTAGAACACATAGTAATTCATAGCGGCGCAATTTTTGTGTGAATTCGTCAATGTGTGGGAGTGAATGATGCAGTAAAGAAGGATTAGTGGATCGGAAATGTGTTTGTCGTATCCCAAAAGAAAATCCTGTCGCTTCCATAGAAACGTTACTCGATTTAGAGGGAAATGTCTTAGAACACATAGTATTTCATAGCGACGCAATTTCCGTGTGAATTCGTCAATGTGTGGGAGTGAGGGATGCAGTAAAGAGGGGTTAGTGGATCGGAAATGAGATTGTCGTAACCCAAAAGAAAATCCTGTCGTTTCCATAGAAACGTTACTCGATTTAGAAGGAGAAGTCATAGAACCCATAGTATTTCATAGCGACGCAATTTCCGTGTGAATTCGTCAATGTGTGGGAGTGAGGGATGCAGTAAAGAAGGATTAGTGGATCGGAAATGTGATTGTCGTATCCCAAAAGAAAATCCTGTCGTTTCCATAGAAACGTTACTCGATTTAGAAGGAAATGTCTTAGAACACATAGTATTTCACAGCGACGCAATTTCCGTGTGACTTCGTCAATGTGTGTGAGTGAGGGATGCAGTAAAGAAGGATTAGTGGATCGGAAATGTGATTGTCGTATCCCAAAAGAAAATCCTGTCGTTTCCATAGAAACGTTACTCGATTTAGAAGGAAATGTCTTAGAACACATAGTAATTCATAGCGGCGCAATTTCTGTGTGAATTCGTCAATGTGTGGGAGTGAATGATGCAGTAAAGAAGGATTAGTGGATCGGAAATGTGTTTGTCGTATCCCAAAAGAAAATCCTGTCGCTTCCATAGAAACGTTACTCGATTTAGAAGGAGAAGTCATAGAACCCATAGCATTTCATAGCGACTCAATTTCTGTGTTAATTCGTCAATGTGAGGGAGCTAGGGATGCAATAAAGAAGGAATAGTGCATCGAGAAGGAGATACTCGTATCGCAAAAGAAAATCCTGTCGCTTCCATAGAAACGTTACTCGATTTAGAAGGAAATGTCTTAGAACACATAGTATTTCATAGCGACCCTATTTCCGTGTGAATTCGTCAATGTTTGGGAGTGAGGGATGCAGTAAAGAAGGATTAGTGGATCGGAAATTAGAATGTCGTATCCCAAAAGAAAATCCTGTCGTTTCCATAGGAACGTTACTCGATTTAGAAGGAAATGTCTTAGAACACATATTCTTTCATAGCGACACAATATCCGTGTGAATTCGTCAATGTGTGGGAGTGAGGGATGCAGTAAAGAAGGATTAGTGGATCGGAAATGAGATTGTCGTATCGCAAAAGAAAAGCCTGTCGTTTCCATAGAAACGTTACTCGATTTAGAAGGAGACGTCATAGAACCCACAGTATTACATAGCGACGCGATTTCTGTGTGAATTCGTCAATGAGTGGGAGTGAGGGATGCAGTAAAGAAGGATTAGTGGATCGGAAATGAGATTGTCATATCCCAAAAGAAAATCCTGTTGTTTCCATAGAAACGTTCCTCGATTTAGTAGGAGAAGTCATAGAACCCATAGTATTTCATAGCGATGCAATTTCCGTGTGATTTCGTCAATGTGTGGGAGTGAGGGATGCAGTAATGAGGGATTAGTGGATCGGAAATGTGATTGTCGTATCCCAAAAGAAAATCCAGTCGTTTCCATAGAAACGTTACTCGATTTAGCAGGAGAAGTCATAGAACCCATAGTATTTCATAGCGACGCAATTTCCGAGTGAATTCGTCAATGAGTGGGAGTGAGGGATGCAGTAAAGAAGGATTAGTGGATCGGAAATGTGATTGTCATATCCCAAAAGAAAATCCTGTCGTTTCCATAGAAACGTTACTCTATATAGAAGGAAATGTCTTAGAACACATAGTATTTCATAGCGACGCAATTTCCGTGTGAATTCGTCAATGTGTGGGAGTGAGAGATGCAGTAAAGATGGATTAGTGGATCGGAAATGTGATTGTCGTATCCCAAAAGAAAATCCTGTCGATTCCGTAGAAACGTTACTCGATTTAGAAGGAAATGTCATAGAACCCATAGTATTTCATAGCGACGCAATTTCCGAGTGAATTCGTCAATGAGTGGGAGTGAGGGATGCAGTAAAGAAGGATTAGTGGATCGGAAATGTGATTGTCATATCCCAAAAGAAAATCCTGTCGTTTCCATAGAAACGTTACTCGATTTAGAAGGAATCGTCTTAGAACACATAGTATTTCATGGCGACGCAATTTCCGTGTGAATTCGTCAATGAGTGGGAGTGAGGGATGCAGTTAAAAAGGATTAGTGGATCGGAAAAGAGATCGTCGTATCCCAAAAGAAAATCCTGTCGTTTCCATAGAAACGTTACTCGATTTAGAAGGAGAAGTCATAGAACCCATAGTATTTCATAGCGACGCAATTTCCGTGTGAATTCGTCATTGTGTGGGAGTGAGGGATGCAGTAAAGAAGGATTAGTGGATCGGAAATGTGATTGTCGTATCCCAAAAGAAAATCCTGTCGTTTCCATAGAAACGTTACTCGATTTAGAAGGAAATGTCTTAGAACACATAGTATTTCACAGCGACGCAATTTCCGTGTGACTTCGTCAATGTGTGTGAGTGAGGGATGCAGTAAAGAAGGATTAGTGGATCGGAAATGTGATTGTCGTATCCCAAAAGAAAATCCTGTCGTTTCCATAGAAACGTTACTCGATTTAGAAGGAAATGTCTTAGAACACATAGTAATTCATAGCGGCGCAATTTCTGTGTGAATTCGTCAATGTGTGGGAGTGAATGATGCAGTAAAGAAGGATTAGTGGATCGGAAATGTGTTTGTCGTATCCCAAAAGAAAATCCTGTCGCTTCCATAGAAACGTTACTCGATTTAGAAGGAAATGTCTTAGAACACATAGTAATTCATAGCGACGCAATTACCGTGTGAATTCGTCAATGTGTGGGAGCGAGGGATGCAGTAAAGAGGGGTTAGTGGATCGGAAATGAGATTGTCGTATCCCAAAAGAAAATCCTGTCGTTTCCATAGAAACGTTACTCGATTTAGAAGGAGAAGTCATAGAACCCATAGCATTTCATAGCGACTCAATTTCTGTGTTAATTCGTCAATGTGAGGGAGCTAGGGATGCAATAAAGAAGGAATAGTACATCGAGAAGGAGATACTCGTATCGCAAAAGAAAATCCTGTCGCTTCCATAGAAACGTTACTCGATTTAGAAGGAAATGTCTTAGAACAGATAGTATTTCATAGCGACCCAATTTCCGTGTGAATTCGTCAATGTTTGGGAGTGAGGGATGCAGTAAAGAAGGATTAGTGGATCGGAAATTAGAATGTCATATCCCAAAAGAAAATCCAGTCGTTTCCATAGAAACGTTACTCGATTTAGAAGGAAATGTCTTAGAACACATAGTATTACATAGCGACGCAATTTCCGTGTGAATTCGTCAATGAGAGGGAGTGAGGGATGCAGTAAAGAACGATTAGTGGATCGGAAATGAGATTGTCGTATCCCAAAAGAAAATCCTGTCGTTTCCATAGAAACGTTACTCGATTTAGAAGGAGAAGTCATAGAACCCATAGTATTTCATAGCGACGCAATTTCCGTGTGAATTCGTCAATGTGTGGGAGTGAGGGATGCAGTAAAGAAGGATTAGTGGATCGAAAATGAGATTGTCGTATCCCAAAAGAAAATCCTGTCGTTTCCATAGAAACGTTACTCGATTTAGAAGGAGAAGTCATAGAACCCATAGTATTTCATAGCGACGCAATTTCCGTGTGAATTCGTCAATGAGTGGGAGTGAGGGATGCAGTAAAGAAGGATCAGTGGATCGGAAATGAGATATTCGTATCCCAAAAGAAAATCCTGTCGTTTCCATAGAAACGTTACTCGATTTAGAAGGAGAAGTCATAGAACCCATAGTATTTCCAGCGACGCAATTTGCGTGTGAATTCGTCAATGTGGGGGACTGAGGGATGCAGTAAAGAAGGATTAGTGGATCGGAAATGTGATTGTCGTATCCCAAAAGAACATCCTGTCGTTTCCATAGAAACGTTACTCGATGTAGAACAAAATGTCTTAGAACACACAGTATTTCATAGCGACGCAATTTCCGTGTGAATTCGTCAATTTGTGGGAGTGAGGGATTCAGTAAAGAAGGATTAGTGGATCGGAAATGAGACTGTCGTATTCCAAAAGAAAATCCTGTCGTTTCCATAGAAACGTTACTCGATTTAGAAGGAGATGTCATAGAACCCATAGTATTTCACAGCAACGCAATTTCCGTGTGAATTCGTCAATGTGTGGGAGTGAGGGATGCAGTAAATAAGGATTAGTGGATCGGAAATGTGATTGTCGTATCCCAAAAGAAAATCCTATCGTTTCCATAGAAACGTTACTCGATTTAGAAAGAGAAGTCATAGAAACCATAGCATTTCATGGCGACGCAATTTCCGTGTGAATTCGTCAATGTGTGAGAGTGAGGAATGCAGTAAAAAAGGATTAGTGGACCGGAAATAAGATTGTCGTATCCCTAAAGAAAATCCTGTCGTTTCCATAGAAACGTTCCTCGATTTAGAAGGAAATGTCTTAGAAAACATAGTATTCCATAGCGACGCAATTTCAGTGTGAATTCGCCAATGAGTGGGTGTGAGGGATGCAGTAAAGAAGGATTAGTGGATCGGAAATGAGATTGTCGTATCCCAAAGGAAAATCCAGTCGTTTCCATGGAAACGTTACTCGATGTAGAAGGAGATGTCATAGAACCCATAGTATTTCACAGCGACGCAATTTCCGTGTGAATTCGTCAATGTGTGGGAGTGAGGGATGCAGTAAAGAAGGATTAGTGGATCGGAAATGTGATTGTCGTATCCCAAAAGAAAATCCTGTCGTTTCAATAGAAACGTGACTCGATTTAGAAGGAAATGTCTTAGAACACATAGTATTTCATAGCGGCGCAATTTCCGTGTGAATTCGTCAATGTGTGGGAGTGAGAGATGCAGTAAAGAAGGATTAGTGGATCGAAAATGTGATTGTCGTATCCCAAAAGATAATCCTGTCGTTTCCATAGAAACGTTACTCGATTTAGAAGGAAATGTCTTAGAACACATAGTATCTCATAGCGACGCAATTTCCGTGTGATTTCGTCAATGTGTGGGAGTGAGGGATGCAGTAAAGAAGGATTAGTGGATCGGAAATGTGATTGTCGTATCCCAAAAGAAAATCCTGTCGTTTCCATAGAAACGTTACTCGATTTAGAAGGAAATGTCTTAGAACACTTAGTATTTCATAGCGACGCAATTTACGTGTGAATTCGTCAATGTGTGGGAGTGAGGGATGCAGTAAAGAAGGATTAGCGGATCGGAAATGTGATTGTCGTATCGCAAAAGAAAATCCTGTCTTTTCCATAGAAACGTTACTCGATTTAGAAAGAAATGTCTTTGAACACACAGTATTTCATAGCGACGCAATTTCCGTGTGAATTCGTCAATATGTTGGAGTGAGGGATGCAGTAAAGAAGGATTAGTGGATCGGAAATGAGATTGTCGTATCCCAAAAGAAAATCCTGTCGTTTCCATAGAAACGTTACTCGATTTAGAAGGGAATGTCTTAGAACACATAGTATATCATAGCGACGCAATTTATGTGTGAATTCGACAATGTGTGGGAGTGAGGGATGCAGTAAAGAAGGATTAGTGGATCGGAAATGTGATTGTCGTATCCCAAAAGAAAATCCTGTCGTTTCCATAGAAACGTTACACGATTTAGAAGGAGAAGTCATAGATCACATAGTATATCATAGCGACGCAATTTACGTGTGAATTCGTCAATGTGTGGGAGTGAGGGATGCAGTAAAGAAGGATTAGTGGATCGGAAATGTGATTGTCGTATCCCAAAAGAAAATCCTGTCGTTTCAATAGAAACGTTACTCGATTTAGAAGGAAATGTCTTAGAACACATAGTTTTTCATAGCGACGCAACTTCCGTGTGAATTCGTCAATGTGTGGGAGTGAGGGATGCAGTAAAGAGGGATTAGTGTATCGGAAATGAGATTGTCGTAACGCAAAAGAAAATCCTGTCGTTTCCACAGAGACGTTACTCGATTTAGAAGGAAATGTCTTGGAACACATAGTATTTCATAGCGACGCAATTTCCGTGTGAATTCGTCAATGTGTGGGAGGGAGGGATGCAGTAAAGAAGGATTAGTGGATCGGAAATGAGATTGTCGAATCCCAAAAGAAAATCCTGTCGATTCCATAGAAACGTTACTCGATTTAGAAGGAAATGTCATAGAACCCATAGTATTTCATAGCGACGCAATTTCCGAGTGAATTCGTCAATGAGTGGGAGTGAGGGATGCAGTAAAGAAGGATTAGTGGATCGGAAATGTGATTGTCATATCCCAAAAGAAAATCCTGTCGTTTCCATAGAAACGTTACTCGATTTAGAAGGAATCGTCTTAGAACACATAGTATTTCATGGCGACGCAATTTCCGTGTGAATTCGTCAATGAGTGGGAGTGAGGGATGCAGTAAAGAAGGATTAGTGGATCGGAAAAGAGATCGTCGTATCCCAAAAGAAAATCCTCTCGTTTCCATAGAAACGTTACTCGATTTAGATGGAGAAGTCATAGAACCCATAGTATTTCATAGCGACGCAATTTCCGTGTGAATTCGTCATTGTGTGGGAGTGAGGGATGCAGTAAAGAAGGATTAGTGGATCGGAAATGTGATTGTCGTATCCCAAAAGAAAATCCTGTCGTTTCCATAGAAACGTTACTCGATTTAGAAGGAAATGTCTTAGAACACATAGTATTTCACAGCGACGCAATTTCCGTGTGACTTAGTCAATGTGTGTGAGTGAGGGATGCAGTAAAGAAGGATTAGTGGATCGGAAATGTGATTGTCGTATCCCAAAAGAAAATCCTGTCGTTTCCATAGAAACGTTACTCGATTTAGAAGGAAATGTCTTAGAACACATAGTAATTCATAGCGGCGCAATTTCTGTGTGAATTCGTCAATGTGTGGGAGTGAATGATGCAGTAAAGAAGGATTAGTGGATCGGAAATGTGTTTGTCGTATCCCAAAAGAAAATCCTGTCGCTTCGATAGAAACGTTACTCGATTTAGAAGGAAATGTCTTAGAACACATAGTATTTCATAGCGACGCAATTTCCGTGTGAATTCGTCAATGTGTGCGAGTGAGGGATGCAGTAAAGAGGGGTTAGTGGATCGGAAATGAGATTGTCGTATCCCAAAAGAAAATCCTGTCGTTTCGATAGAAACGTTACTCGATTTAGAAGGAGAAGTCATAGAACCCATAGCATTTCATAGCGACGCAATTTCCGTGTGAATTCGTCAATGTGTGGGAGTGAGAGATGCAGTAAAGATGGATTAGTGGATCGGAAATGTGATTGTCGTATCCCAAAAGAAAATCCTGTCGATTCCGTAGAAACGTTACTCGATTTAGAAGGAAATGTCATAGAACCCATAGTATTTCATAGCGACGCAATTTCCGAGTGAATTCGTCAATGAGTGGGAGTGAGGGATGCAGTAAAGAAGGATTAGTGGATCGGAAATGTGATTGTCATATCCCAAAAGAAAATCCTGTCGTTTCCATAGAAACGTTACTCGATTTAGAAGGAATCGTCTTAGAACACATAGTATTTCATGGCGACGCAATTTCCGTGTGAATTCGTCAATGAGTGGGAGTGAGGGATGCAGTTAAAAAGGATTAGTGGATCGGAAAAGAGATCGTCGTATCCCAAAAGAAAATCCTGTCGTTTCCATAGAAACGTTACTCGATTTAGAAGGAGAAGTCATAGAACCCATAGTATTTCATAGCGACGCAATTTCCGTGTGAATTCGTCATTGTGTGGGAGTGAGGGATGCAGTAAAGAAGGATTAGTGGATCGGAAATGTGATTGTCGTATCCCAAAAGAAAATCCTGTCGTTTCCATAGAAACGTTACTCGATTTAGAAGGAAATGTCTTAGAACACATAGTATTTCACAGCGACGCAATTTCCGTGTGACTTCGTCAATGTGTGTGAGTGAGGGATGCAGTAAAGAAGGATTAGTGGATCGGAAATGTGATTGTCGTATCCCAAAAGAAAATCCTGTCGCTTCCATAGAAACGTTACTCGATTTAGAAGGAAATGTCTTAGAACACATAGTAATTCATAGCGACGCAATTACCGTGTGAATTCGTCAATGTGTGGGAGCGAGGGATGCAGTAAAGAGGGGTTAGTGGATCGGAAATGAGATTGTCGTATCCCAAAAGAAAATCCTGTCGTTTCCATAGAAACGTTACTCGATTTAGAAGGAGAAGTCATAGAACCCATAGCATTTCATAGCGACTCAATTTCTGTGTTAATTCGTCAATGTGAGGGAGCTAGGGATGCAATAAAGAAGGAATAGTACATCGAGAAGGAGATACTCGTATCGCAAAAGAAAATCCTGTCGCTTCCACAGAAACGTTACTCGATTTAGAAGGAAATGTCTTAGAACACATAGTATTTCATAGCGACCCAATTTCCGTGTGAATTCGTCAATGTTTGGGAGTGAGGGATGCAGTAAAGAAGGATTAGTGGATCGGAAATTAGAATGTCATATCCCAAAAGAAAATCCAGTCGTTTCCATAGAAACGTTACTCGATTTAGAAGGAAATGTCTTAGAACACATAGTATTACATAGCGACGCAATTTCCGTGTGAATTCGTCAATGAGAGGGAGTGAGGGATGCAGTAAAGAACGATTAGTGGATCGGAAATGAGATTGTCGTATCCCAAAAGAAAATCCTGTCGTTTCCATAGAAACGTTACTCGATTTAGAAGGAGAAGTCATAGAACCCATAGTATTTCATAGCGACGCAATTTCCGTGTGAATTCGTCAATGTGTGGGAGTGAGGGATGCAGTAAAGAAGGATTAGTGGATCGAAAATGAGATTGTCGTATCCCAAAAGAAAATCCTGTCGTTTCCATAGAAACGTTACTCGATTTAGAAGGAGAAGTCATAGAACCCATAGTATTTCATAGCGACGCAATTTCCGTGTGAATTCGTCAATGAGTGGGAGTGAGGGATGCAGTAAAGAAGGATCAGTGGATCGGAAATGAGATATTCGTATCCCAAAAGAAAATCCTGTCGTTTCCATAGAAACGTTACTCGATTTAGAAGGAGAAGTCATAGAACCCATAGTATTTCCAGCGACGCAATTTGCGTGTGAATTCGTCAATGTGGGGGACTGAGGGATGCAGTAAAGAAGGATTAGTGGATCGGAAATGTGATTGTCGTATCCCAAAAGAACATCCTGTCGTTTCCATAGAAACGTTACTCGATGTAGAACAAAATGTCTTAGAACACACAGTATTTCATAGCGACGCAATTTCCGTGTGAATTCGTCAATTTGTGGGAGTGAGGGATTCAGTAAAGAAGGATTAGTGGATCGGAAATGAGACTGTCGTATTCCAAAAGAAAATCCTGTCGTTTCCATAGAAACGTTACTCGATTTAGAAGGAGATGTCATAGAACCCATAGTATTTCACAGCAACGCAATTTCCGTGTGAATTCGTCAATGTGTGGGAGTGAGGGATGCAGTAAATAAGGATTAGTGGATCGGAAATGTGATTGTCGTATCCCAAAAGAAAATCCTATCGTTTCCATAGAAACGTTACTCGATTTAGAAAGAGAAGTCATAGAAACCATAGCATTTCATGGCGACGCAATTTCCGTGTGAATTCGTCAATGTGTGAGAGTGAGGAATGCAGTAAAAAAGGATTAGTGGACCGGAAATAAGATTGTCGTATCCCTAAAGAAAATCCTGTCGTTTCCATAGAAACGTTCCTCGATTTAGAAGGAAATGTCTTAGAAAACATAGTATTCCATAGCGACGCAATTTCAGTGTGAATTCGCCAATGAGTGGGTGTGAGGGATGCAGTAAAGAAGGATTAGTGGATCGGAAATGAGATTGTCGTATCCCAAAGGAAAATCCAGTCGTTTCCATGGAAACGTTACTCGATGTAGAAGGAGATGTCATAGAACCCATAGTATTTCACAGCGACGCAATTTCCGTGTGAATTCGTCAATGTGTGGGAGTGAGGGATGCAGTAAAGAAGGATTAGTGGATCGGAAATGTGATTGTCGTATCCCAAAAGAAAATCCTGTCGTTTCAATAGAAACGTGACTCGATTTAGAAGGAAATGTCTTAGAACACATAGTATTTCATAGCGGCGCAATTTCCGTGTGAATTCGTCAATGTGTGGGAGTGAGAGATGCAGTAAAGAAGGATTAGTGGATCGAAAATGTGATTGTCGTATCCCAAAAGATAATCCTGTCGTTTCCATAGAAACGTTACTCGATTTAGAAGGAAATGTCTTAGAACACATAGTATCTCATAGCGACGCAATTTCCGTGTGATTTCGTCAATGTGTGGGAGTGAGGGATGCAGTAAAGAAGGATTAGTGGATCGGAAATGAGATTGTCGTATCCCAAAAGAAAATCCTGTCGTTTCCATAGAAACGTTACTCGATTTAGAAGGAAATGTCTTAGAACACTTAGTATTTCATAGCGACGCAATTTACGTGTGAATTCGTCAATGTGTGGGAGTGAGGGATGCAGTAAAGAAGGATTAGCGGATCGGAAATGTGATTGTCGTATCGCAAAAGAAAATCCTGTCTTTTCCATAGAAACGTTACTCGATTTAGAAAGAAATGTCTTTGAACACACAGTATTTCATAGCGACGCAATTTCCGTGTGAATTCGTCAATATGTTGGAGTGAGGGATGCAGTAAAGAAGGATTAGTGGATCGGAAATGAGATTGTCGTATCCCAAAAGAAAATCCTGTCGTTTCCATAGAAACGTTACTCGATTTAGAAGGGAATGTCTTAGAACACATAGTATATCATAGCGACGCAATTTATGTGTGAATTCGACAATGTGTGGGAGTGAGGGATGCAGTAAAGAAGGATTAGTGGATCGGAAATGTGATTGTCGTATCCCAAAAGAAAATCCTGTCGTTTCCATAGAAACGTTACACGATTTAGAAGGAGAAGTCATAGATCACATAGTATATCATAGCGACGCAATTTACGTGTGAATTCGTCAATGTGTGGGAGTGAGGGATGCAGTAAAGAAGGATTAGTGGATCGGAAATGTGATTGTCGTATCCCAAAAGAAAATCCTGTCGTTTCAATAGAAACGTTACTCGATTTAGAAGGAAATGTCTTAGAACACATAGTTTTTCATAGCGACGCAACTTCCGTGTGAATTCGTCAATGTGTGGGAGTGAGGGATGCAGTAAAGAGGGATTAGTGTATCGGAAATGAGATTGTCGTAACGCAAAAGAAAATCCTGTCGTTTCCACAGAGACGTTACTCGATTTAGAAGGAAATGTCTTGGAACACATAGTATTTCATAGCGACGCAATTTCCGTGTGAATTCGTCAATGTGTGGGAGGGAGGGATGCAGTAAAGAAGGATTAGTGGATCGGAAATGAGATTGTCGAATCCCAAAAGAAAATCCTGTCGATTCCATAGAAACGTTACTCGATTTAGAAGGAAATGTCATAGAACCCATAGTATTTCATAGCGACGCAATTTCCGAGTGAATTCGTCAATGAGTGGGAGTGAGGGATGCAGTAAAGAAGGATTAGTGGATCGGAAATGTGATTGTCATATCCCAAAAGAAAATCCTGTCGTTTCCATAGAAACGTTACTCGATTTAGAAGGAATCGTCTTAGAACACATAGTATTTCATGGCGACGCAATTTCCGTGTGAATTCGTCAATGAGTGGGAGTGAGGGATGCAGTAAAGAAGGATTAGTGGATCGGAAAAGAGATCGTCGTATCCCAAAAGAAAATCCTCTCGTTTCCATAGAAACGTTACTCGATTTAGATGGAGAAGTCATAGAACCCATAGTATTTCATAGCGACGCAATTTCCGTGTGAATTCGTCATTGTGTGGGAGTGAGGGATGCAGTAAAGAAGGATTAGTGGATCGGAAATGTGATTGTCGTATCCCAAAAGAAAATCCTGTCGTTTCCATAGAAACGTTACTCGATTTAGAAGGAAATGTCTTAGAACACATAGTATTTCACAGCGACGCAATTTCCGTGTGACTTAGTCAATGTGTGTGAGTGAGGGATGCAGTAAAGAAGGATTAGTGGATCGGAAATGTGATTGTCGTATCCCAAAAGAAAATCCTGTCGTTTCCATAGAAACGTTACTCGATTTAGAAGGAAATGTCTTAGAACAAATAGTAATTCATAGCGGCGCAATTTCTGTGTGAATTCGTCAATGTGTGGGAGTGAATGATGCAGTAAAGAAGGATTAGTGGATCGGAAATGTGTTTGTCGTATCCCAAAAGAAAATCCTGTCGCTTCGATAGAAACGTTACTCGATTTAGAAGGAAATGTCTTAGAACACATAGTATTTCATAGCGACGCAATTTCCGTGTGAATTCGTCAATGTGTGCGAGTGAGGGATGCAGTAAAGAGGGGTTAGTGGATCGGAAATGAGATTGTCGTATCCCAAAAGAAAATCCTGTCGTTTCGATAGAAACGTTACTCGATTTAGAAGGAGAAGTCATAGAACCCATAGCATTTCATAGCGACTCAATTTCTGTGTTAATTCGTCAATGTGAGGGAGCTAGGGATGCAATAAAGAAGGAATAGTGCATCGAGAAGGAGATACTCGTATCGCAAATGAAAATCCTGTCGCTTCCATAGAAACGTTACTCGATTTAGAAGGAAATGTCTTAGAACACATAGTATTTCATAGCGACCCAATTTCCGTGTGAAATCGTCAATGTTTGGGAGTGAGGGATGCAGTAAAGAAGGATTAGTGGATCGGAAATTAGAATGTCGTATCCCAAAAGAAAATCCTGTCGTTTCCATAGAAACGTACTCGATTTAGAAGGAAATGTCTTAGAACACATAGTATTACATAGCGACGCAATTTCCGTGTGAATTCGTCAATGAGAGGGAGTGAGGGATGCAGTAAAGAACGATTAGTGGATCGGGAATGAGATTGTCGTATCCCAAAAGAAAATCCTGTCGTTTCCATAGAAACGTTACTCGATTTAGAAGGAGAAGTCATAGAACCCATCGTATTTCATAGCGACGCAATTTCCGTGTGAATTCGTCAATGTGTGGGAGTGAGGGATGCAGTAAAGAAGGATTAGTGGATCGGAAATGAGATTGTCGTATCCCAAAAGAAAATCCTGTCGTTTCCATAGGAACGTTACTCGATTTAGAAGGAGAAGTCATAGAACCCATAGTATTTCATAGCGACGCAATTTCCGTGTGAATTCGTCAATGAGTGGGAGTGAGGGATGCAGTAAAGAAGGATTAGTGGATCGGAAATGAGATTGTCGTATCCCAAAAGAAAATCCTGTCGTTTCCACAGAAACGTTACTCGATTTTGAAGGAGAAGTCACTGAACCCATAGTATTTCATAGCGACGCAATTTCTGTGTTAATTCGTCAATGAGTGGGAGTGAGGGATGCAGTAAAGAAGGATTAGTGGATCGGAAATGAGATTGTCGTATCCCAAAAGAAAATCCTGTCGTTTCCATAGAAACGTTACTCGATTTAGAAGAAAATGTCTTAGAACACATTGTATGTCACAGCGAAGCAATTTCCGTGTGATTTTGTCAATGTGTGGGAGTGAGGGATGCAGTAAACAAGGATTAGTAGATCGGAAATGAGATTGTCGTATCCCAAAAGAAAATCCTGTCGTTTCCATAGAAACGTTACTCGATTTTGAAGGAGAAGTCATTGAACCCATAGTATTTCATAGCGACGTAATTTCTGTGTTAATTCGTCAATGTGAGGGAGCTAGGGATGCAGTAAAGAAGGAATAGTGCATCGAGAAGGAGATACTCGTAACGCAAAAGAAAAGCCAGTCGTTTCCATAGAAACGATACTCGATTTAGAAGGAGAAGTCATAGAACCCATAGTATTTCATTGCAACGCAATTGCTGTGTTATTTCGTCAATGTGTGGGAGTGAGGGCTGCAGTAAAGAAGGATTAGTGGATCGGAAATGAGATTGTCGTATCCCAAAAGAAAATCCTGTCGTTTCCATAGAAACGTTACTCGATTTAGAAGGAGATTTCATAGAACCCACAGTATTTCATAGCGACGCAATTTCCGTGTGAATTCGTCAATGTGTGGGAGTGAGGGATGCAGTAAAGAAGGATTAGTGGATCGGAAATGAGATTGTCGTATCCCAAAAGAAAATCCTGTCGTTTCCATAGAAACGTTACTCGATTTAGGAGGAGAAGTCATAGAACCCATAGTATTTCATAGCGACGCAATTTCCGTGTGAATTCGTCAATGTGTGGGAGTGAGGGATGCAGTAAAGAAGGATTAGTGGATCGGAAATGTGATTGTCGTATCCCAAAAGAAAATCCTGTCGTTTCCATAGAAACGTTACTCGATTTAGAAGGAAATGTCTTAGTACACATAGTATTTCATAGCGACGCAATTTCCGTGTGAATTCGTCAATGTGTGGGAGTGAGGGATGCAGTAAAGAAGGATTAGTGGATCGGAAATGTGATTGTCGTATCCAAAAAGAAAATCCTGTCGTTTCCATAGAAACGTTACTAGATTTAGAAGGAAATGTCTTAGAACACATAATATTTCATAGCGACGCAATTTCCGTGTGAATTCGTCAATGTGTGGGAGTAAGGGATGCAGTAAAGAAGGATTAGTGGATCGGAAATGTGATTGCCGTATCCCAAAAGAGAATCCTGTCGTTTCCATAGAAACGTTACTCGATTTAGAAGGAAATGTCTTAGAACACATAGTATTTCATAGCGACGCTATTTCCGTGTGAATTCGTCAATGTGTGGGAGTGAGAGATGCAGTTAAGATGGATTAGTGGATCGGAAATGTGGTTGTCGTATCCCGAAAGAAAATGCTGTCGTTTCCATAGAAACGTTACTCGATTTAGGAGGAAATGTCTTAGAACACATATTCTTTCATAGCGACGCAATATCCGTGTGAATTCGTCAATGTGTGGGAGCGAGGGATGCAGTAAAGAAGGATTAGTGGATCGGAAATGAGATTGTCGTATCGCAAAAGAAAAGCCTGTCGTTTCCATAGAAACGTTACTCGATTTAGAAGGAGACGTCATAGAACCCACAGTATTACATAGCGACGCGATTTCTGTGTCAATTCGTCAATGTGTGGGAGTGAGGGATGCAGTAAAGAAGGATTAGTGGATCGGAAATGAGATTGTCGTATCCCAAAAGAAAATCCTGTTGTTTCCATAGAAACGTTCCTCGATTTAGAAGGAGAAGTCATTGAACCCATAGTATTTCATAGCGATGCAATTTCCGTGTGATTTCCTCAATGTGTGGGAGTGAGGGATGCAGTAAAGAGGGATTAGTGGATCGGAAATGTGATTGTCGTATCCCAAAAGAAAATCCAGTCGTTTCCATAGAAACGTTACTCGATTTAGAAGGAGAAGTCATAGAACCCATAGTATTTCATAGCGACGCAATTTCCGTGTGAATTCGTCAATGTGTGGGAGTGAGGGATGCAGTAAAGAAGGATTAGTGGATCGGAAATGTCATTGTCGTATCCCAAAAGAAAATCCTGTCGTTTCCATAGAAACGTTACGCGATATAGAGGGAAATGTCTTAGAACACATAGTATTTCATAGCGACGCAATTTCCGTGTGAATTCGTCAATGTGTGGGAGTGAGAGATGCAGTAAAGATGGATTAGTGGATCGGAAATGTGATTGTCGTATCCCAAAAGAAAATCCTGTCGTTTCCATAGAAACGTTACTCGATTTAGAAGGAAATGTCTTAGAACACATAGTTTTTCATAGCGACGCAACTTCCGTGTGAATTCGTCAATGTGTGGGAGTGAGGGATGCAGTAAAGAAGGATTAGTGTATCGGAAATGAGATTGTCGTATCGCAAAAGAAAATCCTGTCGTTTCCACAGAAACGTTACTCGATTTAGAAGGAAATGTCTTGGAACACATAGTATATCATAGCGACGCAATTTCCGTGTGAATTCGTCAATGTGTGGGAGGGAGGCATGCAGTAAAGAAGGATTAGTGGATCGGAAATGAGATTGTCGTATCCCAAAAGAAAATCCTGTCGATTCCATAGAAACAATACTCGATTTACAAGGAGAAGTCATAGAACCCATAGTATTTCATAGCGACGCAATTTCCGAGTGAATTCGTCAATGAGTGGGAGTGAGGGATGCAATAAAGAAGGATTAGTGGATCGGAAATGTGATTGTCATATCCCAAAAGAAAATCCTGTCGTTTCCATAGAAACGGTACTCGATTTAGAAGGAATCGTCTTAGAACACATAGTATTTCATGGCGACGCAATTTCCGTGTAAATTCGTCAATGAGTGGGAGTGAGGGATGCAGTAAAGAAGGATTAGTGGATCGGAAAAGAGATCGTCGTATCCCAAAAGAAAATCCTGTCGTTTCCATAGAAACGTTACTCGATTTAGAAGGAGATGTCAAAGAACCCATAGTATTTCATAGCGACGCAATTTCCGTGTGAATTCGTCAATGTGTGGGAGTGAGGGATGCAGTAAAGAAGGATTAGTGGATCGGAAATGTGATTGTCGTATCCCAAAAGAAAATCCTGTCGTTTCCATAGAAACGTTACTCGATTTAGAAGGAAATGTCTTAGAACACATAGTATTTCACAGCGACGCAATTTCCGTGTGACTTCGTCAATGTGTGTGAGTGAGGGATGCAGTAAAGAAGGATTAGTGGATCGGAAATGTGATTGTCGTATCCCAAAAGAAAATCCTGTCGTTTCCATAGAAACGTTACTCGATTTAGAAGGAAATGTCTTAGAACACATAGTAATTCATAGCGGCGCAATTTCTGTGTGAATTCGTCAATGTGTGGGAGTGAATGATGCAGTAAAGAAGGATTAGTGGATCGGAAATGTGTTTGTCGTATCCCAAAAGAAAATCCTGTCGCTTCCATAGAAACGTTACTCGATTTAGAAGGAAATGTCTTAGAACACATAGTATTTCATAGCGACGCAATTTCCGTGTGAATTCGTCAATGTGTGGGAGTGAGGGATGCAGTAAAGAGGGGTTAGTGGATCGGAAATGAGATTGTCGTATCCCAAAAGAAAATCCTGTCGTTTCCATAGAAACGTTACTCGATTTAGAAGGAGAAGTCATAGAACCCATAGTATTTCATAGCGACGCAATTTCCGTGTGAATTCGTCAATGTGTGGGAGTGAATGATGCAGTAAAAAAGGATTAGTGGATCGGAAATGTGATTGTCGTATCCCAAAAGAAAATCCTGTCGTTTCCATAGAAACGTTACTCGATTTAGAAGGAAATGTCTTAGAACACATAGTATTTCACAGCGACGCAATTTCCGTGTGACTTCGTCAATGTGTGTGAGTGAGGGATGCAGTAAAGAAGGATTAGTGGATCGGAAATGTGATTGTCGTATCGCAAAAGAAAATCCTGTCGTTTCCACAGAGACGTTACTCGATTTAGAAGGAAATGTCTTGGAACACATAGTATTTCATAGCGACGCAATTTCCGTGTGAATTCGTCAATGTGTGGGAGGGAGGGATGCAGTAAAGAAGGATTAGTGGATCGGAAATGAGATTGTCGTATCCCAAAAGAAAATCCTGTCGATTCCATAGAAACGTTACTCGATTTAGAAGGAAATGTCATAGAACCCATAGTATTTCATAGCGACGCAATTTCCGAGTGAATTCGTCAATGAGTGGGAGTGAGGGATGCAGTAAAGAAGGATTAGTGGATCGGAAATGTGATTGTCATATCCCAAAAGAAAATCCTGTCGTTTCCATAGAAACGTTACTCGATTTAGAAGGAATCGTCTTAGAACACATAGTATTTCATAGCGACGCAATTTCCGTGTGAATTCGTCAATGAGTGGGAGTGAGGGATGCAGTAAAGAAGGATTAGTGGATCGGAAAAGAGATCGTCGTATCCCAAAAGAAAATCCTGTCGTTTCCATAGAAACGTTACTCGATTTAGATGGAGAAGTCATAGAACCCATAGTATTTCATAGCGACGCAATTTCCGTGTGAATTCGTCATTGTGTGGGAGTGAGGGATGCAGTAAAGAAGGATTAGTGGATCGGAAATGTGATTGTCGTATCCCAAAAGAAAATCCTGTCGTTTCCATAGAAACGTTACTCGATTTAGAAGGAAATGTCTTAGAACACATAGTATTTCACAGCGACGCAATTTCCGTGTGACTTAGTCAATGTGTGTGAGTGAGGGATGCAGTAAAGAGGGATTAGTGGATCGGAAATGTGATTGTCGTATCCCAAAAGAAAATCCCGTCGTTTCCATAGAAACGTTACTCGATTTAGAAGGAAATGTCTTAGAACACATAGTAATTCATAGCGGCGCAATTTCTGTGTGAATTCGTCAATGTGTGGGAGTGAATGATGCAGTAAAGAAGGATTAGTGGATCGGAAATGTGTTTGTCGTATCCCAAAAGAAAATCCTGTCGCTTCCATAGAAACGTTACTCGATTTAGAAGGAATCGTCTTAGAACACATAGTATTTCATAGCGACGCAATTTCCGTGTGAATTCGTCAATGAGTGGGAGTGAGGGATGCAGTAAAGAAGGATTAGTGGATCGGAAAAGAGATCGTCGTATCCCAAAAGAAAATCCTGTCGTTTCCATAGAAACGTTACTCGATTTAGATGGAGAAGTCATAGAACCCATAGTATTTCATAGCGACGCAATTTCCGTGTGAATACGTCATTGTGTGGGAGTGAGGGATGCAGTAAAGAAGGATTAGTGGATCGGAAATGTGATTGTCGTATCCCAAAAGAAAATCCTGTCGTTTCCATAGAAACGTTACTCGATTTAGAAGGAAGTGTCTTAGAACACATAGTATTTCACAGCGACGCAATTTCCGTGTGACTTAGTCAATGTGTGTGAGTGAGGGATGCAGTAAAGAGGGATTAGTGGATCGGAAATGTGATTGTCGTATCCCAAAAGAAAATCCCGTCGTTTCCATAGAAACGTTACTCGATTTAGAAGGAAATGTCTTAGAACACATAGTATTTCATAGCGGCGCAATTTCTGTGTGAATTCGTCAATGTGTGGGAGTGAATGATGCAGTAAAGAAGGATTAGTGGATCGGAAATGTGTTTGTCGTATCCCAAAAGAAAATCCTGTCGCTTCCATAGAAACGTTACTCGATTTAGAAGGAAATGTCTTAGAACACATAGTATTTCATAGCGACGCAATTTCCGTGTGAATTCGTCAATGTGTGCGAGTGAGGGATGCATTAAAGAGGGGTTAGTGGATCGGAAATGAGATTGTCGTATCCCAAAAGAAAATCCTGTCGTTTCCATAGAAACGTTACTCGATTTAGAAGGAGAAGTCATAGAACCCATAGCATTTCATAGCGACTCAATTTCTGTGTTAATTCGTCAATGTGAGGGAGCTAGGGATGCAATAAAGAAGGAAAAGTGCATCGAGAAGGAGATACTCGTATCGCAAATGAAAATCCTGTCGCTTCCATAGAAACGTTACTCGATTTAGAAGGAAATGTCTTAGAACACATAGTATTTCATAGCGACCCAATTTCCGTGTGAATTCGTCAATGTTTGGGAGTGAGGGATGCAGTAAAGAAGGATTAGTGGATCGGAAATTAGAATGTCGTATCCCAAAAGAAAATCCTGTCGTTTCAATAGAAACGTACTCGATTTAGAAGGAAATGTCTTAGAACACATAGTATTACATAGCGACGCAATTTCCGTGTGAATTCGTCAATGAGAGGGAGTGAGGGATGCAGTAAAGAACGATTAGTGGATCGGAAATGAGATTGTCGTATCCCAAAAGAAAATCCTGTCGTTTCCATAGAAACGTTACTCGATTTAGAAGGAGAAGTCATAGAACCCATAGTATTTCATAGCGACGCAATTTCCGTGTGAATTCGTCAATGTGTGGGAGTGAGGGATGCAGTAAAGAAGGATTAGTGGATCGGAAATGAGATTGTCGTATCCCAAAAGAAAATCCTGTCGTTTCCATAGAAACGTTACTCGATTTTGAAGGAGAAGTCATTGAACCCATAGTATTTCATAGCGACGCAATTTCTGTGTTAATTCGTCAATGAGTGGGAGTGAGGGATGCAGTAAAGAAGGATTAGTGGATCGGAAATGAGATTGTCGTATCCCAAAAGAAAATCCTGTCGTTTCCATAGAAACGTTACTCGATTTAGAAGAAAATGTCTTAGAACAAATTGTATGTCATAGCGAAGCAATTTCCGTGTGATTTTGTCAATGTGTGGGACTGAGGGATGCAGTAAACAAGGATTAGTAGATCGGAAATGAGATTGTCGTATCCCAAAAGAAAATCCTGTCGCTTCCATAGAAACGTTACTCGATTTTGAAGGAGAAGTCATTGAACCCATAGTATTTCATAGCGACGCAATTTCTGTGTTAATTCGTCAATGTGAGGGAGCTAGGGATGCAGTAAAGAAGGAATAGTGCATCGAGAAGGAGATACTCGTAACGCAAAAGAAAAGCCAGTCGTTTCCATAGAAACGATACTCGATTTAGAAGGAGAAGTCATAGAACCCATAGTATTTCATTGCGACGCAATTGCTGTGTTATTTCGTCAATGTGTGGGAGTGAGGGATGCAGTAAAGAAGGATTAGTGGATCGGAAATGAGATTGTCGTATCCCAAAAGAAAATCCTGTCGTTTCCATAGAAACGTTACTCGATTTAGAAGGAGATGTCATAGAACCCACAGTATTTCATAGCGACGCAATTTCCGTGTGAATTCGTCAATGTGTGGGAGTGAGGGATGCAGTAAAGAAGGATTAGTGGATCGGAAATGAGATTGTCGTATCCCAAAAGAAAATCCTGTCGTTTCCATAGAAACGTTACTCGATTTAGGAGGAGAAGTCATAGAACCCATAGTATTTCATAGCGACGCAATTTCCGTGTGAATTCGTCAATGTGTGGGAGTGAGGGATGCAGTAAAGAAGGATTAGTGGATCGGAAATGTGATTGTCGTATCCCAAAAGAAAATCCGGTCGTTTCCATAGAAACGTTACTCGATTTAGAAGGAAATGTCTTAGTACACATAGTATTTCATAGCGACGCAATTTCCGTGTGAATTCGTCAATGTGTGGGAGTGAGGGATGCAGTAAAGAAGGATTAGTGGATCGGAAATGTGATTGTCGTATCCCAAAAGAAAATCCTGTCGTTTCCATAGAAACGTTACTAGATTTAGAAGGAAATGTCTTAGAACACATAGTATTTCATAGCGACGCAATTTCCGTGTGAATTCGTCAATGTGTGGGAGTAAGGGATGCAGTAAAGAAGGATTAGTGGATCGGAAATGTGATTGCCGTATCCCAAAAGAGAATCCTGTCGTTTCCATAGAAACGTTACTCGATTTGGAAGGAAATGTCTTAGAACACACAGTATTTCATAGCGACGCTATTTCCGTGTGAATTCGTCAATGTGTGGGAGTGAGAGATGCAGTTAAGATGGATTAGTGGATCGGAAATGTGGTTGTCGTATCCCGAAAGAAAATGCTGTCGTTTCCATAGAAACGTTACTCGATTTAGGAGGAAATGTCTTAGAACACATATTCTTTCATAGCGACGCAATATCCGTGTGAATTCGTCAATGTGTGGGAGTGAGGGATGCAGTAAAGAAGGATTAGTGGATCGGAAATGAGATTGTCGTATCGCAAAAGAAAAGCCTGTCGTTTCCATAGAAACGTTACTCGATTTAGAAGGAGACGTCATAGAACCCACAGTATTACATAGCGACGCGATTTCTGTGTCAATTCGTCAATGTGTGGGAGTGAGGGATGCAGTAAAGAAGGATTAGTGGATCGGAAATGAGATTGTCGTATCCCAAAAGAAAATCCTGTTGTTTCCATAGAAACGTTCCTCGATTTAGAAGGAGAAGTCATAGAACCCATAGTATTTCATAGCGATGCAATTTCCGTGTGATTTCCTCAATGTGTGGGAGTGAGGGATGCAGTAAAGAGGGATTAGTGGATCGGAAATGTGATTGTCGTATCCCAAAAGAAAATCCAGTCGTTTCCATAGAAACGTTACTCGATTTAGAAGGAGAAGTCATAGAACCCATAGTATTTCATAGCGACGCAATTTCCGTGTGAATTCGTCAATGTGTGGGAGTGAGGGATGCAGTAAAGAAGGATTAGTGGATCGGAAATGTCATTGTCGTATCCCAGAAGAAAATCCTGTCGTTTCCATAGAAACGTTACTCGATATAGAGGGAAATGTCTTAGAACACATAGTATTTCATAGCGACGCAATTTCCGTGTGAATTCGTCAATGTGTGGGAGTGAGAGATGCAGTAAAAATGGATTAGTGGATCGGAAATGTGATTGTCGTATCCCAAAAGAAAATCCTGTCGTTTCCATAGAAACGTTACTCGATTTAGAAGGAAATGTCTTAGAACACATAGTTTTTCATAGCGACGCAACTTCCGTGTGAATTCGTCAATGTGTGGGAGTGAGGGATGCAGTAAAGAAGGATTAGTGTATCGGAAATGAGATTGTCGTATCGCAAAAGAAAATCCTGTCGTTTCCACAGAAACGTTACTCGATTTAGAAGGAAATGTCTTGGAACACATAGTATTTCATAACGACGCAATTTCCGTGTGAATTCGTCAATGTGTGGGAGGGAGGGATGCAGTAAAGAAGGATTAGTGGATCGGAAATGAGATTGTCGTATCCCAAAAGAAAATCCTGTCGATTCCATAGAAACGTTACTCGATTTACAAGGAGAAGTCATAGAACCCATAGTATTTCATAGCGACGCAATTTCCGAGTGAATTCGTCAATGAGTGGGAGTGAGGGATGCAGTAAAGAAGGATTAGTGGATCGGAAATGTGATTGTCATATCCCAAAAGAAAATCCTGTCGTTTCCATAGAAACGGTACTCGTTTTAGAAGGAATCGTCTTAGAACACATAGTATTTCATGGCGACGCAATTTCCGTGTGAATTCGTCAATGAGTGGGAGTGAGGGATGCAGTAAAGAAGGATTAGTGGATCGGAAAAGAGATCGTCGTATCCCAAAAGAAAATCCTGTCGTTTCCATAGAAACGTTACTCGATTTAGAAGGAGATGTCATAGAACACATAGTATTTCATAGCGACGCAATTTCCGTGTGAATTCGTCAATGTGTGGGAGTGAGGGATGCAGTAAAGAAGGATTAGTGGATCGGAAATGTGATTGTCGTATCCCAAAAGAAAATCCTGTCGTTTCCATAGAAACGTTACTCGATTTAGAAGGAAATGTCTTAGAACACATAGTATTTCACAGCGACGCAATTTCCGTGTGACTTCGTCAATGTGTGTGAGTGAGGGATGCAGTAAAGAAGGATTAGTGGATCGGAAATGTGATTGTCGTATCCCAAAAGAAAATCCTGTCGTTTCCATAGAAACGTTACTCGATTTAGAAGGAAATGTCTTAGAACACATAGTAATTCATAGCGGCGCAATTTCTGTGTGAATTCGTCAATGTGTGGGAGTGAATGATGCAGTAAAGAAGGATTAGTGGATCGGAAATGTGTTTGTCGTATCCCAAAAGAAAATCCTGTCGTTTCCATAGAAACGTTACTCGATTTAGAAGGAAATGTCTTAGAACACATAGTATTTCATAGCGACCCTATTTCCGTGTGAATTCGTCAATGTTTGGGAGTGAGGGATGCAGTAAAGAAGGATTAGTGGATCGGAAATTAGAATGTCGTATCCCAAAAGAAAATCCTGTCGTTTCCATAGAAACGTTACTCGATTTAGAAGGAAATGTCTTAGAACACATATTCTTTCATAGCGACGCAATATCCGTGTGAATTCGTCAATGTGTGGGAGTGAGGGATGCAGTAAAGAAGGATTAGTGGATCGGAAATGAGATTGTCGTATCGCAAAAGAAAAGCCTGTCGTTTCCATAGAAACGTTACTCGATTTAGAAGGAGACGTCATAGAACCCACAGTATTACATAGCGACGCGATTTCTGTGTGAATTCGTCAATGTGTGGGAGTGAGGGATGCAGTAAAGAAGGATTAGTGGATCGGAAATGAGATTGTCATATCCCAAAAGAAAATCCTGTTGTTTCCATAGAAACGTTCCTCGATTTAGTAGGAGAAGTCATAGAACCCATAGTATTTCATAGCGACGCAACTTCCGTGTGAATTCGTCAATGTGTGGGAGTGAGGGATGCAGTAAAGAAGGATTAGTGTATCGGAAATGAGATTGTCGTATCGCAAAATAAAATCCTGTCGTTTCCACAGAAACGTTACTCGATTTAGAAGGAAATGTCTTGGAACACATAGTATTTCATAGCGACGCAATTTCCGTGTGAATTCGTCAATGTGTGGGAGGGAGGGAAGCAGTAAAGAAGGATTAGTGGATCGGAAATGAGATTGTCGTATCCCAAAAGAAAATCCTGTCGATTCCATAGAAACGTTACTCGATTTAGAAGGAAATGTCATAGAACCCATAGTATTTCATAGCGACGCAATTTCCGTGTGAATTCGTCAATGTGTGGGAGTGAGGGATGCAGTAAAGAAGGATTAGTGGATCGATAATGTGATTGTCGTATCCCAAAAGAAAACCCTGTCGTTTCCATAGAAACGTAACTCTATATAGAAGGAAATGTCTTAGAACACATAGTATTTCGTAGCGACGCAATTTCCGTGTGAATTCGTCAATGTGTGGGAGTGAGAGATGCAGTAAAGATGGATTAGTGGATCGGAAATGTGATTGTCGTATCCCAAAAGATAATCCTGTCGTTTCCATAGAAACGTTACTCGATTTAGAAGGAAATGTCTTAGAACACATAGTTTTTCATAGCGACGCAACTTCCGCGTGAATTCGTCAATGTGTGGGAGTGAGGGATGCAGTAAAGAAGGATTAGTGTATCGGAAATGAGATTGTCGTATCGCAAAATAAAATCCTGTCGTTTCCACAGAAACGTTACTCGATTTAGAAGGAAATGTCTTGGAACACATAGTATTTCATAGCGACGCAATTTCCGTGTGAATTCGTCAATGTGTGGGAGGGAGGGAAGCAGTAAAGAAGGATTAGTGGATCGGAAATGAGATTGTCGTATCCCAAAAGAAAATCCTGTCGATTCCATAGAAACGTTACTCGATTTAGAAGGAAATGTCATAGAACCCATAGTATTTCATAGCGACGCAATTTCCGAGTGAATTCGTCAATGAGTGGGAGTGAGGGATGCAGTAAAGAAGGATTAGTGGATCGGAAATGTGATTGTCATATCCCAAAAGAAAATCCTGTCGTTTCCATAGAAACGTTACTCGATTTAGAAGGAATCGTCTTAGAACACATAGTATTTCATGGCGACGCAATTTCCGTGTGAATTCGTCAATGAGTGGGAGTGAGGGATGCAGTAAAGAAGGATTAGTGGATCGGAAAAGAGATCGTCGTATCCCAAAAGAAAATCCTGTCGTTTCCATAGAAACGTTACTCGATTTAGAAGGAGAAGTCATAGAACCCATAGTATTTCATAGCGACGCAATTTCCGTGTGAATTCGTCATTGTGTGGGAGTGAGGGATGCAGTAAAGAAGGATTAGTGGATCGGAAATGTGGTTGTCGTATCCCAAAAGAAAATCCTGTCGTTTCCATAGAAACGTTACTCGATTTAGAAGGAAATGTCTTAGAACACGTAGTATTTCACAGCGACGCAATTTCCGTGTGACTTCGTCAATGTGTGTGAGTGAGGGATGCAGTAAAGAAGGATTAGTGGATCGGAAATGTGATTGTCGTATCCCAAAAGAAAATCCTGTCGTTTCCATAGAAACGTTACTCGATTTAGAAGGAAATGTCTTAGATCACATAGTAATTCATAGCGGCGCAATTTCTGTGTGAATTCGTCAATGTGTGGGAGTGAATGATGCAGTAAAGAAGGATTAGTGGATCGGAAATGTGTTTGTCGTATCCCAAAAGACAATCCTGTCGCTTCCATAGAAACGTTACTCGATTTAGAAGGAAATGTCTTAGAACACATAGTATTTCATAGCGACGCAATTTCCGTGTGAATTCGTCAATGTGTGGGAGTGAGGGATGCAGTAAAGAGGGGTTAGTGGATCGGAAATGAGATTGTCGTATCCCAAAAGAAAATCCTGTCGTTTCCATAGAAACGTTACTCGATTTAGAAGGAGAAGTCATAGAACCCATAGCATTTCATAGCGACTCAATTTCTGTGTTAATTCGTCAATGTGAGGGAGCTAGGGATGCAATAAAGAAGGATTAGTGCATCGAGAAGGAGATACTCGTATCGCAAATGAAAATCCTGTCGCTTCCATAGAAACGTTACTCGATTTAGAAGGAAATGTCTTAGAACACATAGTATTTCATAGCGACCCAATTTCCGTGTGAATTCGTCAATGTTTGGGAGTGAGGGATGCAGTAAAGATGGATTAGTGGATCGGAAATTAGAATGTCGTATCGCAAAAGAAAATCCAGTCGTTTCCATAGAAACGTTACTCGATTTAGAAGGAAATCTCTTAGAACACATAGTATTACATAGCGACGCAATTTCCGTGTGAATTCGTCAATGAGAGGGAGTGAGGGATGCAGTAAAGAACGATTAGTGGATCGGAAATGAGATTGTCGTATCCCAAAAGAAAATCCTGTCGTTTCCATAGAAACGTTACTCGATTTAGAAGGAGAAGTCATAGAACCCATAGTATTTCATAGCGACGCAATTTCCGTGTGAATTCGTCAATGTGTGGGAGTGAGGGATGCAGTAAAGAAGGATTAGTGGATCGAAAATGAGATTGTCGTATCCCAAAAGAAAATCCTGTCGTTTCCATAGAAACGTTACTCGATTTAGAAGGAGAAGTCATAGAACCCATAGTATTTCATAGCGACGCAATTTCCGTGTGAATTCGTCAATGAGTGGGAGTGAGGGATGCAGTAAAGAAGGATCAGTGGATCGGAAATGAGATTGTCGTATCCCAAAAGAAAATCCTGTCGTTTCCATAGAAACGTTACTCGATTTAGAAGGAGAAGTCATAGAACCCATAGTATTTCCAGCGACGCAATTTACGTGTGAATTCGTCAATGTGTGGGAGTGAGGGATGCAGTAAAGAAGGATTAGTGGATCGGAAATGTGATTGTCGTATCCCAAAAGAACATCCTGTCGTTTCCATAGAAACGTTACTCGATGTAGAACAAAATGTCTTAGAACACACAGTATTTCATAGCGACGCAATTTCCGTGTGAATTCGTCAATTTGTGGGAGTGAGGGATTCAGTAAAGAAGGATTAGTGAATCGGAAATGAGACTGTCGTATTCCAAAAGAAAATCCTGTCGTTTCCATAGAAACGTTGCTCGATTTAGAAGGAGAAGTCATAGTACCCATAGTATTTCATAGCGACTCAATTTCTGTGTTAATTCGTCAATGTGAGGGAGTGAGGGATGCAGTAAAGAAGGATTAGTGGATCGGAAATGTGATTGTCGTATCCCAAAAGAAAATCCTGTCGTTTCAATAGAAACGTTCCTCGATTTAGAAGGAAATGCCTTAGAAAACATAGTATTTCATAGCGACGCAATTTCAGTGTGAATTCGCCAATGAGTGGGTGTGAGGGATGCAGTAAAGAAGGATTAGTGGATCGGAAATGAGATTGTCGTATCCCAAAGGAAAATCCAGTCGTTTCCATAGAAACGTTACTCGATGTAGAAGGAGATGTCATAGAACCCATAGTATTTCACAGCGACGCAATTTCCGTGTGAATTCGTCAATGTGTGGGAGTGAGGGATGCAGTAAATAAGGATTAGTGGATCGGAAATGTGATTGTCGTATCCCAAAAGAAAATCCTATCGTTTCCATAGAAACGTTACTCGATTTAGAAAGAGAAGTCATAGAAACCATAGCATTTCATGGCGACGCAATTTCCGTGTGAATTCGTCAATGTGTGAGAGTGAGGGATGCAGTAAAAAAGGATTAGTGGACCGGAAATGAGATTGTCGTATCCCTAAAGAAAATCCTGTCGTTTCCATAGAAACGTTCCTCGATTTAGAAGGAAATGTCTTAGAAAATATAGTATTCCATAGCGACGCAATTTCAGTGTGAATTCGCCAATGAGTGGGTGTGAGGGATGCAGTAAAGAAGGATTAGTGGATCGGAAATGAGATTGTCGTATCCCAAAGGAAAATCCAGTCGTTTCCATAGAAACGTTACTCGATGTAGAAGGAGATGTCATAGAACCCATAGTATTTCACAGCGACGCAATTTCCGTGTGAATTCGTCAATGTGTGGGAGTGAGGGATGCAGTAAAGAAGGATTAGTGGATCGGAAATGTGATTGTCGTATCCCAAAAGAAAATCCTGTCGTTTCAATAGAAACGTTACTCGATTTAGAAGGAAATGTCTTAGAACACATAGTATTTCATAGCGGCGCAATTTCCGTGTGAATTCGTCAATGTGTGGGAGTGAGAGATGCAGTAAAGAAGGATTAGTGGATCGAAAATGTGATTGTCGTATCCCAAAAGATAATCCTGTCGTTTCCATAGAAACGTTACTCGATTTAGAAGGAAATGTCTTAGAACACATAGTATCTCATAGCGACGCAATTTCCGTGTGATTTCGTCAATGTGTGGGAGTGAGGGATGCAGTAAAGAAGGATTAGTGGATCGGAAATGTGATTGTCGTATCCCAAAAGAAAATCCTGTCGTTTCCATAGAAACGTTACTCGATTTAGAAGGAAATGTCTTAGAACACTTAGTATTTCATAGCGACGCAATTTACGTGTGAATTCGTCAATGTGTGGGAGTGAGGGATGCAGTAAAGAAGGATTAGCGGATCGGAAACGTGATTGTCGTATCCCAAAAGAAAATCCTGTCTTTTCCATAGAAACGTTACTCGATTTAGAAAGAAATGTCTTTGAACACACAGTATTTCATAGCGACGCAATTTCCGTGTGAATTCGTCAATATGTTGGAGTGAGGGATGCAGTAAAGAAGGATTAGTGGATCGGAAATGAGATTGTCGTATCCCAAAAGAAAATCCTATCGTTTCCATAGAAACGTTACTCGATTTAGAAGGGAATGTCTTAGAACACATAGTATATCATAGCGACGCAATTTACGTGTGAATTCGACAATGTGTGGGAGTGAGGGATGCAGTAAAGAAGGATTAGTGGATCGGAAATGTGATTGTCGTATCCCAAAAGAAAATCCTGTCTTTTCCATAGAAACGTTACTCGATTTAGAAGGAAATGTCTTAGAACACATAGTATTTCATAGCGACGCAATTTCAGTGTGAATTCGCCAATGAGTGGGTGTGAGGGATGGAGTAAAGAAGGATTAGTGGATCGGAAATGAGATTGTCGTATCCCATAAGAAAATCCTGTCGTTTCCATAGAAACGTTACACGATTTAGAAGGAGAAGTCATAGATCACACAGTATATCATAGCGACGCAATTTACGTGTGAATTCGTCAATGTGGGGGAGTGAGGGATGCAGTAAAGAAGGATTAGTAGATCGGAAATGTGATTGTCGTATACCAAAAGAACATCCTGTCGTTTCCATAGAAACGTTACTCGATGTAGAACAAAATGTCTTAGAACACACAGTATTTCATAGCGACGCAATTTCGTGTGAATTCGTCAGTTTGTGGGAGTGAGGGATTCAGTAAAGAAGGATTAGTGGATCGGAAATGAGACTGTCGTATTCCAAAAGAAAATCCTGTCGTTTCCATAGAAACGTTACTTGATTTAGAAGGAGAAGTCATAGTACCCATAGTATTTCACAGCGACGCAATTTCCGTGTGAATTCGTCAATGTTTGGTAGTGAGGGATGCAGTAAATAAGGATTAGTGGATCGGAAATGTGATTGTCGTATCCCAAAAGAAAATCCTGTCGTTTCCATTGAAACGTTACTCGATTTAGAAAGAGAAGTCACAGAAACCATAGCATTTCATGGTGACGCAATTTCCGTGTGAATTCGTCAATGTGTGAGAGTGAGGAATGCAGTAAAAAAGGATTAGTGGACCGGAAATGAGATTGTCGTATCCCTAAAGAAAATCCTGTCGTTTCCATAGAAACGTTCCTCGATTTAGAAGGAGATGTTTTAGAAAACATAGTATTTCATAGCGACGCAATTTCAGTGTGAATTCGCCAATGAGTGGGTGTGAGGGATGCAGTAAAGAAGGATTAGTGGATCGGAAATGAGATTGTCGTATCCCAAAGGAAAATCCAGTCGTTTCCATAGAAACGTTACTCGATGTAGAAGGAGATGTCATAGAACCCATAGTATTTCACAGCGACGCAATTTCCGTGTGAATTCGTCAATGTGTGGGAGTGAGGGATGCAGTAAATAAGGATTAGTGGATCGGAAATGTGATTGTCGTATCCCAAAAGAAAATCCTATCGTTTCCATAGAAACGTTACTCGATTTAGAAAGAGAAGTCATAGAAACCATAGCATTTCATGGCGACGCAATTTCCGTGTGAATTCGTCAATGTGTGAGAGTGAGGGATGCAGTAAAAAAGGATTAGTGGACCGGAAATGAGATTGTCGTATCCCTAAAGAAAATCCTGTCGTTTCCATAGAAACGTTCCTCGATTTAGAAGGAAATGTCTTAGAAAACATAGTATTCCATAGCGACGCAATTTCAGTGTGAATTCGCCAATGAGTGGGTGTGAGGGATTCAGTAAAGAAGGATTAGTGGATCGGAAATGAGATTGTCGTATCCCAAAGGAAAATCCAGTCGTTTCCATAGAAACGTTACTCGATGTAGAAGGAGATGTCATAGAACCCATAGTATTTCACAGCGACGCAATTTCCGTGTGAATTCGTCAATGTGTGGGAGTGAGGGATGCAGTAAAGATGGATTAGTGGATCGGAAATGTGATTGTCGTATCCCAAAAGAAAATCCTGTCGTTTCAATAGAAACGTTACTCGATTTAGAAGGAAATGTCTTAGAACACATAGTATTTCATAGCGGCGCAATTTCCGTGTGAATTCGTCAATGTGTGGGAGTGAGAGATGCAGTAAAGAAATATTAGTGGATCGGAAATGTGATTGTCGTATCCCAAAAGAAAATCCTGTCGTTTCCATAGAAACGTTACTCGATTTAGAAGGAAATGTCTTAGAACACTTAGTATTTCATACCGACGCAATTTACGTGTGAATTCGTCAATGTGTGGGAGTGAGGGATGCAGTTAAGAAGGATTAGCGGATCGGAAATGTGATTGTCGTATCCCAAAAGAAAATCCTGTCTTTTCCATAGAAACGTTACTCGATTTAGAAAGAAATGTCTTTGAACACACAGTATTTCATAGCGACGCAATTTCCGTGTGAATTCGTCAATATGTTGGAGTGAGGGATGCAGTAAAGAAGGATTAGTGGATCGGAAATGAGATTGTCGTATCCCAAAAGAAAATCCTATCGTTTCCATAGAAACGTTACTCGATTTAGAAGGGAATGTCTTAGAACACATAGTATATCATAGCGACGCAATTTACGTGTGAATTCGACAATGTGTGGGAGTGAGGGATGCAGTAAAGAAGGATTAGTGGATCGGAAATGTGATTGTCGTATCCCAAAAGAAAATCCTGTCTTTTCCATAGAAACGTTACTCGATTTAGAAGGAAATGTCTTAGAACACATAGTATTTCATAGCGACGCAATTTCAGTGTGAATTCGCCAATGAGTGGGTGTGAGGGATGGAGTAAAGAAGGATTAGTGGATCGGAAATGAGATTGTCGTATCCCAAAAGAAAATCCTGTCGTTTCCATAGAAACGTTACACGATTTAGAAGGAGAAGTCATAGATCACACAGTATATCATAGCGACGCAATTTACGTGTGAATTCGTCAATGTGGGGGAGTGAGGGATGCAGTAAAGAAGGATTAGTAGATCGGAAATGTGATTGTCGTATACCAAAAGAACATCCTGTCGTTTCCATAGAAACGTTACTCGATGTAGAACAAAATGTCTTAGAACACACAGTATTTCATAGCGACGCAATTTCGTGTGAATTCGTCAATTTGTGGGAGTGAGGGATTCAGTAAAGAAGGATTAATGGATCGGAAATGAGACTGTCGTATTCCAAAAGAAAATCCTGTCGTTTCCATAGAAACGTTACTTGATTTAGAAGGAGAAGTCATAGTACCCATAGTATTTCACAGCGACGCAATTTCCGTGTGAATTCGTCAATGTTTGGTAGTGAGGGATGCAGTAAATAAGGATTAGTGGATCGGAAATGTGATTGTCGTATCCCAAAAGAAAATCCTGTCGTTTCCATTGAAACGTTACTCGATTTAGAAAGAGAAGTCATAGAAACCATAGCATTTCATGGCGACGCAATTTCCGTGTGAATTCGTCAATGTGTGAGAGTGAGGAATGCAGTAAAAAAGGATTAGTGGACCGGAAATGAGATTGTCGTATCCCTAAAGAAAATCCTGTCGTTTCCATAGAAACGTTCCTCGATTTAGAAGGAGATGTTTTAGAACACATAGTATCTCATAGCGACGCAATTTGCGTGTGATTTCGTCAATGTGTGGGAGTGAGGGATGCAGTAAAGAAGGATTAGCGGATCGGAAATGTAATTGTCGTATCCCAAAAGAAAATCCTGTCGTTTCCATAGAAACGTTACTCGATTTAGAAGGAAATGTCTTAGAACACTTAGTATTTCATAGCGATGCAATTTACGTGTGAATTCGTCAATGTGTGGGAGTGAGGGATGCAGTAAAGAAGGATTAGCGGATCGGAAATGTGATTGTCGTATCCCAAAAGAAAATCCTGTCTTTTCCATAGAAACGTTACTCGATTTAGAAGGAAATGTCTTAGAACACACAGTATTTCATAGCGACGCAATTTCCGTGTGAATTCGTCAATATGTTGGAGTGAGGGATGCAGTAAAGAAGGATTAGTGGATCGGAAATGAGATTGTCGTATCCCAAAAGAAAATCCTGTCGTTTCCATAGAAACGTTACTCGATTTAGAAGGGAATGTCTTAGAACACATAGTATATCATAGCGACGCAATTTACGTGTGAATTCGACAATGTGTGGGAGTGAGGGATGCAGTAAAGAAGGATTAGTGGATCGGAAATGTGATTGTCGTATCCCAAAAGAAAATCCTGTCTTTTCCATAGAAACGTTACTCGATTTAGAAGGAAATGTCTTAGAACACATAGTATTTCATAGCGACGCAATTTCAGTGTGAATTCGCCAATGAGTGGGTGTGAGGGATGGAGTAAAGAAGGATTAGTGGATCGGAAATGAGATTGTCGTATCCCAAAAGAAAATCCTGTCGTTTCCATAGAAACGTTACACGATTTAGAAGGAGAAGTCATAGATCACACAGTATATCATAGCGACGCAATTTACGTGTGAATTCGTCAATGTGGGGGAGTGAGGGATGCAGTAAAGAAGGATTAGTAGATCGGAAATGTGATTGTCGTATCCCAAAAGAAAATCCTGTCGTTTCCATAGAAACGTTACTCGATTTAGAAGGGAATGTCTTAGAACACATAGTATATCATAGCGACGCAATTTACGTGTGAATTCGACAATGTGTGGGAGTGAGGGATGCAGTAAAGAAGGATTAGTGGATCGGAAATGTGATTGTCGTATCCCAAAAGAAAATCCTGTCTTTTCCATAGAAACGTTACTCGATTTAGAAGGAAATGTCTTAGAACACATAGTATTTCATAGCGACGCAATTTCAGTGTGAATTCGCCAATGAGTGGGTGTGAGGGATGCAGTAAAGAAGGATTAGTGGATCGGAAATGAGATTGTCGTATCCCAAAGGAAAATCCAGTCGTTTCCATAGAAACGTTACTCGATGTAGAAGGAGATGTCATAGAACCCATAGTATTTCACAGCGACGCAATTTCAGTGTGAATTAGTCAATGTGTGGGAGTGAGGGATGCAGTAAAGAAGGATTAGTGGATCGGAAATGTGATTGTCGTATCCCAAAAGAAAATCCTGTCGTTTCAATAGAAACGTTACTCGATTTAGAAGGAAATGTCTTAGAACACATAGTTTTTCATAGCGGCGCAATTTCCGTGTGAATTCGTCAATGTGTGGGAGTGAGAGATGCAGTAAAGAAGGATTAGCGGATCGGAAATGTGATTGTCGTATCCCAAAAGAAAATCCTGTCGTTTCCATAGAAACGTTACTCGATTTAGAAGGAAATGTCTTAGAACACTTAGTATTTCATAGCGATGCAATTTACGTGTGAATTCGTCAATGTGTCGGAGTGAGGGATGCAGTAAAGAAGGATTAGCGGATCGGAAATGTGATTGTCGTATCCCAAAAGAAAATCCTGTCTTTTCCATAGAAACGTTACTCGATTTAGAAGGAAATGTCTTAGAACACACAGTATTTCATAGCGACGCAATTTCCGTGTGAATTCGTCAATATGTTGGAGTGAGGGATGCAGTAAAGAAGGATTAGTGGATCGGAAATGAGATTGTCGTATCCCAAAAGAAAATCCTGTCGTTTCCATAGAAACGTTACTCGATTTAGAAGGGAATGTCTTAGAACACATAGTATTTCATAGCGACGCAATTTACGTGTGAATTCGACAATGTGTGGGAGTGAGGGATTCAGTAAAGAAGGATTAGTGGATCGGAAATGTGATTGTCGTATCCCAAAAGAAAATCCTGTCTTTTCCATAGAAACGTTACTCAATTTAGAAGGAAATGTCTTAGAACACATAGTATTTCATAGCGACGCAATTTCAGTGTGAATTCGCCAATGAGTGGGTGTGAGGGATGGAGTAAAGAAGGATTAGTGGATCGGAAATGAGATTGTCGTATCCCAAAAGAAAATCCTGTCGTTTCCATAGAAACGTTACACGATTTAGAAGGAGAAGTCATAGATCACATAGTATATCATAGCGACGCAATTTCCGTGTGAATTCGTCAATGTGTGGGAGTGAGGGATGCAGTAAAGAAGGATTAGTGGATCGGAAATGAGATTGTCGTATTCCAAAAGAAAATCCAGTCGTTTCCATAGAAACGTAACTCGATTTAGAAGGAAATGTCTTAGAACACATAGTATTTCATAGCGACGCATTTTCCGTGTGAATTCGTCAATGTGTGGGAGTGAGCAATGCAGTAAAGAAGGATTAGTGGATCGGAAATGAGATTGTCGTATCCCAAAAGAAAATCCTGTCGTATCCACAGAAACGTTACTCGATTTAGAAGGAGAAGTCATAGAACCCATAGTATTTCATAGAGACGCAATTTCCGTGTGAATTCGTCAATGTGTGAGAGTGAGGGATGCAGTAAAGAAGGATTAGTGGATCGGAAATGTGATTGTCGTATCCCAAAGGAAAATCCTGTCGTTTCCATAGAAACGTTACTCGATGTAGAAGGAGAAGTCATAGAACACATAGTATTTCACAGCGACGCAATTTCCGTGTGAATTCGTCAATGTGTGGGAGTGAGGGATGCAGTAAAGAAGGATTAATGGATCGGAAATGTGATTGTCGTTTCCCAAAAGAAAATCCTGTCGTTTCCATAGAAACGTTACTCGATTTAGAAGGAAATGTCTTAGAACACGTAGCATTTCATAGGGGCGCAATTTCCGTGTGAATTCGTCAATGTGTGGGAGTGAGGGATGCAGTAAAGAAGGATTAGTGGATCGGAAATGTGATTGTCGTATCCCAAAAGATAATCCTGTCGTTTCCATAGAAACGTTACTCGATTTAGAAGGAAATGTTTTAGAACACATAGTATCTCATAGCGACGCAATTTCCGTGTGATTTCGTCAATGTGTGGGAGTGAGGGATGCAGTAAAGAAGGATTAGTGGGTCGGAAATGTGATTGTCGTTTCCCAAAAGAAAATCCTGTCGTCTCCATAGAAACGTTACTCGATTTAGAAGGAAATGTCTTAGAACACATAGTATTTCATAGCGACGCAATTTACGTGTGAATTCGTCAATGTGTGGGAGTGAGGGATGCAGTAAAGAAGGATTAGTGGATCGGAAATGTGATTGTCGTATCCCAAATGAAAATCCTGTCTTTTCCATAGAAACGTCACTCGATTTAGAAGGAAATGTCTTAGAACACACAGTATTTCATAGCGACGCAATTTCCGTGTGAATTCGTCAATTTGTTGGAGTGGGGGATGCAGTAAAGAAGGATTAGTGGATCGGAAATGAGATTGTCGTATCCCAAAAGAAAATCCTGTCGTTTCCATAGAAACGTTACTGTATTTAGAAGGAGAAGGGATTAGTGGATCGGAAATGAGATTGTCGTATCCCAAAAGAAAATCCTGTCGTTTCCATAGAAACGTTACTGTATGTAGAAGGAGAAGTCATAGAACACATAGTTTTTCATAGCGACTCAATTTCTGTGTTAATTCGCCAATGTGAGGGATCTAGGAATGCAATAAAGAAGGAATAGTGCATCGAGAAGGAGATACTCGTATCGCAAAAGAAAATCCTGTCGTCTCCATAGAAACGTTACTCTATTTAGAAGGAAATGTCTTAGAAGACATAGTATTTCATAGCGACGCAATTTCCGTGTGAATTTGTCAATGTGTGGGAGTGACGGATGCAGTAAAGAAGGATTAGTGGATCGGAAATGAGATTGTCGTATCCCAAAAGAAAATCCAGTCGTTTCCACAGAAACGTTACTCGATTTAGAAGGAAATGTCTTAGAACACATAGTATTTCATAGCGACGCAATTTCCGTGTGAATTCGTCAATGAGTGGGAGTGAGGGATGCAGTAAAGAAGGATTAGTGGATCGGAAATGAGATTGTCGTATTCCAAAAGAAAATCCTGTCGTTTCCATAGAAACGTAACTCGATTTAGAAGGAAATGTCTTAGAACACATAGTATTTCATAGCGACGCAATTTCCGTGTGAATTCGTCAATGTGTGGGAGTGAGCAATGCAGTAAAGAGGGATTAGTGGATCGGAAATGAGATTGTCGTATCCCAAAAGAAAATCCTGTCGTATCCACAGAAACGTTACTCGATTTAGAAGGAGAAGTCATAGAACCCATAGTATTTCATAGAGACGCAATTTCCGTGTGAATTCGTCAATGTGTGAGAGTGAGGGATGCAGTAAAGAAGGATTAGTGGATCGGAAACGTGATTGTCGTATCCCAAAGGAAAATCCTGTCGTTTCCATAGAAACGTTACTCGATGTAGAAGGAGAAGTCATAGAACACATAGTATTTCACAGCGACGCAATTTCCGTGTGAATTCGTCAATGTGTGGGAGTGAGGGATGCAGTAAAGAAGGATTAAAGGATCGGAAATGTGATTGTCGTTTCCCAAAAGAAAATCCTGTCGTTTCCATAGAAACGTTACTCGATTTAGAAGGAAATGTCTTAGAACACGTAGCATTTCATAGGGGCGCAATTTCCGTGTGAATTCGTCAATGTGTGGGAGTGAGGGATGCAGTAAAGAAGGATTAGTGGATCGGAAATGTGATTGTCGTATCCCAAAAGATAATCCTGTCGTTTCCATAGAAACGTTACTCGATTTAGAAGGAAATGTTTTAGAACACATAGTATCTCATAGCGACGCAATTTCCGTGTGATTTCGTCAATGTGTGGGAGTGAGGGATGCAGTAAAGAAGGATTAGTGGATCGGAAATGTGATTGTCGTTTCCCAAAAGAAAATCCTGTCGTTTCCATAGAAACGTTACTCGATTTAGAAGGAAATGTCTTAGAACACATAGTATTTCATAGCGACGCAATTTACGTGTGAATTCGTCAATGTGTGGGAGTGAGGGATGCAGTAAAGAAGGATTAGTGGATCGGAAATGTGATTGACGTATCCCAAAAGAAAATCCTGTCTTTTCCATAGAAACGTTACTCGATTTAGAAGGAAATGTCTTAGAACACACAGTATTTCATAGCGACGCAATTTCCGTGTGAATTCGTCAATTTGTTGGAGTGAGGGATGCAGTAAAGAAGGATTAGTGGATCGGAAATGAGATTGTCGTATCCCAAAAGAAAATCCCGTCGTTTCCATAGAAACGTTACTGTATTTAGAAGGAGAAGGGATTAGTGGATCGGAAATGAGATTGTCGTATCCCAAAAGAAAATCCTGTCGTTTCCATAGAAACGTTACTGTATTTAGAAGGAGAAGTCATAGAACACATAGTTTTTCATTGCGACTCAATTTCTGTGTTAATTCGCCAATGTGAGGGATCTAGGAATGCAATAAAGAAGGAATAGTGCATCGAGAAGGAGATACTCGTATCGCAAAAGAAAATCCTGTCGTCTCCATAGAAACGTTACTCTATTTAGAAGGAAATGTCTTAGAAGACATAGTATTTCATAGCGACGCAATTTCCGTGTGAATTTGTCAATGTGTGGGAGTGACGGATGCAGTAAAGAAGGATTAGTGGATCGGAAATGTGATTGTCGTATCCCAAAAGATAATCCTGTCGTTTCCATAGAAACGTTACTCGATTTAGCAGGAAACGTCTTAGAACACATAGTATTTCATAGCGACGCAATTTCCGTGTGAATTCGTCAATGTGTGGGAGTGAGGGATGCAGTAAAGAAGGATTAATGGATCGGAAATGTGATTGTCGTTTCCCAAAAGAAAATCCTGTCGTTTCCATAGAAACGTTACTCGATTTAGAAGGAAATGTCTTAGAACACGTAGTATTTAATAGGGGGGCAATTTCCGTGTGAATTCGTCAATGTGTGGGAGTGAGTTATGCAGTAAAGAAGGATTAGTGGATCGGAAATGTGATTGTCGTATCCCAAAAGATAATCCTGTCGTTTCCATTGAAACGTTACTCGATTTAGCAGGAAATGTCTTAGAACACATAGTATCTCATAGCGACGCAATTTCCGTGTGATTTCGTCAATGTGTGGGAGTGAGGGATGCAGTAAAGAAGGATTAGTGGATCGGAAATGTGATTGTCGTATCCCAAAAGAAAATCCTGTCGTTTCCATAGAAACGTTACTCGATTTAGAAGGAAATGTCTTAGAACACATAGTATTTCATAGCGACGCAATTTACGTGTGAATTCGTCAATGTGTGGGAGTGAGGGATGCAGTAAAGAAGGATTAGTGGATCGGAAATGTGATTGTTGTATCCCAAAAGAAAATCCTGTCTTTTCCATAGAAACGTTACTCGATTTAGAAGGAGAAGTCATAGAACCCATAGAATTTCATAGAGACGCAATTTCCGTGTTAATTCGTCAATGTGTGAGAGTGAGGGATGCAGTAAAGAAGGATTAGTGGATCGGAAATGAGATTGTCGTATCCCAAAGGAAAATCCTGTCGTTTCCATAGAAACGTTGCTCGATGTAGAAGGAGAAGTCATAGAACACATAGTATTTCACAGCGACGCAATTTCCGTGTGAATTCGTCAATGTGTGGGAGTGAGGGATGCAGTAAAGAAGGATTAATGGATCGGAAATGTGATTGTCGTTTCCCAAAAGAAAATCCTGTCGTTTCCATAGAAACGTTACTCGATTTAGAAGGAAATGTCTTAGAAATCGTAGTATTTCATAGGGGCGCAATTTCCGTGTGAATTCGTCAATGTGTGGGAGTGAGGGATGCAGTAAAGAAGGATTAGTGGATCGGAAATGTGATTGTCGTATCCCAAAAGAAAATCCTGTTGTTTCCATAGAAACGTCACTCGATTTAGAAGGAAATGTCTTAGAACACATAGTATTTCATAGCGACGCAATTTACGTGTGAATTCGTCAATGTGTGGGAGTGAGGGATGCAGTAAAGAAGGATTAGTGGATCGGAAATGTGATTGTTGTATCCCAAAAGAAAATCCTGTCTTTTCCTTAGAAACGTTACTCGATTTAGAAGGAAATGTCTTAGAACACACAGTATTTCATAGCGACGCAATTTCCGTGTGAATTCGTCAATTTGTTGGAGTGAGGGATGCAGTAAAGAAGGATTAGTGGATCGGAAATGAGATTGTCGTATCCCAAAAGAAAATCCTGTCGTTTCCATAGAAACGTGACTCTATTTAGAAGGAGAAGTCATAGAACCCATAGTTTTTCATAGCGACTCAATTTCTGTGTTAATTCGCCAATGTGTGAGAGTGAGGGATGCAGTAAAGAAGGATTAGTGGATCGGAAATGAGATTGTCGTATCCCAAAGGAAAATCCTGTCGTTTCCATAGAAACGTTGCTCGATGTAGAAGGAGAAGTCATAGAACACATAGTATTTCACAGCGACGCAATTTCCGTGTGAATTCGTCAATGTGTGGGAGTGAGGGATGCAGTAAAGAAGGATTAATGGATCGGAAATGTGATTGTCGTTTCCCAAAAGAAAATCCTGTCGTTTCCATAGAAACGTTACTCGATTTAGAAGGAAATGTCTTAGAACACGTAGTACTTCATAGGGGCGCAATTTCAGTGTGAATTCGTCAATGTGTGGGAGTGAGGGATGCAGTAAAGAAGGATTAGTGGATCGGAAATGTGATTGTCGTATCCCAAAAGATAATCCTGTCGTTTCCATAGAAACGTTACTCGATTTAGCAGGAAATGTCTTAGAACACATAGTATCTCATAGCGACGCAATTTCCGTGTGATTTCGTCAATGTGTGGGAGTGAGGGATGCAGTAAAGAAGGATTAGTGGATCGGAAATGTGATTGTCGTATCCCAAAAGAAAATCCTGTCGTTTCCATAGAAACGTTACTCGATTTAGAAGGAAATGTCTTAGAACACATAGTATTTCATAGCGACGCAATTTACGTGGAATTCGTCAATGTGTGGGAGTGAGGGATGCAGTAAAGAAGAATTAGTGGTTGGGAAATGTGATTGTTGTATCCCAAAAGAAAATCCTGTCTTTTCCATAGAAACGTTACTCGATTTAGAAGGAGAAGTCATAGAACCCATAGAATTTCATAGAGACGCAATTTCCGTGTTAATTCGTCAATGTGTGAGAGTGAGGGATGCAGTAAAGAAGGATTAGTGGATCGGAAATGAGATTGTCGTATCCCACAGGGAAATCCTGTCGTTTCCATAGAAACGTTGCTCGATGTAGAAGGAGAAGTCATAGAACACATAGTATTTCACAGCGACGCAATTTCCGTGTGAATTCGTCAATGTGTGGGAGTGAGGGATGCAGTAAAGAAGGATTAATGGATCGGAAATGTGATTGTCGTTTCCCAAAAGAAAATCCTGTCGTTTCCATAGAAACGTTACTCGATTTAGAAGGAAATGTCTTAGAACACGTAGTATTTCATAGGGGCGCAATTTCCGTGTGAATTCGTCAATGTGTGGGAGTGAGGGATGCAGTAAAGAAGCATTAGTGGATCGGAAATGTGATTGTCGTATCCCAAAAGATAATCCTGTCGTTTCCATAGAAACGTTACTCGATTTAGCAGGAAATGTCTTAGAACACATAGTATCTCATAGCGACGCATTTTCCGTGTGATTTCGTCAATGTGTGGGAGTGAGGGATGCAGTAATAGAAGGATTAGTGGATCGGAAATGTGATTGTCGTATCCCAAAAGAAAATCCTGTCGTTTCCATAGAAACGTTACTCGATTTAGAAGGAAATGTCTTAGAACACATAGTATTTCATAGCGACGCAATTTACGTGTGAATTCGTCAATGTGTGGGAGTGAGGGATGCAGTAAAGAAGGATTAGTGGATCGGAAATGTGATTGTTGTATCCCAAAAGAAAATCCTGTCTTTTCCATAGAAACGTTACTCGATTTAGAAGGAAATGTCTTAGAACACACAGTATTTCATAGCGACGCAATTTCCGTGTGAATTCGTCAATTTGTTGGAGTGAGGGATGCAGTAAAGAAGGATTAGTGGATCGGAAATGAGATTGTCGTATCCCAAAAGAAAATTCTTTCGTTTCCATAGAAACGTAACTCGATTTGGAAGGAGAAGTCATAGAACCCCTAGCATTTCATAGCGACGCAATTTCCGTGTGAATTCGTCATTGAGTGGGAGTGAGGGCTGCAGTAAAGAAGGATTTGTGGATCGGAAATGAGATTGTCTTATCCAAAAAAAAATCCTGTCGTTTCCATAGAAACGTAACTCGATTTGGAAGGAGAAGTCATAGAACACATAGTATTTCACAGCGACGCAATTTCCGTGTGAATTCGTCAATGTGTGGGAGTGAGGGATGCAGTAAAGAAGGATTAATGGATCGGAAATGTGATTGTCGTTTCCCAAAAGAAAATCCTGTCGTTTCCATAGCAACGTCACTCGATTTAGAAGGAAATGTCTTAGAACACGTAGTATTTCATAGGGGCGCAATTTCCGTGTGAATTCGTCAATGTGTGGGAGTGAGGGATGCAGTAAAGAAGGATTAGTGGATCGGAAATGTGATTGTCGTATCCCAAAAGATAATCCTGTCGTTTCCATAGAAACGTTACTCGATTTAGCAGGAAAAGTCTTAGAACACATAGTATCTCATAGCGACGCAATTTCCGTGTGATTTCGTCAATGTGTGGGAGTGAGGGATGCAGTAAAGAAGGATTAGTGGATCGGAAATGTGATTGTCGTATCCCAAAAGAAAATCCTGTCGTTTCCATAGAAACGTTACTCGATTTAGAAGGAAATGTCTTAGAACACACAGTATTTCATAGCGACGCAATTTCCGTGTGAATTCGTCAATTTGTTGGAGTGAGGGATGCAGTAAAGAAGGATTAGTGGATCGGAAATGAGATTGTCGTATCCCAAAAGAAAATCCTGTCGTTTCCATAGTAACGTGACTCTATTTAGAAGGAGAAGTCTTAGAACCCATAGTTTTTCATAGCGACTCAATTTCTGTGTTAATTCGCCAATGTGAGGGAGCTATGAATGCAATAAAGAAGGAATAGTGCATCGAGAAGGAGATACTCGTATCGCAAAAGAAAATCCTGTCGTCTCCATAGAAACGTTACTCTATTTAGAAGGAAATGTCTTAGAAGAAATAGTATTTCATAGCGACGCAATTTCCGTGTGAATTCGTCAATGTGTGGGAGTGACGGATGCAGTAAAGAAGGATTAGTGGATCGGAAATGAGATTGTCGTATCCCAAAAGAAAATTCTTTCGTTTCCATAGAAACGTTACTCGATTTGGAAGGAGAAGTCATAGAACCCCTAGCATTTCATAGCGACGCAATTTCCGTGTGAATTCGTCATTGAGTGGGAGTGAGGGCTGCAGTAAAGAAGGATTAGTGGATCGGAAATGTGATTGTCGTATCCCAAAAGAAAATCATGTCGTTTCCATAGAAGCGTTACTCGATTTAGAAGGAAGTGTCTTAGAACACATAGTATTTCATAGCGACGCAATTTCCGTGTGAATTCGTCAATGAGTGGGAGTGAGGGATGCAGTAAAGAAGGATTTGTGGATCGGAAATGAGATTGTCTTATCCAAAAAGAAAATCCTGTCGTTTCCATAGAAACGTTACTCGATTAAGAAGGAGAAGTCATAGAACCTATAGTATTTCATAGCGACGCAATTTCCGTGTGAATTCGTCAATGTGTGGGAGTGAGGGATGCAGTAAAGAAGGATTAGTGGATCGGAAATGAGATTGTCGTATCCCAAAAGATAATCCTGTCGTTTCCATAGAAACGTTACTCGATTTAGAAGGAAATGTCTTAGAACACATAGTATCTCATAGCGACGCAATTTCCGTGTGATTTCGTCAATGTGTGGGAGTGAGAGATGCAGTAAAGAAGGATTAGTGGATCGGAAATGTGATTGTCGTATCCCAAAAGAAAATCCTGTCGTTTCCATAGAAACGTTACTCGATTTAGAAGGAAATGTCTTAGAACACATAGTATTTCATAGCGACGCAATTTACGTGTGAATTCGTCAATGTGTGGGAGTGAGGGATGCAGTAAAGAAGGATTAGTGGATCGGAAATGTGATTGTCGTATCCCAAAAGAAAATCCTGTCTTTACCATAGAAACGTTACTCGATTTAGAAGGAAATGTCTTAGAACACACAGTATTTCATAGCGACGCAATTTCCGTGTGAATTCGTCAATTTGTTGGTGTGAGGGATGCAGTAAAGAAGGATTAGGCTATTGGAAATGAGATTGTCGTATCCCAAAAGAAAATCCTGTCGTTTCCATAGAAACGTTACTCGATTTAGAAGGAGAAGTCATAGAACCCATAGTTTTTCATAGCGAGTTAATTTCTGTGTTAATTCGCCAATGTGAGGGAGCTAGGAATGCAATAAAGAAGGAATAGTGCATCGAGAAGGAGATACTCGTATGGCAAAAGAAAATCCTGTCGTTTCCACAGAAACGTTACTCTATTTAGAAGGAAATGTCTTAGAACACATAGTATTTCATAGCGACGCAATTTCCGAGTAAATTCGTCAATGTGTGGGAGTGAGGGATGCAGTAAAGAAGGATTAGTGGATCGGAAATGAGATTGTCGTATCCCAAAAGAAAATCCTGTCGTTTCCATAGAAACGTTACTCGATTTAGATGGAAATGTCTTAGAACACATAGTATTTCACAGCGACGCAATTTCCGTGTGAATTCGTCAATGTGTGGGAGTGAGGGATGCAGTAAAGAAGGATTAGTGGATCGGAAATGAGATTATCGTATCCCAAAAGAAAATCCTGTCGTTTCCATAGAAACGTTACTCGATTTAGAAGGAAATGTCTTAGAACACATAGTATTTCTTAGCGACGCAATTTCCGTATGAATTCGTCAATGTGTGCGAGTGAGGGATGCAGTAAAGAAGGATTAGTGGATTGGAAATGAGATTGTCGTATCCCAAAAGAAAATCCTGTCGTTTCCATAGAAACGTTACTCGATTTAGAAGGAAATGTCTTAGTACACATAGTATTTCATAGCGACGCAATTTCCGTGTGAATTCGTCAATGTGTGTGACTGAGGGATGCAGTAAAGAAAGATTAGTGGATCGGAAATGTGATTGTCGTATCCCTAAAGAAAATCCTGTCGTTTCCATAGAAACGTTACTCGATTTAGAAGGAAATGTCTTAGAACACATAGTATTTCATAGCGACGCCATTTCAGTGTGAATTCGCCAATGAGTGGGAGTGAGGGATGCAGTAAAGAAGGATTAGTGGATCGGAAATGAGATTGTCGTATCCCAAAAGAAAATCCTGTCGTTTCCATAGAAATGTTACTCGATTTAGAAGGAGAAATCATAGAACACATAGTATATTATAGCGTCGCAATTTCCGTGTGAATTCGTCAATGTGTGGGAGTGAGGGATGCAGTAAAGATGGATTAGTGGATCGGAAACGAGATTGTCGTATCCCAAAAGAAAATCCTGTCGTTTCCATAGAAACGTTACTCGATTTAGAAGAAAATGTCTTAGAACACATAGTATTTCATAGCGACGCAATTTCCGTGTGAATTCGTCAATGAGTGGGAGTGAGGGATGCAGTAAAGAGGGATTAGTGGATCGGAAATGAGATTGTCGTATCCCAAAAGAAAATTCTGTCGTTTCCATAGATACGTTACTCGATTTAGAAGGGGATGTCTTAGAACGCATAGCATTTCATAGCGACGCAATTTCCGTTTGAATTCGTCAATGTGTGGGAGTGAGAGATGCAGTAAAGTAGGACTAGTGGATCGGAAAGAGATTGCCGTATCCCAAAAGAAAATCCTGTCGTTTCCGTAGAAACGTTACTCGATTTAGAAGGAGAAGTCATAGAACACATAGTATACTATAGCGTCGCAATTTCCGTGTGAATTCGTCAATGTGTGGGAGTGAGGGATGCAGTAAAGAAGGATTAGTGGATCGGAAACGTGATTGTCGTATCCCAAAAGAAAATCCTGTCGTTTCCATAGAAACGTTACTCGATTTAGAAGAAAATGTCTTAGAACACATAGTATTTCATAGCGACGCAATTTCCGTGTGAATTCGTCAATGAGTGGGAGTGAGGGATGCAGTAAAGAGGTATTAGTGGATCGGAAATGAGATTGTCGAATCCCAAAAGAAAATTCTGTCGTTTCCATAGATACGTTACTCGATTTAGAAGGGGATGTCTTAGAACGCATAGTATTTCATAGCGACGCAATTTCCGTGTGAATTTGTCAATGAGTGGGAGTGAGGGATGCAGTAAAGTGTGATTAGTGGATCGGAAAGAGATTGTCGTATCCCAAAAGAAAATCCTGTCGTTTCCATAGAAACGTTACTCGATTTAAAATGAAATGTCCTAGAACCCATAGTATTTCATTGCGACGCAATTGCTGTGATAATTAGTCAATGTGTGGGAGTGAGGGATGCAGTAAAGAAGGATTAGTGGATCGGAAATGAGATTGTCGTATCCCAAAAGAAAATCCTGTCGTTTCCATAGAAACGTTACTTGATTTAGAAGGAAATGTCTTAGAACACATAGTATTTCATCTCGACGCAATTTCCGTGTGAATTCGTCAATGTGTGGTAGTGAGGGATGCAGTAAAGAAAGATTAGTGGATCGGAAATGAGATTGTCGTATCCCCAAAAGAAAATCCTGTCGTTTCCATAGAAACGTTACTCGATTTAGAAGGAGAAGTCATAGAACCCATAGTATTTCATAGCGACGCAATTTCCGTGTGAATTCGTCAATGAGCGGGTGGGAGGGATGGTGTAAATAAGGATTGGTGGATCGGAAATGAGATTGTCGTATCAGAAAAGAAAATCCTGTCGTTTCCATAGAAACGTTACTCGATTTAGGAGGAAATGTCTTAGAACACATAGTATTTCATAGGGACGCAATTTCCGTGTGAATCCGTCAATGTGTTTGAGTGAGGGATGCAGTAAAGAAGGGTTAGTGGATCGGAAACGTGATTGTCGTATCCCAAAAGAAAATCCTGTCGTTTCCATAGAAACGTTACTCCATTTAGATGGAAATGTCTTAGAACACATAGTATTTCATAGCGACGCAATTTCCGTGTGAATTCGTCAATGTGTGGGAGTGAGGGATGCAGTAAAGAAGGATTAGTGGATCGGAAATGAGATTGTCGTATCCCAAAAGAAAATCCTGTCGTTTCCATAGAAACGTTACTCGACTTAGAAGAAGAAGTCATAGAACCCATAGTATTTCATAGCGACGCAATTTCCGTGTGAATTCGTCATGAGTGGGAGTGAGGGATGATGTAAATAAGGATTAGTGGATCGGAAATGCGATTGTCGTATCCCAAAAGAAAATCCTGTCGTTTCCATAGAAACGTTACTCGTTTTAGAAGGAAATGTCTCAGAACACTTTGTATTTCATAGCGACGCAATTTCCGTGTGAATTCGTCAATGAGTGGGAGTGAGGGATGCAGTAAAGAAGGATTAGTAGATCGGAAACGTGATTGTCGTATCCCAAAAGAAAATCCTGTCGTTTCCGTAGAAACGTTACTCAATTTAGAAGGAAATGTCTTAGAACACACAGTATTTCATAGTGACGCAATTTCCGTGTGAATTCGTCAATGTGTAGGAGTGAGGGATGCAGTAACGAAGGATTAGTGGATCGGAAATGAGATTATCGTATCTCAAAGGAAAATCCTGTCGTTTCCATAGAAACGTTACTCGATTTAGAAATAGAAGTCATAGAACCCATAGTATTTCATAGCGACGCAATTTCCGTGTGAATTCGTCAATGAGTGGGAATAAGGGATACTGTAAATAAGGATTAGTGGATCGGAAATGTGATTGTCGTATTCCAACAGAAATTCCTGTCGTTTCCATACAAACGTTACTCGATGTAGAAGGAAATGTCTTAGAACCCATAGTATTTCATAGCGACGCAATTTCCGTGTGAATTCGTCAATGAGTGGGAGTGTGGGACGCAGTAAAGAAGCATTAGCGGATCGGAAATGAGATTGTCGTATCAGAAAAGAAAATCCTGTCGTTTCCATAGTAACGTTACTCGATTTAGGAGGAAATGTCTTAGAACACATAGTATTTCATAGCGACGCAATTTCCGTGTGAAATCGTCAATGTGTGGGAGTGAGGGATGCAGTAAAGAAGGATTAGTGGATCGGAAACGTGATTGTCGTATCCCAAAAGATAATCCTGTCGTTTCCATAGAAACGTTATTCGATTTAGAAGGAAATGTCTTAGAACACATAGTATTTCATAGCGACGCAATTTCCGTGTGAATTCGTCAGTGAGTGGGAGTGAGGGATGCAGTAAAGATGGATTAGTGGATCGGAAACGTGATTGTCGTATCCCAAAAGAAAATCCTGTCGTTTCCGTAGAAACGTTACTCGATTTAGAAGGAGAAGTCATAGAACACATAGTATACTATAGCGTCGCAATTTCCGTGTGAATTCGTCAATGTGTGGGATTGAGGGATGCAGTAAAGATGGATTAGTGGATCGGAAACGAGATTGTCGTATCCCAAAAGAAAATCCTGTCGTTTCCATAGAAACGTTACTCGATTTAGAAGAAAATGACTTAGAACACATAGTATTTCATAGCGACGCAATTTCCGTGTGAATTCGTCAATGAGTGGGAGTGAGGGATGCAGTAAAGAGGGATTAGTGGATCGGAAATGAGATTGTCGTATCCCAAAAGAAAATTCTGTCGTTTCCATAGATACGTTACTCGATTTAGAAGGGGATGTCTTAGAACGCATAGTATTTCATAGCGACGCAATTTCCGTGTGAATTCGTCAATGTGTGGGAGTGAGGGATGCAGTAAAGAAGGATTAGTGGATCGGAAATGAGATTGTCGTATCCCAAAAGAAAATCCTGTCGTTTCCATAGAAACGTTACTCGACTTAGAAGAAGAAGTCATAGAACCCATAGTATATCATAGCGACGCAATTTCCGTGTGAATTCGACAATGAGTGGGAGTGAGGGATGATGTAAATAAGGATTAGTGGATCGTTAATGCGATTGTCGTATCCCAAGAGAAAATCCTGTCGTTTCCATCGAAACGTTACTCGTTTTAGAAGGAAATGTCTCAGTACACATTGTATTTCATAGCGACGCAATTTCCGTGTGAATTCGTCAATGAGTGGGAGTGAGGGATGCAGTAAAGAAGGATTAGTGGATCGGAAATGTGATAGTCGTATCCCAAAAGAAAATTCTGTCGTTTCCATAGATACGTTACTCGATTTAGAAGGGGATGTCTTAGAACGCATAGTATTTCATAGCGACGCAATTTCCGTGTGAATTCGTCAATGTGTGGGAGTGAGGGATGCAGTAAAGAAGGATTAGTGGATCGGAAATGAGATTGTCGTATCCCAAAAGAAAATCCTGTCGTTTCCATAGAAACGTTACTCGACTTAGAAGAAGAAGTCATAGAACCCATAGTATATCATAGCGACGCAATTTCCGTGTGAATTCGACAATGAGTGGGAGTGAGGGATGATGTAAATAAGGATTAGTGGATCGTTAATGCGATTGTCGTATCCCAAGAGAAAATCCTGTCGTTTCCATCGAAACGTTACTCGTTTTAGAAGGAAATGTCTCAGTACACATTGTATTTCATAGCGACGCAATTTCCGTGTGAATTCGTCAATGAGTGGGAGTGAGGGATGCAGTAAAGAAGGATTAGTGGATCGGAAACGTGATTGTCGTATCCCAAAAGAAAATACTGTCGTTTCCGTAGAAACGTTACTCGATTTAGAAGGAAATGTCTTAGAACACATAGTATTTCATAGTGACGCAATTTCCGTGTGAATTCGTCAATGTGTGGGAGTGAGGGATGCAGTAAAGAAGGGATAGTGGATCGGAAATGAGATTGTCGTATCCCAAAGGAAAATCCTGTCGTTTCCTCAGAAACGTTACTCGATTTAGAAATAGAAGTCATAGAACCCATGTATTTCATAGCGACCCACTTTCCGTGTGAATTCGTCAATGAGTGGGATTGAGGGATACTGTAAATAAGGATTAGTGGATCGGAAATGTGATTGAGGTATCCCAACAGAAAATACTGTCGTTTCCATAGAAACGTTACTCGATTTAGAAGGAAATGTCTTAGAACCCATAGAATTTCATAGCGACGCAATTTCCGTGTGAATTCGTCAATGAGTGGGAGTGAGGGACGCAGTAAAGAAGGATTAGTGGATCGGAAATGAGATTGTCGTATCAGAAAAGAAAATCCTGTCGTTTCCATAGAAACGTTACACGATTTAGGAGGAAATGTCTTAGAACACACAGTATATCATATCGACGCAATTTCCGTGTGAAATCGTCAATGTGTGGGAGTGACGGATGCACTAAAGAAGGATTAGTTGATCGGAAACGTGATTGTCGTATCCCAAAAGATAATCCTGTCGTTTCCATAGAAACGTTATTCGATTTAGAAGGAAATGTCTTAGAACACACAGTATTTCATAGTGACGCAATTTCCGTGTGAATTCGTTAATGTGTAGGAGTGAGGGATGCAGTAACGAAGGATTAGTGGATCGGAAATGAGATTATCGTATCTCAAAGGAAAATCCTGTCGTTTCCATAGAAACGTTACTCGATTTAGAAATAGAAGTCATAGAACCCATAGTATTTCATAGCGACGCAATTTCCGTGTGAATCCGTCAATGAGTGGGAATAAGGGATACTGTAAATAAGGATTAGTGGATCGGAAATGTGATTGTCGTATTCCAACAGAAATTCCTGTCGTTTCCATACAAACGTTACTCGATGTAGAAGGAAATGTCTTAGAACCCATAGTATTTCATAGCGACGCAATTTCCGTGTGAATTCGTCAATGAGTGGGAGTGTGGGACGCAGTAAAGAAGCATTAGCGGATCGGAAATGAGATTGTCGTATCAGAAAAGAAAATCCTGTCGTTTCCATAGAAACGTTACTCGATTTAGGAGGAAATGTCTTAGAACACATAGTATTTCATAGCGACGCAATTTCCGTGTGAAATCGTCAATGTGTGGGAGTGAGGGATGCAGTAAAGAAGGATTAGTGGATCGGAAACGTGATTGTCGTATCCCAAAAGATAATCCTGTCGTTTCCATAGAAACGTTATTCGATTTAGAAGGAAATGTCTTAGAACACATAGTATTTCATAGCGACGCAATTTCCGTGTGAATTCGTCAGTGAGTGGGAGTGAGGGATGCAGTAAAGATGGATTAGTGGATCGGAAACGTGATTGTCGTATCCCAAAAGAAAATCCTGTCGTTTCCGTAGAAACGTTACTCGATTTAGAAGGAGAAGTCATAGAACACATAGTATACTATAGCGTCGCAATTTCCGTGTGAATTCGTCAATGTGTGGGAGTGAGGGATGCAGTAATGATGGATTAGTGGATCGGAAACGAGATTGTCGTATCCCAAAAGAAAATCCTGTCGTTTCCATAGAAACGTTACTCGATTTAGAAGAAAATGTCTTAGAACACATAGTATTTCATAGCGACGCAATTTCCGTGTGAATTCGTCAATGAGTGGGAGTGAGGGATGCAGTAAAGAGGGATTAGTGGATCGGAAATGAGATTGTCGTATCCCAAAAGAAAATTCTGTCGTTTCCATAGATACGTTACTCGATTTAGAAGATGATGTCTTAGAACGCATAGTATTTCATAGCGACGCAATTTCCGTGTGAATTCGTCAATGTGTGGGAGTGAGGGATGCAGTAAAGAAGGATTAGTGGATCGGAAATGAGATTGTCGTATCCCAAAAGAAAATCCTGTCGTTTCCATAGAAACGTTACTCGACTTAGAAGAAGAAGTCATAGAACCCATAGTATATCATAGCGACGCAATTTCCGTGTGAATTCGACAATGAGTGGGAGTGAGGGATGATGTAAATAAGGATTAGTGGATCGTTAATGCGATTGTCGTATCCCAAGAGAAAATCCTGTCGTTTCCATCGAAACGTTACTCGTTTTAGAAGGAAATGTCTCAGTACACATTGTATTTCATAGCGACGCAATTTCCGTGTGAATTCGTCAATGAGTGGGAGTGAGGGATGCAGTAAAGAAGGATTAGTGGATCGGAAACGTGATTGTCGTATCCCAAAAGAAAATACTGTCGTTTCCGTAGAAACGTTACTCGATTTAGAAGGAAATGTCTTAGAACACATAGTATTTCATAGTGACGCAATTTCCGTATGAATTCGTCAATGTGTGGGAGTGAGGGATGCAGTAAAGAAGGGATAGTGGATCGGAAATGAGATTGTCGTATCCCAAAGGAAAATCCTGTCGTTTCCTCAGAAACGTTACTCGATTTAGAAATAGAAGTCATAGAACCCATAGTATTTCATAGCGACGCACTTTCCGTGTGAATTCGTCAATGAGTGGGATTGAGGGATACTGTAAATAAGGATTAGTGGATCGGAAATGTGATTGAGGTATCCCAACAGAAAATACTGTCGTTTCCATAGAAACGTTACTCGATTTAGAAGGAAATGTCTTAGAACCCATAGAATTTCATAGCGACGCAATTTCCGTGTGAATTCGTCAATGTGTGGGAGTGACGGATGCACTAAAGAAGGATTAGTTGATCGGAAACGTGATTGTCGTATCCCAAAAGATAATCCTGTCGTTTCCATAGAAACGTTATTCGATTTAGAAGGAAATGTCTTAGAACACATAGTATTTCATAGCGACGCAATTTCCGTGTGAATTCGTCAATGAGTGGGAGTGAGGGATGCAGTAAAGAAGGATTAGTGGATCGGAAATGAGATTGTCGTATCCCAAATGAAAATCCTGTCGTTTCCATAGAAACGTTACTCGATTTAGAAGGAGAAGTCATAGAACCCATAGTATTTCATAGCGACGCAATTTCTGTGTTAATTCGGCAATGTGAGGGAGCTAGGGATGCAATATAGGAGGAATAGTGCATCGCGAAGGAGGTACTAGTTTCGCAAAAGAAAAGCCAGCCGTTTCCATAGAAACGATACTCGATTTAGAAGGAGAAGTCATGGAACCCATAGTATTTCTATGCGACGCAATTGCTGTGTTAATTCGTCAATGTGTGGGAGTGAGGGATGCAGTAAAGAAAGATTAGTCTATCGGAAATGAGATTGTCGTATCCCAAAAGAAAGTCCTGTCGTTTCCATAGAAACGTTATTCGATTTAGAAGGAAATGTCTTAGAACACATAGTATTTCTTAGCGACGCGATTTCCGTGTGAATTCGTCAATGAGTGGGAGTGGGGGATGCAGTAAAGAAGGATTAGTTGATCGGAACTGAGATTGTCGTATCCCAAAAGAAAATCCTGTCGTTTCCATAGAAACGTTACTCGATTAAGAAGGAGAAGTCATAGAACACATAGTATTTCATAGCGACGCAATATCCGTGTGAATTCGTCAATGTGTGGGAGTGAGGGATGCAGTAAAGAAGGATTAGGGGATCGGTTATGAGATTGTCGTATCCCAAAAGAAAATCTTGTCGTTTCCATAGAAACGTTACTCGATTTAGAAGGAAATGTCTTGGAACACATAGTATTTCACTGCGACGCAATTTCCGTGTGAATTCGTCAATCAGTTGGAGTGAGGGATTCAGTAAAGAAGGATTAGTGGATCGGAAATGAGATTGTCGATCCCAAAAGAAAATCCTGTCGTTTCCATAGAAACGTTTCTCGATTTGGATGGAAATGTCTTAGAACAGATAGTGTTTCATAGCGACGCAATTTCCGTGTGAATTCGTCAATGAGTGGGAGTTAGGGATGCAGTAGAGAAGGATTAGTGGATCAGAAATGAGATTGTCGTATCCCAAAAGAAAAGCCCGTCGTTTCCATAGAAACGATACTCAATTTACAAGGAGAAGTCATAGAACCCATAGTATTTCATAGCGACGCTATTTCCGTGTGAATTCGTCAATGTGGGGGAGTGAGGGATGCAGTAAAGAAGGATTAGTGGATCGGAAATGTGATTGTCGTATCCCAAAAGAAAATTCTGTCGTTTCCATAGAAACGTTACTCGATTTAGCAGGAAATGTCCTAGAACACATAGTATTTCATAGCGACGCAATTTCCGTGTGAATTCGTTAATGAGTGTTAGTGAGGGATGCAGTAAAGAAGGATTAGTGGACCGGAAATGAGATTGTCGTATCCCAAAATAAAATCCTGTCGTTTCCATAGAAACGTTACTCGATTTAGAAGGAGAAGTCATAGAACACATAGTATTTCATAGCGACGCAATTTCCGTGTGAATTCGTCAATGTGTGGGAGTGAGGGATGCAGTAAAGAGAATTAGCGGTTCGGAAATGAGAATGTCGTATCCCAAAAGAAAATCCTGTCGTTTCCATAGAAACGTTACTCGATTTAGAAGGAAATGTCTTAGAACACATAGTATTTCATAGCGACGCAATTTCCGTGTAAATTCGTCAATGAGTGGGAGTGAGGGATGCAGTAAAGAAGAATTAGTGGATCGCAAATGAGATTGTCGTATCCCAAAAGAAAATCCTGTCGTTTCCATAGAAACGTTACTCGATTTAGAAGGAAATGTCTTAGAACACATAGTATTTCATAGCGACGCAATGTCCGAGTGAATTCGTCAATGTGTGTGAGTGAGGGATGCAGTAAAGAAAGATTAGTGGATCGGAAATAGGATTGTCGTATCCCTAAAGAAAATCCTGTCGTTTCCATAGAAATGTTACTGGATTTAGACGGAGAACTCGTAGAATCCATAGTATTTCATAGCGACGCAATTTCCATGTGAATTCGTCACTGAGTGGGTGTGAGGGTTGGTGTAAATAAGGATTGGTGGATCAGAAATGAGATTGTCGTATCAGAAAAGAAAATCCTGTCATTTCCATAGAAACGTTACTCGATTTACGAGGAAATGTCTTAGAACACATAGTATTTCATAGCGACGCAAATTCCGTGTGAATTCGTCAATGTGTGGGAGTGAGGGATGCAGTAAAGAAGGGTTAGCTGATCGGAAACGTGATTGTCGTATCCCTAAAGAAAATCCTGTCGTTTCCATAGAAACGTTACTCGATTTAGAAGGAAATGTCTTAGAACACATAGTATTTCATAGCGACGCAATTTCCGTGTTAATTCGTCAATGAGTGGGAGTGAGGGATGCAGTAAAGAAGGATTAGTGGAACGGAAATGAGATTGTCGTATCCCAAAAGAAAATCCTGTCGTTTCCATAGAAACGTTACTCGATTTAAAAGGAAATGTCTTAGAACGCATAGTATTTCATAGCGACGCAATTTACGTGTGAATTCGTCAATGTGTGGGAGTAAGGGATGCAGTAAAGAAGGATTAGTGGATCGGAAATGAGATTGTCGTATCCCTAAAGAAAATCCTGTCGTTTCCATAGAAACGTTACTCGATTTAGAAGGAAATGTCTTAGAACACATAGTATTTCATAGCGACGCAATTTCCGTGTTAATTCGTCAATGAGTGGGAGTGAGGGATGCAGTAAAGAAGGATTAGTGGATCGGAAATGAGATTGTCGTATCCCAAAAGAAAATCCTGTCGTTTCCATAGAAACGTTACTCGATTTAGAAGGAAATGTCTTAGAACCCATAGTATTTCATAGCGACGCTATTTCCGTGTGAATTCGTCAATGTGGGGGAGTGAGGGATGCAGTAAAGAAGGATTAGTGGATCGGAAATGTGATTGTCGTATCCCAAAAGAAAATTCTGTCGTTTCCATAGAAACGTTACTCGATTTAGCAGGAAATGTCCTAGAACACATAGTATTTCATAGCGACGCAATTTCCGTGTGAATTCGTTAATGAGTGTTAGTGAGGGATGCAGTAAAGAAGGATTAGTGGACCGGAAATGAGATTGTCGTATCCCAAAAGAAAATCCTGTCGTTTCCATAGAAACGTTACTCGATTTAGAAGGAGAAGTCATAGAACACATAGTATTTCATAGCGACGCAATTTCCGTGTGAATTCGTCAATGTGTGGGAGTGAGGGATGCAGTAAAGAAGGATTAGCGGTTCGGAAATGAGATTGTCGTATCCCAAAAGAAAATCCTGTCGTTTCCATAGAAACGTTACTCGATTTAGAAGGAAATGTCTTAGAACACATAGTATTTCATAGCGACGCAATTTCCGTGTAAATTCGTCAATGAGTGGGAGTGAGGGATGCAGTAAAGAAGAATTAGTGGATCGCAAATGAGATTGTCGTATCCCAAAAGAAAATCCTGTCGTTTCCATAGAAACGTTACTCGATTTAGAAGGAAATGTCTTAGAACACATAGTATTTCATAGCGACGCAATGTCCGTGTGAATTCGTCAATGTGTGTGAGTGAGGGATGCAGTAAAGAAAGATTAGTGGATCGGAAATATGATTGTCGTATCCCTAAAGAAAATCCTGTCGTTTCCATAGAAATGTTACTGGATTTAGACGGAGAAGTCGTAGAACCCATAGTATTTCATAGCGACGCAATTTCCATGTGAATTCGTCAATGAGTGGGTGTGAGGGATGGTGTAAATAAGGATTGGTGGATCGGAAATGAGATTGTCGTATCCCAAAAGAAAATCCTGTCGTTTCCATAGAAACGTTACTCGATTTAGAAGGAAATGTCTTAGAACACATAGTATTTCATAGCGACGCAATTTACGTGTGAATTCGTCAATGTGTGGGAGTGAGGGATGCAGTAAAGAAGGATTAGTGGATCGGAAATGAGATTGTCGTATCCCTAAAGAAAATCCTGTCGTTTCCATAAAAACGTTACTCGATTTAGAAGGAAATGTCTTAGAACACATAGTATTTCATAGCGACGCAATTTCCGTGTTAATTCGTCAATGAGTGGTAGTGAGGGATGCAGTAAAGAAGGATTAGTGGATCGGAAATGAGATTGTCGTATCCCAAAAGAAAATCCTGTCGTTTCCATAGAAACGTTACTCGATTTAGAAGGAAATGTCTTAGAACCCATAGTATTTCATAGCGACGCTATTTGAGTGTGAATTCGTCAATGTGGGGGAGTGAGGGATGCAATAAAGAAGGATTAGTGGATCGGAAATGTGATTGTCGTATCCCAAAAGTAAATTCTGTCGTTTCCATAGAAACGTTACTCGATTTAGCAGGAAATGTCCTAGAACACATAGTATTTCATAGCGACGCAATTTCCGTGTGAATTCGTTAATGAGTGTTAGTGAGGGATGCAGTAAAGAAGGATTAGTGGACCGGAAATGAGATTGTCGTATCCCAAAATAAAATCCTGTCGTTTCCATAGAAACGTTACTCGATTTAGAAGGAGAAGTCATAGAACACATAGTATTTCATAGCGACGCAATTTCCGTGTGAATTCGTCAATGTGTGGGAGTGAGGGATGCAGTAAAGAAGGATTAGCGGTTCGGAAATGAGATTGTCGTATCCCAAAAGAAAATCCTGTCGTTTCCATAGAAACGTTACTCGATTTAGAAGGAAATGTCTTAGAACACATAGTATTTCATAGCGACGCAATTTCCGTGTAAATTCGTCAATGAGTTCGAGTGAGGGATGCAGTAAAGAAGAATTAGTGGATCGCAAATGAGATTGTCGTATCCCAAAAGAAAATCCTGTCGTCTCCATAGAAACGTTACTCGATTTAGAAGGAAATGTCTTAGAACACATAGTATTTCATAGCGACGCAATGTCCGTGTGAATTCGTCAATGTGTGTGAGTGAGGGATGCAGTAAAGAAAGATTAGTGGATCGGAAATATGATTGTCGTATCCCTAAAGAAAATCCTGTCGTTTCCATAGAAATGTTACTGGATTTAGACGGAGAAGACGTAGAACCCATAGTATTTCATAGCGACGCAATTTCCATGTGAATTCGTCAATGAGTGGGTGTGACGGATGGTGTAAATAAGGATTGGTGGATCGGAAATGAGATTGTCGTATCAGAAAAGAAAATCCTGTCATTTCCATAGAAACGTTACTCGATTTACGAGGAAATGTCTTAGAACACATAGTATTTCATAGCGACGCAAATTCCGTGTGAATTCGTCAATGTGTGGGAGTGAGGGATGTAGTAAAGAAGGGTTAGCTGATCGGAAACGTGATTGTCGTATCCCTAAAGAAAATCCTGTCGTTTCCATAGAAACGTTACTCGATTTAGAAGGAAATGTCTTAGAACACATAGTATTTCATAGCGACGCAATTTACGTGTGAATTCGTCAATGTGTGGGAGTGAGGGATGCAGTAAAGAAGGATTAGTGGATCGGAAATGAGATTGTCGTATCCCGAAAGAAAATCCTGTCGTTTCCATAGAAACGTTACTCGTTTTAGAAGGAAATGTGTCAGAACACATTGTATTTCATAGAGACGCAATTTCCGTGTGAATTCGTGAATGAGTGGGAGTGAGGGATGCAGTAAAGAAGGATTAGTGGATCGGAAATGAGATAGTCGTATCCCAAAAGAAAATCCTGTCGTTTCCATAGAAACGTTACTCGATTTAGAAATAGAAGTCATAGAACCCATAGTATTTCATAGCGACGCAATTTCCGTGTGAATTCGTCAATGAGTGGGAGTGAGGGATGCTGTAAATAAGGATTAGTGGTTCGGAAATGTGATTGTCGTATCCCAAAAAAAATCCTGTCGTTTCCATAGAAACGTTACTCGATTTAGAAGGAAATGTCTTAGAACCCATAGTATTTCATAGCGACGCAATTTCCGTGTGATTTCGTCAATGAGTGGGAGTGAGGGACGCAGTAAAGAAGGATTAGTGGTTCGGAAATGAGATTGTCGTATCCCAAAGGAAAATCCTGTCGTTTCCTCAGAAACGTTACTCGATTTAGAAATAGAAGTCATAGAACCCATAGTATTTCATAGCGACGCACTTTCCGTGTGAATTCGTCAATGAGTGGGAATGAGGGATACTGTAAATAAGGATTAGTGGATCGGAAATGTGATTGAGGTATCCCAACAGAAAATACTGTCGTTTCCATAGAAACGTTACTCGATTTAGAAGGAAATGTCTTAGAACCCATAGTATTTCATAGCGACGCAATTTCCGTGTGAATTCGTCAATGACTGGGAGTGAGGGACGCAGTAAAGAAGGATTAGTGGATCGGAAATGAGATTGTCGTATCAGAAAAGAAAATCCTGTCGTTTCCATAGAAACGTTACTCGATTTAGGAGGAAATGTCTTAGAACACACAGTGTATCATAGCGACGCAATTTCCGTGTAAAATCGTCAATGTGTGGGAGTGACGGATGCAGTAAAGAAGGATTAGTTGATCGGAAACGTGATTGTCGTATCCCAAAAGATAATCCTGTCGTTTCCATAGAAACGTTATTCGATTTAGAAGGAAATGTCTTAGAACCCATAGTATTTCATAGCGACGCAATTTCCGTGTGAATTCGTCAATGACTGGGAGTGAGGGACGCAGTGAAGAAGGATTAGTGGATCGGAAATGAGATTGTCGTATCAGAAAAGAAAATCCTGTCGTTTCCATAGAAACGTTACTCGATTTAGAAGGAAAAGTCATAGAACCCATAATATTTCATAGCGACGCAATTTCTGTGTTAATTTGGCAATGTGAGGGAGCTAGGGATGCAATATAGGAGGAATAGTGCATCGCGAAGGAGATACTAGTATCGCAAAAGAAAAGCCAGCCGTTTCCATAGAAACGATACTCGATTTAGAAGGAGAAGTCATGGAACCCATAGTATTTCATAGCGACGCTATTTCCGTGTGAATTCGTCAATGTGGGGGAGTGAGGGATGCAGTAAAGAAGGATTAGTAAATCGGAAATGTGATTGTCGTATCCCAAAAGAAAATTCTGTCGTTTCCATAGAAACGTTACTCGATTTAGCAGGAAATGTCCTAGAACACATAGTATTTCATAGCGACGCAATTTCCGTGTGAATTTGTTAATGAGTGTTACTGAGGAATGCAGTAAAGAAGGATTAGTGGACCGGAAATGAGATTGTCGTATCCCAAAAGAAAATCCTGTCGTTTCCATAGAAACGTTACTCGATTTAGAAGGAGAAGTCATAGAACACATAGTATTTCATAGCGACGCAATTTCCGTGTGAATTCGTCAATGTGTGGGAGTGAGGGATGCAGTAAAGAAGGATTAGCGGTTCGGAAATGAGATTGTGGTATCCCAAAAGAAAATCCTGTCGTTTCCATAGAAACGTTACTCGATTTAGAAGGAAATGTCTTAGAACACATAGTATTTCATAGCGACGCAATGTCCGTGTGAATTCGTCAATGTGTGTGAGTGAGGGATGCAGTAAAGAAAGATTAGTGGATCGGAATTATGATTGTCGTATCCCTAAAGAAAATCCTGTCGTTTCCATAGAAATGTTACTGGATTTAGACGGAGAAGTCGTAGAACCTATAGTATTTCATAGCGACGCAATTTCCATGTGAATTCGTCAATGAGTGGGTGTGAGGGATGGTGTAAATAAGGATTGGTGGATCGGAAATGAGATTGTCGTATCAGAAAAGAAAATCCTGTCGTTTCCATAGAAACGTTACTCGATTTACGAGGAAATGTCTTAGAACACATAGTATTTCATAGCGACGCAATTTCCGTGTGAATTCGTCAATGTGTGGGATTGAGGGATGCAGTAAAGAAGGGTTAGTGGATCGGAAACGTGATTGTCGTATCCCTAAAGAAAATCCTGTCGTTTCCATAGAAACGTTACTCGATTTAGAAGGAAATGTCTTAGAACACATAGTATTTCATAGCGACGCAATTTCCGTGTTAATTCGTCAATGAGTGTTAGTGAGGGATGCAGTAAAGAAGGATTAGTGGATCGGAAATGAGATTGTCGTATCCCAAAAGAAAATCCTGCCGTTTCCATAGAAACGTTACTCGATTTAGAAGGAAATGTCTTAGAACACATAGTATTTCATAGCGACGCAATTTACGTGTGAATTCGTCAATGTGTGGGAGTGAGGGATGCAGTAAAGAAGGATTAGTGAATCGGAAATGAGATTGTCGTATCCCGAAAGAAAATCCTGTCGTTTCCATAGAAAAGTTACTCGTTTTAGAAGGAAATGTGTCAGAACACATTGTATTTCATAGAGACGCAATTTCCGTGTGAATTCGTGAATGAGTGGGAGTGAGGGATGCAGTAAAGAAGGATTAGTGGATCGGAAACGTGATTGTCGTATCCCAAAAGAAAATCCTGTCGTTTCTGTAGAAACGTTACTCGATTTAGAAGGAAATGTCTTAGAACGCATAGTATTTCATAGTGACGCAATTTCCGCGTGAATTCGTCAATGTGTGGGAGTGAGGGATGCAGTAAAGCAGGATTAGTGGATCGGAAATGAGATAGTCGTATCCCAAAAGAAAATCCTGTCGTTTCCATAGAAACGTTACTCGATTTAGAAATAGAAGTCATAGAACCCATAGTATTTCATAGCGACGCAATTTCCGTGTGAATTCGTCAATGAGTGGGAGTGAGGGATGCTGTAAATAACGATTAGTGGTTCGGAAGTGTGATTGTCGTATCCCAAAAAAAATCGTGTCGTTTCCATAGGAACGTTACTCGATTTAGAAGGAAATGTCTTAGAACCCATAGTATTTCATAGCGACGCAATTTCCGTGTGATTTCGTCAATGAGTGGGAGTGAGGGACGCAGTAAAGAAGGATTAGTGGTTCGGAAATGAGATCGTCGTATCCCAAAGGAAAATCCTGTCGTTTCCTCAGAAACGTTACTCGATTTAGAAATAGAAGTCATAGAACCCATAGTATTTCATAGCGACGCACTTTCCGTGTGAATTCGTCAATGAGTGGGAATGAGGGATACTGTAAATAAGGATTAGTGGATCGGAAATGTGATTGAGGTATCCCAACAGAAAATACTGTCGTTTCCATAGAAACGTTACTCGATTTAGAAGGAAATGTCTTAGAACCCATAGTATTTCATAGCGACGCAATTTCCTTGTGAATTCGTCAATGAGTGGGAGTGAGGGACGCAGTAAAGAAGGATTAGTGGAACGGAAATGAGATTGTCGTATCAGAAAAGGAAATCCTGTCGTTTCCATAGAAACGTTACCCGATTTAGGAGGAAATGTCTTAGAACACACAGTATATCATAGCGACGCAATTTCCGTGTGAAATCGTCAATGTGTGGGAGTGACGGATGCAGTAAAGAAGGATTAGTTGATCGGAAACGTGATTGTCGTATCCCAAAAGATTATCCTGTCGTTTCCATAGAAACGTTATTCGATTTAGAAGGAAATGTCTTAGAACACATAGTATTTCATAGCGACGCAATTTCCGTGTGAATTCGTCAATGAGTGGGAGTGAGGGATGCAGTAAAGAAGGATTAGTGGATCGGAAATGAGATTGTCGTATCCCAAATGAAAAACCTGTCGTTTCCATAGAAACGTTACTCGATTTAGAAGGAGAAGTCATAGAACCCATAGTATTTCATAGCGACGCAATTTCTGTGTTACTTCGGCAATGTGAGGGAGCTAGGGATGCAATATAGGAGGAATAGTGCATCGCGAAGGAGATACTAGTATCGCAAAAGAAAAGCCAGCCGTTTCCATAGAAACGATACTCGATTTAGAAGGAGAAGTCATGGAACCCATAGTATTTCATAGCGACGCTATTTCCGTGTGAATTCGTCAATGTGGGGGAGTGAGGGATGCAGTAAAGAAGGATTAGTGGATCGGAAATGTGATTGTCGCATCCCAAAAGAAAATTCTGTCGTTTCCATAGAAACGTTACTCGATTTAGCAGGAAATGTCCTAGAACACATAGTATTTCATAGCGACGCAATTTCCGTGTGAATTCGTTAATGAGTGTTAGTGAGGGATGCAATACAGAAGGATTAGTGGACCGGAAATGAGATTGTCGTATCCCAAAAGAAAATCCTGTCGTTTCCATAGAAACGTTACTCGATTTAGAAGGAGAAGTCATAGAACACATAGTATTTCATAGCGACGCAATTTCCGTGTGAATTCGTCAATGTGTGGGAGTGAGGGATGCAGTAAAGAAGGATTAGTGGATCGGAAATGAGATTGTCGTATCCCAAAAGAAAATCCTGCCGTTTCCATAGAAACGTTACTCGATTTAGAAGGAAATGTCTTAGAACACATAGTATTTCATAGCGACGCAATTTACGTGTGAATTCGTCAAAGTGTGTGAGTGAGGGATGCAGTAAAGAAAGATTAGTGGATCCGAAATATGATTGTCATATCCCTAAAGAAATCCTGTCGTTTCCATAGAAATGTTACTCGATTTAGATGGAGAAGTCATAGAACCCATAGTATTTCATAGCGACTCAATTTCCATGTGAATTCGTCAATGAGTGGGTGTGAGGGATGGTGTAAATAAGGATTGGTGGATCGGAAATGAGATTGTCGTATCAGAAAAGAAAATCCTGTCGTTTCCATAGAAACGTTACTCGATTTACGAGGAAATGTCTTAGAACACATAGTATTTCATAGCGACGCAATTTCCGTGTGAATTCGTCAATGTGTGGGAGTGAGGGATGCAGTAAAGAAGGGTTAGTGGATCGGAAACGTGATTGTCGTATCCCTAAAGAAAATCCTGTCGTTTCCATAGAAACGTTACTCGATTTAGAAGGAAATGTCTTAGAACACATAGTATTTCACAGCGACGCAATTTCCGTGTTAATTCGTCAATGAGTGGGAGTGAGGGATGCAGTAAAGAAGGATTAGTGGATCGGAAATGAGATTGTCGTATCCCAAAAGAAAATCCTGCCGTTTCCATAGAAACGTTACTCGATTTAGAAGGAAATGTCTTAGAACACATAGTATTTCATAGCGACGCAATTTACGTGTGAATTCGTCAATGTGTGGGAGTGAGGGATGCAGTAAAGAAGGATTAGTGAATCGGAAATGAGATTGTCGTATCCCGAAAGAAAATCCTGTCGTTTCCATAGAAAAGTTACTCGTTTTAGAAGGAAATGTGTCAGAACACATTGTATTTCATAGAGACGCAATTTCCGTGTGAATTCGTGAATGAGTGGGAGTGAGGGATGCAGTAAAGAAGGATTAGTGGATCGGAAACGTGATTGTCGTATCCCAAAAGAAAATCCTGTCGTTTCCGTAGAAACGTTACTCGATTTAGAAGGAAATGTCTTAGAACGCATAGTATTTCGTAGTGACGCAATTTCCGCGTGAATTCGTCAATGTGTGGGAGTGAGGGATGCAGTAAAGAAGGATTAGTGGATCGGAAATGAGATAGTCGTATCCCAAAAGAAAATCCTGTCGTTTCCATAGAAACGATACTCGATTTAGAAATAGAAGTCATAGAACCCATAGTATTTCATAGCGACGCAATTTCCGTGTGAATTCGTCAATGAGTGGGAGTGAGGGATGCTGTAAATAACGATTAGTGGTTCGGAAATGTGATTGTCGTATCCCAAAAAAAATCGTGTCGTTTCCATAGGAACGTTACTCGATTTAGAAGGAAATGTCTTAGAACCCATAGTATTTCATAGCGACGCAATTTCCGTGTGATTTCGTCAATGAGTGGGAGTGAGGGACGCAGTAAAGAAGGATTAGTGGTTCGGAAATGAGATCGTCGTATCCCAAAGGAAAATCCTGTCGTTTCCTCAGAAACGTTACTCGATTTAGAAATAGAAGTCATATAACCCATAGTATTTCATAGCGACGCACTTTCCGTGTGAATTCGTCAATGAGTGGGAATGAGGGATACTGTAAATAAGGATTAGTGGATCGGAAATGTGATTGAGGTATCCCAACAGAAAATACTGTCGTTTCCATAGAAACGTTACTCGATTTAGAAGGAAATGTCTTAGAACCCATAGTATTTCATAGCGACGCAATTTCCTTGTGAATTCGTCAATGAGTGGGAGTGAGGGACGCAGTAAAGAAGGATTAGTGGATCGGAAACGAGATTGTCGTATCAGAAAAGGAAATCCTGTCGTTTCCATAGAAACGTTATCCAATTTAGGAGGAAATGTCTTAGAACACACAGTATATCATAGCGACGCAATTTCCGTGTGAAATCGTCAATGTGTGGGAGTGACGGATGCAGTATAGAAGGATTAGTTGATCGGAAACGTGATTGTCGTATCCCAAAAGATTATCCTGTCGTTTCCATAGAAACGTTATTCGATTTAGAAGGAAATGTCTTAGAACACATAGTATTTCATAGCGACGCAATTTCCGTGTGAATTCGTCAATGAGTGGGAGTGAGGGATGCATTAAAGAAGGATTAGTGGATCGGAAATGAGATTGTCGTATCCCAAATGAAAATCCTGTCGTTTCCATAGAAACGTTACCCGATTTAGAAGGAGAAGTCATAGAACCCATAGTATTTCATAGCGACGCAATTTCTGTGTTAATTCGGCAATGTGAGGGGGCTAGGGATGCAATATAGGAGGAATAGTGCATCGCGAAGGAGATACTAGTATCGCAAAAGAAAAGCCAGCCGTTTCCATAGAAACGATACTCGATTTAGGAGGAGAAGTCATGGAACCCATAGTATTTCATAGCGACGCTATTTCCGTGTGAATTCGTCAATGTGGGGGAGTGAGGGATGCAGTAAAGAAGGATTAGTGGATCGGAAATGTGATTGTCGTATCCCAAAAGAAAATTCTGTCGTTTCCATAGAAACGTTACTCGATTTAGCAGGAAATGTCCTAGAACACATAGTATTTCATAGCGACGCAATTTCCGTGTGAATTCGTTAATGAGTGTTAGTGAGGGATGCAATACAGAAGGATTAGTGGACCGGAAATGAGATTGTCGTATCCCAAAAGAAAATCCTGTCGTTTCCATAGAAACGTTACTCGATTTAGAAGGAGAAGTCATAGAACACATAGTATTTCATAGCGACGCAATTTCCGTGTGAATTCGTCAATGTGTGGGAGTGAGGGATGCAGTAAAGAAGGATTAGCGGTTCGGAAATGAGATTGTCGTATCCCAAAAGAAAATCCTGTCGTTTCCATAGAAACGTTACTCGATTTAGAAGGAAATGTCATAGAACACATAGTATTTCATAGCGACGCAATTTCCGTGTAAATTCGTCAATGAGTGGGAGTGAGGGATGCAGTAAAGAAGAATTAGTGGATCGCAAATGAGATTGTCGTATCCCAAAAGAAAATCCTGTCGTTTCCATAGAAACGTTATTCGATTTAGAAGGAGATGTCTTAGAACACATAGTATTTCATAGCGACACAATTTCCGTGTGAATTCGTCAAAGTGTGTGAGTGAGGGATGCAGTAAAGAAAGATTAGTGGATCCGAAATATGATTGTCGTATCCCTAAAGAAATCCTGTCGTTTCCATAGAAATGTTACTCGATTTAGATGGAGAAGTCATAGAACCCATAGTATTTCATAGCGACTCAATTTCCATGTGAATTCGTCAATGAGTGGGTGTGAGGGAAGGTGTAAATAAGGATTGGTGGATCGGAAATGAGATTGTCGTATCAGAAAAGAAAATCCTGTCGTTTCCATAGAAACGTTACTCGATTTACGAGGAAATGTCTTAGAACACATAGTATTTCATAGCGACGCAATTTCCGTGTGAATTCGTCAATGTGTGGGAGTGAGGGATGCAGTAAAGAAGGGTTAGTGGATCGGAAACGTGATTGTCGTATCCCTAAAGAAAATCCTGTCGTTTCCATAGAAACGTTACTCGATTTAGAAGGAAATGTCTTAGAACACATAGTATTTCACAGCGACGCAATTTCCGTGTTAATTCGTCAATGAGTGGGAGTGAGGGATGCAGTAAAGAAGGATTAGTGGATCGGAAATGAGATTGTCGTATCCCAAAAGAAAATCCTGTCGTTTCCATAGAAACGTTACTCGATTTAGAAGGAAATGTCTTAGCACACATAGTATTTCATAGCGACGCAATTTACGTGTGAATTCGTCAATGTGTGGGAGTGAGGGATGCAGTAAAGAAGGATTAGTGGATCGGAAATGAGATTGTCGTATCTCGAAAGAAAATCCTGTCGTTTCCATAGAAACGTTACTCGTTTTAGAAGGAAATGTGTCAGAACACATTGTATTTCATAGAGACGCAATTTCCGTGTGAATTCGTGAATGAGTGGGAGTGAGGGATGCAGTAAAGAATGATTAGTGGATCGGAAACGTGATTGTCGTATCCCAAAAGAAAATCCTGTCGTTTCCGTAGAAACGTTACTCGATTTAGAAGGAAATGTCTTAGAACGCATAGTATTTCATAGGGACGCAATTTCCGCGTGAATTCGTCAATGTGTGAGAGTGAGGGATGCAGTAAAGAAAGATTAGTGGATCGAAAATGAGATAGTCGTATCCCAAAAGAAAATCCTGTCGTTTCCATAGAAACGTTACTCGATTTAGAAATAGAAGTCATAGAACCCATAGTATTTCATAGCGACGCAATTTCCTTGTGAATTCGTCAATGAGTGGGAGTGAGGGATGCTGTAAATAAGGATTAGTGGTTCGGAAATGTGATTGTCGTATCCCAAAAAAAATCCTGTCGTTTCCATAGAAACGTTACTCGATTTAGAAGGAAACGTCCTAGAACCCATAGTATTTCATAGCGACGCAATTTCCGTGTGATTTCGTCAATGAGTGGGAGTGAGGGACGCAGTAAAGAAGGATTAGTGGTTCGGAACTGAGATTGTCGTATCCCACAAGAAAATCCTGTCGTTTCCATAGAAACGTTACTCGATTTAGAAGGAGAAGTCATAGAACCCATAGTATTTCTTAGCGACGCAATTTCCGTGTGAATTCGTCAATGTGTGGGAGGGAGGGATGCAGTAAAGAAGGATTAGTGGATCGGAAATGAGATTGTCGTATCATAATAGAAAATCCTGTCGTTTCGATAGAAACGTTACTCGATTTAGGAGGAAATGTCTTAGAACACATAGTATTTCATAGCGACGCAATTTCCATGTGAATTCGTCAACGTGTGGGAGTGAGGGATGCAGTAAAGAAGGATTAGTGGATCGGAAGCGTGATTGTCGTATCCCAAAAGTAAATCCTGTCGTTTCCATAGAAACGTTACTCCATTTAAAATGAAATGTCATAGAACCCATAGTATTTCATTGCGACGCAATTGCTGTGTTAATTAGTCAATGTGTGGGAGTGAGGGATGCAGTAAAGAAGGATTATTGGATCGGAAATGAGATTTTCGTATCCCAAAAGAAAATCCTGTCGTTTCCATAGAAACGTTACTTGATCTAGAAGGAAATGTCTTAGAGCACATAATATTTCATAGCGACGCAATTTCCGTGTGAATTCGTCAATGTGTGGGAGTGAGGGATGCAGTAAAGAAAGATTAGTGGATCGGAAATGAGATTGTCGTATCCCCAACAGAAAATCCTGTCGTTTCCATAGAAACGTTACTCGATTTAGAAGGAGAAGTCATAGAACCCATAGTATTTCATAGCGACGCAATTTCCGTGTGAATTCGTCAATGAGTGTGTGTGAGGGATGGTGTAAATAAGGATTGGTGGATCAGAAATGAGATGTTCGTATCAGAAAAGAAAATCCTGTCGTTTCCATAGAAACGTTACTCGATTTAGAAGGAAATGTCTTAGAACACATAGTATTTCATAGCGACGCAATTTCCGTGTGAATTCGTCAATGTGTGGGAGTGAGGGATGCAGTAAAGAAGGGTTAGTGGATCGGAAACGTGATTGTCGTATCCCTAAAGAAAATCCTGTCGTTTCCATAGCAATGTTACTCGATTTAGAAGGAAATGTCTTAGAACACATAGTATTTCATAGCGACGCAATTTCCGTGTGAATTCGTCAATGAGTGGGAGTGAGGGTTGCAGTAAAGAAGGATTAGTGGATCGGAAATGAGATTGTCGTATCCCAAAAGAAAATCCTGTCGTTTCCATTGAAACGTTACTCGATTTAGAAGGAAATGTCTTAGAACACATAGTATTTCATAGCGATGCGAATTTCGTGTGAATTCGTCAATGTGTGGGAGTGAGGGATGCAGTAAAGAAGGATTAGTGGATCGGAAATGAGATTGTCGTATCCCGAAAGAAAATCCTGTCGTTTCCATAGAAACGTTACTCGATGTAGATGGAAATGTCATAGAACACATAGTATTTCATAGCGACGCAATTTCTGTGTGAATTCGTCAATGTGTGGGAGTGAGGGATGCAGTAAAGAAGGATTAGTGGATCGGAAATGAGATTGTCGTATCCCAAAAGAAAATCCTTTCGTTTCCGTAGAAACGTTACTCGATTTAGAAGGAAATGTCTTAGAACACATAGTATTTCATAGTGACGCAATCTCCGTGTGAATTCGTCAATGTGTGGGAGTGTGGGATGCAGTAAAGAAGGATTAGGGGATCGGAAATGAGATTGTCGTATCCCAAAAGAAAATCCTGTCGTTTCCATAGAAACGTTACTCGACTTATAAGAAGAAGTCATAGAACCCATAGTATATCATAGCGACGCAATTTCCGTGTGAATTCGACAATGAGTGGGAGTGAGGGACGATGTAAATAAGGATTAGTGGATCGGAAAGGCGATTGTCGTATCCCAAGAGAAAATCCTGTCGTTTCCATCGAAACGTTACTCGTTTTAGAAGGAAATGTCTCGGAACACATTGTATTTCATAGCGACGCAATTTCCGTGTGAATTCGTCAATGAGTGGGAGTGAGGGATGCAGTAAAGAAGGATTAGTGGATCGGAAACGTGATTGTCGTATCCCAAAAGAAAATCCTGTCGTTTCCGCAGAAACGTTACTCGATTTAGAAGGAAATGTCTTAGAACACATAGTATTTCATAGCGACGCAATTTCCGTGTGAATTCGTCAATGAGTGGGAGTGAGGGATGCAGTAAAGAAGGATTAGTGGATCGGAAATGAGATTGTCGTATCCCAAATGAAAATCCTGTCGTTTCCATAGAAACGTTACTCGATTTAGAAGGATAAGTCATAGAACCCATAGTATTTCATAGCGACGCAATTTCTGTGTTAATTCGGCAATGTGAGGGAGCTAGGGATGCAATATAGGAGGAATAGTGCATCGCGAAGGAGATACAAGTATTGCAAAAGAAAAGCCAGCCGTTTCCATAGAAACGATACTCGATTTAGAAGGAGAAGTCATGGAACCCATAGTATTTCATTGCGACGCAATTGCTGTGTTAGTTCGTCAATGTGTGGGAGTGAGGGATGCAGTAAAGAAAGATTAGTCTATCGGAAATGAGATTGTCGTATCCCAAAAGAAAATCTTGTCGTTTCCATAGAAACGTTACTCGATTTAGAAGGAAATGTCTTGGAACACATAGTATTTCACAGCGACGCAATTTCCGTGTGAATTCGTCAATGAGTGGGAGTTAGGGATGCAGTAAAGAAGGATTAGTGGATCAGAAATGAGATTGTCGTATCCCAAAGGAAAAGCCCGTCGTTTCCATAGAAACGATACTCAATTTACAAGGAGAAGTCATAGAACCCATAGTATTTCATAGCGACGCTATTTCCGTGTGAATTCGTCAATGTGGGGGAGTGAGGGATGCAGTAAAGAAGGATTAATGGATCGGAAATGTGATTGTCGTATCCCAAAAGAAAATTCTGTCGTTTCCATAGAAACGTTACTCGATTTAGCAGGTAATGTCCTAGAACGCATAGTATTTCATAGCGTCGCAATTTCCGTGTGAATTCGTTAATGAGTGTTAGTGAGGGATGCAGTAAAGAAGGATTAGTGGACCGGAAATGAGATTGTCGTATCCCCAAAGAAAATCCTGTCGTTATCATAGAAACGTTACTCGATTTAGAAGGAGAAGTCATAGAACACATAGTATTTCATAGCGACGCAATTTCCGTGTGAATTCGTCAATGTGTGGGAGTGAGGGATGCAGTAAAGAAGGATTAGCGGTTCGGAAATGAGATTGTCGTATCCCAAAAGAAAATCCTGTCGTTTCCATAGAAACGTTACTCGATTTAGAAGGAATTGTCCTAGAACACATAGTATTTCATAGCGACGCAATTTCCGTGTAAATTCGTCAATGAGTGGGAGTGAGGGATGCAGTAAAGAAGAATTAGTGGATCGCAAATGAGATTGTCGTATCCCAAAAGAAAATCCTGTCGTTTCCATAGAAACGTTACTCGATTTAGAAGGAAATGTCTTAGTACACATAGTATTTCATAGCGACGCAATTTCCGTGTGAATTCGTCAATGTGTGTGAGTGAGGGATGCAGTAAAGAAAGATTAGTGGATCGGAAATATGATTGTCGTATCCCTAAAGAAAATCCTGTCGATTCCATAGAAATGTTACTCGATTTAGACGGAGAAGTCATAGAACCCATAGTATTTCATAGCGACGCAATTTCCATGTGAATTCGTCAATGAGTGGGTGTGAGGGATGGTGTAAATAAGGATTGGTGGATCGGAAATGAGATTGTCGTATCAGAAAAGAAAATCCTGTCGTTTCCATAGAAACGTTACTCGTTTTACGAGGAAATGTCTTAGAACACATAGTATTTCATAGCGACGCAATTTCCGTGTGAATTCGTCAATGTGTGGGAGTGAGGGATGCAGTAAAGAAGGGTTAGTGGATCGGAAACGTGATTGTCGTATCCCTAAAGAAAATCCTGTCGTTTCCATAGAAACGTTACTCGATTTAGAAGGAAATGTCTTAGAACACATAGTATTTCATAGCGACGCAATTTACGTGTGCATTCGTCAATGTGTGGGAGTGAGGGATGCAGTAAAGAAGGATTAGTGGATCGGAAATGAGATTGTCGTATCCCGAAAGAAAATCCTGTCGTTTCCATAGAAACGTTACTCGTTTTAGAAGGAAATATCTCAGAACACATTGTATTTCATAGCGACGCAATTTCCGTGTGAATTCGTCAATGAGTGGGAGTGAGGGATGCTGTAAAGGAGGATTAGTGGTTCGGAAATGTGATTGTCATATCCCAAAAAAAATCCTGTCGTTTCCATAGAAACGTTACTCGATTTAGAAGGAAATGTCTTAGAACCCATAGTATTTCATAGCGACGCAATTTCCGTGTGATTTCGTCAACGAGTGGGAGTGAGGGACGCAGTAAAGAAGGATTAGTGGTTCGGAACTGAGATTGTCGTATCCCAAAAAAAATCCTGCCGTTTCCATAGAAACGTTACTCGATTTAGAAGGAGAAGTCATAGAACCCATAGTATTTCTTAGCGACGCAATCTCCGTGTGAATTCGTCAATGTGTGGGAGTGAGGGATGCAGTAAAGAAGGATTAGTGGATCGGAAATGAGATTGTCGTATCATAATAGAAAATCCTGTCGTTTCGATAGAAACGTTACTCGATTTAGGAGGAAATGTCTTAGAACACATAGTATTTCATAGCGACGCAATTTCCGTGTGAATTCGTCAATGTGTGGGAGTGAGGGATGCAGTAAAGAAGGATTAGTGGATCGGAAGCGTGATTGTCGTATCCCAAAAGAAAATCCTGTCGTTTCCATAGAAACGTTACTCCATTTAAAATGAAATGTCATACAACCCATAGTATTTCATTGCGACGCAATTGCTGTGTTAATTAGTCAATGTGTGGGAGTGAGGGATGCAGTAAAGAAGGATTATTGTATCGGAAATGAGATTGTCGTATCCCAAAAGAAAATCCTGTCGTGTCCATAGAAACGTTACTTGATTTAGAAGGAAATGTCTTAGAGCACATAGTATTTCATAGCGACGCAATTTCCGTGTGAATTCGTCAATGTGTGGGAGGGAGGGATGCAGTAAAGAAAGATTAGTGGATCGGAAATGAGATTGTCGTATCCCCAACAGAAAATCCTGTCGTTTCCATAGAAACGTTACTCGATTTAGAAGGAGAAGTCATAGAACCCATAGTATTTCCTAGCGACGCAATTTCCGTGTGAATTCGTCAATGAGTGGGTGTGAGGGATGGTGTAAATAAGGATTGGTGGATCAGAAATGAGATGTTCGTATCAGAAAAGAAAATCCTGTCGTTTCCATAGAGACGTTACTCGATTTAGGTGGAAATGTCTTAGAACACATAGTATTTCATAGCGACGCAATTTCCGTGTGAATTCGTCAATGAGTGGGTGTGAGGGATGGTGTAAGTAAGGATTGGTGGATCGGAAATGAGATTGTCGTATTAGAAAAGAAGATCCTGTCGTTTCCATAGAAACGTTACTCGATTTACGAGGAAATGTCTTAGAACACATAGTATTTTATAGCGACGCAATTTCGGTGTGAATTCGTCAATGTGTGGGAGTGAGGGTTGCAGTAAAGAAGGATTAGTGGATCGGAAATGAGATTGTCGTATCCCAAAAGAAAATCCTGTCGTTTCCATAGAAACGTTACTCGATTTAGAAGGAAGTGTCTTAGAACACATAGTATTTCATAGCGACGCAATTTACGTGTGAATTCGTCAATGTGTGGGAGTGAGGGATGCAGTAAAGAAGGATTAGTGGATCGGAAATGAGATTGTCGTATCCCGAAAGAAAATCCTGTCGTTTCCATAGAAACGTTACTCGTTTTAGAAGGAAATGTCTCAGAACACATTGTATTTCATAGCGACGCAATTTCCGTGTGAATTCGTCAATGTGTGGGAGTGAGGGATGCAGTAAAGAAGGGTTAGTGGATCGGAAACGTGATTGTCGTATCCCAAAAGAATATCCTGTCGTTTCCATAGAAACGTTACTCGATTTAGATGGAAATGTCTTAGAACACATAGTATTTCATAGCGACGCAATTTCCGTGTGAATTCGTCAATGAGTGGGAGTGAGATATGCAGTAAAGAAGGATTAGTGGATCGGAAATGAGATTGTCGTATCCCAAAAGAAAATCCTGTCGTTTCCATAGAAACGTTACTCGATTTAAAAGGAGAAGTCATAGAACCCATAGTATTTCATAGCGACGCAATTACTGTGTGAATTCGTCAATGAGTGGGAGTGAGGGATGCAGTAAAGAAGGATTAGTGGATCGGAAATGAGATTGTCGTATCCCAAAGAAAGTCTTGTCGTTTCCATAGAAACGTTACTCGACTTAGTAGGAAATGTCTTAGAACACATATTGTTTCATAGCGACGCAATTTCCGTGTGAATTCGTCAATGAGTGGGTGTGAGGGATGCAGTAAAGAAGGATTAGTGGATCGGAAATGAGGTTGTCGTACCCAAATAAAAATCCTGTCGTTTCCATAGAAACGTTACTCGATGAAGAAGGAGAAGTCATAGAACACATAGTATTTCATAGCGACGCAATATCCGTGTGAATTCGTCAATGTGTGGGAGTGAGGGATGCAGTAAAGAAGGATTAGTGGATCGCTTATGAGATTGTCGTATCCCAAAAGAAAATCTTGTCGTTTCCATAGAAACGTTACTCGATTTTGAAGGAAATGTCTTGGAACACATAGTATTTCATAGCGACGCAATTTCCGTGTGAATTCGTCAATCAGTGGGAGTGAGGGATTCTGTAAAGAAGGATTAGTGGATCGGAAATGAGATTGTCGATCCCAAAAGAAAATCCTGTGGTTTCCATAGAAACGTTTCTCGATTTAGAAGGAAATGTCTTAGAACACATAGTATTTCATAGCGACGCAATTTCCGTGTGAATTCGTCAATGAGTGGATGTGAGGGATGGTGTAAGTAAGGATTGGTGGATCGGAAATGAGATTGTCGGATCCCAAAAGAAAAGCCAGTCGTTTCCATAGAAACGATACTCGATTTACAAGGAGAAGTCATAGAACCCATAGTATTTCATAGCGACGCCATTTCCGTGTGAATTTGTCAATGTGTGGGAGTGAGGGATGTAGTAAAGAAAGATTAGTGGATCGGAAACGTGATTGTCGTATCCCAAAAGAAAATCCTGTCGTTTCCATAGAAACGTTACTCGATTTAGCAGGAAATGTCCTAGAACACATTGTTTTTCATAGCAACGCAATTTACGTGTGAATTCGTTAATGAGTGTGAGTGAGGGATGCAGTAAAGAAGGATTAGTGGACCGGAAATGAGATTGTCGTATCCCAAAAGAAAATCCTGTCGTTTCGATAGAAACGTTACTCGATTTAAAAGGAGAAGTCATAGAACACATAGTATTTCATAGCGACGCAATTTCCGTGTGAATTCGTCAATGTGTGGGAGTGAGGGATGCAGTAAAGAAGGATTAGTGGTTCGGAAATGAGATTGTCGTATCCCAAAAGAAAATCCTGTCGTTTCCATAGAAACGTTACTCGATTTACAAGGAAATGTCTTAGAACACTTAGTATTTCATAGCGACGCAATTTCCGAGTGAATTCGTCAATGAGTGGGAGTGAGGGATGCAGTAAAGAAGAATTAGTGGATCGCAAATGAGCTTGTCGTATCCCAAAAGAAAATCCTGTCGTTTCCATAGAAACGTTACTCGATTTAGAAGGAAATGTCTTAGTACACACAGTATTTCATAGCGACGCAATTTCCGTGTGAATTCGTCAATGTGTGTGAGTGAGGGATGCAGTAAAGAAAGATTAGTGGATCGGAAATGTGATTGTCGTATCCCTAAAGAAAATCCTGTCGTTTCCATAGAAATTTTACTCGATTTAGAAGGAGAAGTCATAGAACCTACAGTATTTCATGGCGACGCAATTTCCGTGTGAATTCGTCAATGAGTGGGTGTGAGGGATGGTGTAAATAAGTATTGGTGGATCGGAAATGAGATTGTCGTATCACAAAAGAAAATCCTGTCGTTTCCATAGAAACGTTACTCGATTTAGGAGGAAATGTCTTAGAACACATAGTATTTCATAGCGACGCAATTTCCGTGTGAATTCGTCAATGTGTGGGAGTGACGGATGCAGTAAAGGAGGGTTAGTGGATCGGAAACGTGATTGTCGAATCCCTAAAGAAAATCCTGTCGTTTCCATAGAAACGTTACTTGATTTAGAAGGAAATGACTTAGAACACATAGTATTTCATAGCGACGCAATTTCCGTGTGAATTCGTCAATGAGTGGGAGTGAGGTATGCAGTAAAGAAGGATTAGTGGATCGGAAATGAGATTGTCGTATCCCAAAAGAAAAAAGAAAATCCTGTCGTTTCCATAGAAACGTCACTCGATTTAGAAGGAAATGTCTTAGAACACATAGTATTTCATAGCGACGCAATTTACGTGTGAATTCGCGAATGTGTGGGAGTGAGGGATGCAGTAAAGAAGGATTAGTGGATCGGAAATGAGATTGTCGTATCCCGAAAGAAAATCCTGTCGTTTCCATAGTAACGTTACTCGTTTTAGAAGGAAATATCTTAGAACACATAGTATTTCATAGTGACGCAATTTCCGTGTGAATTCGTCAATGAGTGAGAGTGAGGGATGCAGTAAAGAAGGATTAGTGGATCGGAAATGAGATTGTCGTATCCCAAAAGATAATCCTGTCGTTTCCATAGAAACGTTACTCGATTTAGAAATAGAAGTCATAGAACCCATAGTATTTCATAGCGACGCAATTTCCGTGTGAATTCGTCAATAAGTGGGAGTGAGGGATGCTGTAAATAAGGATTAGTGGATCGGAAATGTGATCGTCGTATCCCAAAAGAAAATCCTGTCGTTTCCATAGAAACGTTACTCGATATAGAAGGAAATGTCTTAGAACCCATAGCAGTTCATAGCGACGCAATTTCCGTGTGAATTCGTCACTGAGTGGGAGTGAGGGACGCAGTAAAGAAGGATTAGTGGTTCGGAACTGAGATTGTCGTATCTCAAAAGAAAATCCTGTCGTTTCCATAGAAACGTTACTCGATTTAGAAGGAGAAGTCACAGAACCCATAGTATTTCTTAGCGACGCAATTTCCGTGTGAATTCGTCAATGTGTGGGAGTGAGGGATGCAGTAAAGAAGGATTAGTAGATCGGAAATAAGATTGTCGTATAAGAAAAGAAAACCCTGTCGTTTCCATAGAAACGTTACTCGATTTAGGAGGAAATGTCCTAGAACACATAGTATTTCATAGCGACGCAATTTCCGTGTGAATTCGTCAATGTGTGGGAGTGAGGGATGCAGAAAAGAAGAACTAGTGGATCGGAAGCGTGATTGTCGTATCCCAAAAGAAAATCCTGTCGTTTCCATAGAAACGTCACTCGATTTAAAATGAAATGTCATAGAACCCATAGTATTTCGTTGCGACGCAATTGCTGTGTTAATTAGTCAATGTGTGGGAGTGAGGGATGCAGTAAAGAAGGATTAGTGGATCGGAAATGAGATTGTCGTATCCCTAAAGAAAATCCTGTCGTTTCCATAGAAACGTTACTTGATTTAGAAGGAAATGTCTTAGAACACATAGTATTTCATAGCGACGCAATTTCCGTGTGAATTCGTCAATGTGTGGGAGTGAGGGATGCAGTAAAGAAAGATTAGTGGATCGGAAATGAGATTGTCGTATCCCCAAAAAAAAAAATCCTGTCGTTTCCATAGAAACGTTACTCGATTTAGAAGGAGAAGTCATAGAACCCATAGTATTTCATAGCGACGCAATTTCCGTGTGAATTCGTCAATGAGTGGGTGTGAGGGATGGTGTAAATAAGGATTGGTGGAACGGAAATGATATTGTCGTATCAGAAAAGAAAATCCTGTCGTTTCCATAGAAACGTTACTCGATTTAGGAGGAAATGTCTTAGAACACATAGTATTTCATAGCGACGCATTTTCCGTGTGAATTCGTCAATGTGTGGGAGTGAGGGATGCAGTAAAGAAGGGTTAGTGGATCGGAAACGTAATTGTCGTATCCCAAAAGAAAATCCTGTCGTTTCCATAGAAACGTTACTCGATTTAGAAGGAAATGTCTTAGAACACATAGTATTTCATAGCGACGCAATTTCCGTGCGAATTCGCCAATGAGTGGGAGTGAGGGATGCAGTAAAGAAGGATTAGTGGATCGGAAATGAGAATGTCGTATCCCAAAAGAAAATCCTGTCTTTTCCATAGAAACGTTACTCGATTTAGAAGGAAATGTCTTAGAGCACATTGTATTTCATAGCGACGCAATTTGCGTGTGAATTCGTCAATGTGTGGGAGTGAGGGATGCAGTAAAGATGGATTAGTGGATCGGAAATGAGATTGTCGTATCCTAAAAGAAAATCCAGTCGTTTCCATAGAAATAATACTCGATTTAGAAGGAGAAGTCATAGAACCCATAGTATTTCATAGCGACGCAATTTCCGTGTGTCTTCGTCAATGAGTGGGTGTGAGGGATGGTGTAAATAAGGATTGGGGGATCGTAAATGAGATTGTCGTATCAGAAAAGAAAATCCTGTCGTTTCCATAGAAACGTTACTCGATTTAGGTGGAAATGTCTTAGAACACATAGTATTTCATAGCGACGCAATTTCCGTGTGAATTCGTCAATGTGTGGGAGTGAGGGATGCAGTAAAGAAGGGTAAGTGGATCGGAAACGTGATTGTCGTATCCCTAAAGAAAATCCTTTCGTTTCCATAGAAAATTTACTCGATTTAGAAGGAAATGTCTTAGAACACATAGTATTTCATAGCGACGCAATTTCCGTGTGAATTCGTCAATGAGTGGGAGTGAGGGATGCAGCAAAGAAGGATTAGTGGATCGGAAATGAGATTGTCGTATCCCAAAAGAAAATCCTGTCGTTTAAATAGAAACGTCACTCGATTTAGAAGGAGAAGTCATAGAACCCATAGTATTTCATAGCGACGCAATTTCCGTGTGAATTCGTCAATGAGTGGGTGTGAGGGATGGTGTAAATAAGGATTGGTGGATCGGAAATGAGATTGTCGTATCAGAAAAGAAAATCCTGTCGTTTCCATAGAAACGTTACTCGATTTAGGAGGAAATGTCTTAGAACACATAGTATTTCATAGCGACGCATTTTCCGTGTGAATTCGTCAATGTGTGGGAGTGAGGGATGCAGTAAAGAAGGGTTAGTGGATCGGAAACGTAATTGTCGTATCCCAAAATAAAATCCTGTCGTTTCCATAGAAACGTTACTCGATTTAGAAGGAAATGTCTTAGAACACATAGTATTTCATAGCGACGCAATTTCCGTGTGAATTCGTCAATGAGTGGGAGTGAGGGATGCAGTAAAGAAGGATTAGTGGATCGGAAATAAGAATGTCGTATCCCAAAAGAAAATCCTGTCTTTTCCATAGAAACGTTACTCGATTTAGAAGGAAATGTCTTAGAGCACATTGTATTTCATAGCGACGCAATTTGCGTGTGAATTCGTCAATGTGTGGGAGTGAGGGATGCAGTAAGGAAGGATTAGTGGATCGGAAATGAGATTGTCGTATCCCAAAAGAAAATCCAGTCGTTTCCATAGAAATAATACTCGATTTAGAAGGAGAAGTCATAGAACCCATAGTATTTCATGGCGACGCAATTTCCGTGTGACTTCGTCAATGAGTGGGTGTGAGGGATGGTGTAAATAAGGATTGGGGGATCGGATATGAGATTGTCGTATCAGAAAAGAAAATCCTGTCGTTTCCATAGAAACGTTACTCGATTTAGAAGGAGAAGTCATAGAACCCATTTTATTTCATAGCGACGCAATTTCCGTGTGACTTCGTCAATGAGTGGGAGTGAGGGATGCAGTAAAGAAGGATTAGTGGATCGGAAACATGATTGTCGTATCCCAAAAGAAATTCCTGTCGTTTCCGTAGAAACGTTACTCGATTTAGAAGGAAATGTCTTAGAACACATAGTATATCATAGTGATGCAATTTCCGTGTGAATTCGTCAATGAGTAGGAGTAAGGGATGCAGTAAAGAAGGATTTGTGGATCGGAAATGAGATTGTCGTATCCCAAAAGGAAATCCTGTCGTTTCCATAGAAACGTTACTCGATTTAGAAGGAGAAGTCACAGAACCCATAGTATTTCTTAGCGACGCAATTTCCGTGTGAATTCGTCAATGTGTGGGAGTGAGGGATGCAGTAAAGAAGGATTAGTGGATCGGAAATGAGATTGTCGTTTCAGAAAAGAAAACCCTGTCGTTTCCATAGAAACGTTACTCGATTTAGGAGGAAATGTCTCAGAACACATAGTATTTCATAGCGACGCAATTTCCGTGTGAATTCGTCAATGTGTGGGAGTGAGGGATGCAGAAAAGAAGAACTAGTGGATCGGAAGCGTGATTGTCGTATCCCAAAAGAAAATCCTGTCGTTTCCATAGAAACGTTACTCGATTTAAAATGAAATGTCATAGAACCCATAGTATTTCGTTGCGACGCAATTGCTGTGTTAATTAGTCAGTGAGTGGGAGTGAGGGATGCAGTAAAGAAGGATTAGTGGATCGGAAATGAGATTGTCGTATCCCTAAAGAATATCCTGTCGTTTCCATAGAAACGTTACTTGATTTAGAAAGAAATGTCTTAGAACACATAGTATTTCATAGCGACGCAATTTCCGTGTGAATTCGTCAATGTGTGGGAGTGAGGGATGCAGTAATGAAAGATTAGTGGATCGGAAATGAGATTGTCGTATTCATAAAAAAAAAAATCCTGTCGTTTCCATAGAAACGTTACTCGATTTAGAAGGAGAAGTCATAGAACCCATAGTATTTCATTGCGACGCAATTTCCGTGTGAATTCGTCAATGAGTGGGTGTGAGGGATGGTGTAAATAAGGATTGGTGGATCGGAAATGAGATTGTCGTATCAGAAAAGAAAATCCTGTCGTTTCCATAGAAACGTTACTCGATTTAGGAGGAATTGTCTTAGAACACATAGTATTTCATAGCGACGCAATTTCCGTGTGAATTCGTCAATGTGTGGGAGTGAGGGATGCAGTAAAGAAGGGTTAGTGGATCGGAAACGTGATTGTCATATCCCAAAAGAAAATCCTGTCGTTTCCATAGAAACGTTACTCGATTTAGATGGAAATGACATAGAACACATAGTATTTCATAGCGACGCAATTTCCGTGTGAATTCGTCAATGAGTGGGAGTGAGGGATGCAGTAAAGAAGGATTAGTGGACCTAAAATGAGAATGTCGTATCCCAAAAGAAAATCCTGTCTTTTCCATAGAAACGTTACTCGATTTAGAAGGAAATGTCTTACAGCACATTGTATTTCATAGCGACGCAATTTGCGTGTGAATTCGTCAATGTGTGGGAGTGAGGGATGCAGTAAAGAAGGATTAGTGGATCGGAAATGAGATTGTCGTATCCCAAAAGAAAATCCTGTCGTTTCCATAGAAATAATACTCGATTTAGAAGGAGAAGTCATAGAACCCATAGTATTTCATAGCGACGCAATTTCCGTGTGACTTCGTCAATGAGTGGATGTGAGGGATGGTGTAAATAAGGATTGGTGGATCGGAAATGAGATTGTCGTATCAGAAAAGAAAATCCTGTCGTTTCCATAGAAACGTTACTCGATTTAGGAGGAAATGTCTTAGAACACATAGTATTTCATAGCGACGCAATTTCCGTGTGAATTCGTCAATGTGTGGGAGTGAGGGATGCAGTAAAGAAGGGTTAGTGGATCGGAAACGTGATTGTCGTATCCCTAAAGAAAATCCTGTCGTTTCCATAGAAACGTTACTCGATTTAGAAGGAAATGTCTTAGAACACATAGTATTTTATAGCGACGCAATTTCCGTGTGAATTCGTCAATGAGTGGGAGTGAGGGATGCAGTAGAGAAGGATTAGTGGATCGGAAATGAGATTGTCGTATCCCAAAAGAAAATCCTGTCGTTTCCATAGAAACATTACTCGATTTAGAAGGAAATGTCTTAGAACACATAGTACTTCATAGTGACGCAATTTCCGTGTGAATTCGTCAATGTGTGGGAGTGAGGGATGCAGTAAAGAAGGATTAGTGGATCGGATATGAGATTGTCGTATCCCAAAAGAAAATCCTGTCGTTTCCATAGAAACGTTACTTGATTTAGAAATAGAAATCATAGAACCCATAGTATTTCATAGCGACGCAATTTCCGTGTGAATTCGTCAAAAAGTGGGAGTGAGGGATGCTGTAAATTATGATTAGTGGATCGGAAATGTGATTGTCGTATCCCAAAAGAAAATCCTGTCGTTTCCATAGAAACGTTACTCGATTTAGAAGGAAATGTCTTAGAACCCATAGTATTTCATAGCGACGCAATTTTCGTGTGAATTCGTCAATGAGTGGGAGTGAGGGACGCAGTAAAGGAGGATTAGTGGTTCGGAACTGAGATTGTCGTATCGCAAAAGAAAATCCTGTCGTTTCCATAGAAACGTTACTCGATTTAGGAGGAAATGTCTTAGAACACATAGTATTTCATAGCGACGCAATTTCCGTGTGAAATCATCAATGTGTGGGAGTGAGGGATGCAGTAAAGAAGGATTAGTGGATCGGAAACGTGATTGTCGTATCCCAAAAGAAAATCCTGTCGTTTCCACAGAAACGTTACTCGATTTAAAATGAAATGTCATAGAACCCACAGTATTTCATTGCGACGCAACTGCTGTGTTAATTAGTCAATGTGTGGGAATGAGGGATGCAGTAAAGAAGGATTAGTGGATCGGAAATGAGATTGTCGTATCCCAAAAGAAAATCCTGTCGTTTCCATAGAAACGTTACTTGATTTAGAAGGAAATGTCTTAGAACACATAGTATTTCATAGCGACGCAATTTCCGTGTGAATTCGTCAATGTGTGGGAGTGAGGGATGCAGTAAAGAAAGATTAGTGGATCGGAAATGTGATTGTCGTATCCCCAAAAGAAAATCCTGTCGTTTCCATAGAAGCGTTACTCGACTTAGAAGGAGAAGTCATAGAACCCATAGTATTTCATAGCGACGCAATTTCCGTGTGAATTCGTCAATGAGTGAGTGTGAGGGATGGTGTAAATAAGGATTGGTGGATCGGAAATGAGATTGTCGTATCAGAATAGAAAATCCTGTCGTTTCCATAGAAACGTTACTCGATTTAGGAGGAAATGTCTTAGAACACATAGTATTTCATAGCGACGCAATTTCCGTGTGAATTCGTCAATGTGTGGGAGTGAGGGATGCAGTAAGGAAGGGTTAGTGGATCGGAAACGTGATTGTCGTATCCCAAAAGAAAAACTTGTCGTTTCCATAGAAACGTTACTCGATTTAGAAGGAAATGTCTTAGAACACATAGTATTTCATAGCGACGCAATTTCCGTGTGAATTCGTCAATGAGTGGGAGTGAGGGATGCAGTAAAGAAGGATTAGTGGATCGGAAATGAGAATGTCGTATCCCAAAAGAAAATCCTGTCTTTTCCATAGAAACGTTGCTCGAATTAGAAGGAAATGTCTTAGAGCACATTGTATTTCATAGCGACGCAATTTGCGTGTGAATTCGTCAATGTGTGGGAGTGAGGGATGCAGTAAAGAAGGATTAGTGGATCGGAATTGTGATTGTCGTATCCCAAAAGAAAATCCTGTCGTTTCCATAGAAACGTTACTCGTTTTAGAAGGAAATGTCTCAGAACACATTGTATTTCATAGCGACGCAATTTCCGTGTGAATTCGTCAATGAGTGGGAGTGAGGGATGCAGTAAAGAAGGATTAGTGGATTGAAAATGAGATTGTCGTATCCCAAAAGAAAATCCTGTCGTTTCCATGGAAACGTTACTCGATTTAGAAATAGAAGTCATAGAACCCATAGTATTTCATAGCGACGCAATTTCCGTGTGAATTCGTCAATGAGTGGGAGTGAGGGATGCTGTAAATAAAGATTAGTGGATCGGAAATGTGATTGTCGTATCCCAAAAGAAAATCCTGTCGTTTCCATAGAAACGTTACTCGATTTAGAAGGAAATGTCTTAGAACCCATAGTATTTCATAGCGACGCAATTTCCGTGTGAATTCGTCAATGAGTGGGAGTGAGGGACGCAGTAAAGAAGGATTAGTGGTTCGGAACTCAGATTGTCGTATCCCAAAAGAAAATCCTGTCGTTTCCATAGAAACGTTACTCGATTTACAAGGAGAAGTCATAGAACCCATAGTATTTCTTAGCGACGCAATTTCCGTGTGAATTCGTCAATGTGTGAGAGTGAGGGATGCAGTAAAGAAGGATTAGTGGATCGGAAATTAGATTATCGTATCCCAAACGAAAAGCCAGTCGTTTCCATAGAAACGTTACTCGATTTAGAAGGAGAAGTCATAGAACCCATAGTATTTTATAGCGACGCAATTTCTTTGTTAATTCGGCAATGTGAGGGAGCTAGGGAAGCAATAAAGGAGGAATAGTGCATCGCGAAGGAGATACTCGTATCGCAAAAGAAAAGCCAGCCGTTTTCATAGATACGATACTCGATTTACAAGGAGAAGCCATAGAACCCATAGTATTATATAGCGACGCTATTTCCGTGTGAATTCGTCAATGTGTGGGAGTGAGGGATGCAGTAAAGAAGGATTAGTGGATCGGAAATGAGATTGTCGTATCAGAAAAGAAAATCCTGTCGTTTCCATAGAAACGTTACTCGATTAAGGTGGAAATGTCTTAGACCACATAGTATTTCATAGCGACGCAATTTCCGTGTGAATTCGTCAATGTGTTGGAGTGAGGGATGCAGTAAAGAAGGACTAGTGGATCGGAAACGTGATTGTCGTATCCCAAAAGAAAATCCTGTCGTTTCCATAGAAACGTTATTCGATTTAGAAGGAAATGTCTTAGAACACATAGTATTTCATAGCGACGCAATTTCCGTGTGAATTCGTCAATGAGTGGGAGTGAGGGATGCAGTAAAGAAGGATTAGTGGATCGCAAATGAGATTGTCGTATCCCAAAAGAAAATCCTGTCGTTTTTATAGAAACGTTACTCGATTTAGAAGGAGAAGTCATAGAACCCACAGTATTTCATAGCGACGCAATTTCCGTGTGAATTCGTCAATGAGTGGGAGTGAGGGATGCAGTAAAGAAGGATTAGTGGATCGGAAATGAGATTGTCGTATCCCAAAAGAAAATCCTGTCGTTTCCATAGAAACGTTACTCGATTTAGATGGAAATGTCATAGAACACATAGTATTTCATAGCGACGCAATTTCCGTGTGAATTCGTCAATGTGTGGGAGTGATGTATGCAGTAAAGAAGGATTAGTGGATCGGAAATGAGATTGTCGTATCCCAAAAGAAAATCCTGTCGTTTCCATAGAAATGTTACTCGATTTAGAAGGAGAAGTCATGGAACCCATAGTAATTTATAGCGACGCAATTTCTGTGTTAATTCAGCAATGTGAGGGAGCTAGGGAAGCAATAAAGGAGGAATAGTGCATCGCGAAGGAGATACTCGTATCGCAAAAGAAAAGCCAGCCGTTTCCATAGAGACGATACTCGATTTAGAAGGAGAAGTCATAGAACCCATAGTATTTCATTGCGACGCAATTGCTGTGTTAATTCGTCAATGTGTGGGAGTGAGGGATGCAGTAAAGAAGGATTAGTGGATCGGAAATGTGATTGTCGTATCCCAAAGGAAAATCCTATCGTTTCCATAGAAACGTTACTCGATTTAGAAGGAAATGTCTTAGAACACATAGTATTTCATAGCGACGCAATTTCCGTGTGAATTCGTCAATGAGTGGGAGTGAGGGATGCAGTAAAGAAGGATTAGTGGATCGGAATTAGAGATTGTCGTATCCCAAAAGAAAATCCTGTCGTTTCATTAGAAACGTTACTCGATTTAAATGAGAAGTCATAGAACCCATAGTATTTCATAGCGACGAAATTTCCGTGTGAATTCGTCAATGAGTGGGAGTGAGGGATGCAGTAAAGAAGGATTAGTGGATCGGAAATGAGACTGTCGTATCCCAAAAGAAAATCCTGTCGTTTCCATAGAAACGTTACTCGATTTAGAAGGAAATGTCTTGGAACACATAGTATTTCATAGCGACGCAATTTCCGTGTGAATTCGTCAATCAGTGGGAGTGAGGGATTCAGTTAAAAAGGATTAGTGGATCGGAAATGAGATTGTCGTATCCCAAAGAAAATCCTGTCGTTTCCATAGAAACGTTTCTCGATTTAGAAGGAAATGTCTTAGAACACATAGTATTTCATAGCGACGCAATTTCCGTGTGAATTCGTCAATGAGTGGGAGTTAGGGATGCAGTAAAGAAGGATTAGTGGATCGGAAATTAGATTGTCGTATCCCAAACGAAAAGCCAGTCGTTTCCATAGAAACGTTACTCGATTTAGAAGGAGAAGTCATAGAACCCATAGTATTTTATAGCGACGCAATTTCTTTGTTAATTCGGCAATGTGAGGGAGCTAGGGAAGCAATAAAGGAGGAATAGTGCATCGCGAAGGAGATACTCGTATCGCAAAAGAAAAGCCAGCCGTTTTCATAGAAACGATACTCGATTTACAAGGAGAAGCCATAGAACCCATAGTATTTCATAGCGACGCTATTTCCGTGTGAATTCGTCAATGTGTGGGAGTGAGGGATGCAGTAAAGAAGGATTAGTGGATCGGAAATGAGATTGTCGTATCAGAAAAGAAAATCCTGTCGTTTCCATAGAAACGTTACTCGATTAAGGTGGAAATGTCTTAGACCACATAGTATTTCATAGCGACGCAATTTCCGTGTGAATTCGTCAATGTGTGGGAGTGAGGGATGCAGTAAAGAAGGACTAGTGGATCGGAAACGTGATTGTCGTATCCCAAAAGAAAATCCTGTCGTTTCCATAGAAACGTTATTCGATTTAGAAGGAAATGTCTTAGAACACATAGTATTTCATAGCGACCCAATTTCCGTGTGAATTCGTCAATGAGTGGGAGTGAGGGATGCAGTAAACAAGGATTAGTGGATCGGAAATGAGATTGTCGTATCCCAAAAGAAAATCCTGTCGTGTCCTTAGAAACGTTACTCGATTTAAAAGGAGAAGTCATAGAACCCATAGTATTTCATAGCGACGAAATTTCCGTGTGAATTCGTCAATGAGTGGGAGTGAGGGATGCAGTAAAGAAGGATTAGTGGATCGGAAATGAGATTGTCGTATCCCAAAAGAAAATCCTGTCGTTTCCATAGAAACGTTACTCGATTTAGAAGGAAATGTCTTAGTACACATAGTATTTCATAGCGACGCAATTTCCGTGTGAATTCGTCAATGTGTGTGAGTGAGGGGTGCTGTAAAGAAAGATTAGTGGATCGGAAATGTGATTGTCGTATCCCTAAAGAAAATCCTGTCGTTTCCATAGAAACGTTACTCGATTTAGAAGGAAATGTCTTAGAACACATAGTATTTCATAGCGACGCAATTTCAATGTGAATTCGCGAATGAGTGGGAGTGAGGGATGCAGTAAAGAAGGATTAGTGGATCGGCAATGAGATTGTCGTATCCCAAAAGAAAATCCTGTCGTTTCCATAGAAATGTTACTCGATTTAGAAGGAGAAGTCATAGAACACATAGTATATCATAGCGTCGCAATTTCCGTGTGAATTCGTCAATGTGTGGGAGTGAGGGATGCAGTAAAAATGGATTAGTGGATCGGAAACGAGATTGTCGTATCCCAAAAGAAAATCCTGTCGTTTCCATAGAAACGTTACTCGATTTAGAAGAAAATGTCTTAGAACACATAGTATTTCATAGCGACGCAATTTCCGTGTGAATTCGTCATTGTGTGGGAGTGAGGGATGCAGTAAAGTAGGATTAGTGGATCGGAAAGAGATTGTCGTATCCCAAAAGAAAATCCTGTCGTTTCCATAGAAACGTTACTCGATTTAAAATGAATTGTCATAGAACATATAGTATTTCATTGCGACGCAATTGCTGTGTTAATTAGTCAATGTGTGGGAGTGAGGGATGCAGTAAAGAAGGATTAGTGGATCGGAAATGAGATTGTCGTATCCCAAAAGAAAATCCTGTCGTTTCCATAGAAACGTTACTCGATTTAGAAATATAAGTCATAGAACCCATAGTATTTCATAGCGACGCAATTTCCGTGTGAATTCGTCAATGAGTCGGACTGAGGGACGCAGTAAAGAAGGATTAGTGGTTCGGAACTGAGATTGTCGTATCCCAAAAGAAAGTCCTGTCGTTTCCACAGAAACGTTACTCGATTCAGAAGGAGAAGTCAGAGAACCCATAGTATTTCTTAGCGACGGAATTTCCGTGTGAATTCGTCAATATGTGGGAGTGAGGGATGCAGTAAAGAACGATTAGTGGATCGGAAATGAGATTGTCGTATCAGAAAAGAAAATTCTGTCGTTTCCATAGAAACGTTATTCGATTTAGAAGGAAATGTCTTAGAACACATTGTATTTCATAGCGACGCAATTTCCGCGTGAATTCGTCAATGAGTGGGAGTGAGGGATGCAATAAAGAAGGATTAGTGGATCACAACTGTGATTGTCGTATCCCAAAAGAAAATCCTGTCGCTTTCATAGAAACGTTACTCGATTTAGAAGGAGAAGTCATAGAACCCATAGTATTTCATAGTGACGCAATTTCTGTGTGAATTCGGCAATGAGTGGGAGTGAGGGATGCAGTAAAGATGGATTAGTGGATCGGAAATGAGATTGTCGTATCCCAAAAGAAAATCCTGTCGTTTCCAGAGAAACGTTACTCGATTTAGATGGAGATGTCGTAGAACACATAGTATTTCATAGCGACGCAATTTCCGTGTGAATTCGTCAATGTGTGGGAGTGAGGGATGCAGTAAAGAAGGATTAGTGGATCGGAAATGAGATTGTCGTATCCCAAAAGAAAATCCTGTCGTTTCATAGAAACGTTACTCGATTTAGAAGTAGAAGTCATAGAACCCATATTATTTCATAGCGACGAAATTTCTGTGTTAATTCAGCAATGTGAGGGAGCTAGGGATGCAATAAAGGGGGAATAGCGCATCGCGAAGGAGGTACTCGTATCGCAAAAGAAAAGCCAGCCGTTTCCATAGAAACGATACTCGATTTAGAAGGAGAAGTCGTAGAAGCCATAGTATATCATTGCGACGCAATTGCTGTGTTAATTCGTCAATGTGTGGGAGTGAGGGATGCAGTAAAGAAGGATTAGTGGATCGGAAATGTGATTGTCGTATCCCAAAAGAAAATCCTATCGTTTCCATAGAAACGTTACTCGATTTAGACGGAAATGTCTTAGAACACATAGTATTTCATAGCGACGCAATTTCCGTGTGAATTCGTCAATGAGTGGGAGTGAGGGATGCAGTAAAGAAGGATCAGTGGATCGGAAATGAGATTGTCGTATCCCAAAAGAAAATCCTGTCGTTTCCATAGAAACGTTACTCGATTTAAAAGGAGAAGCCGTAGAACCCATAGTATATCATAGCGACGCAATTTCCGTGTGAATACGTCAATGAGTGGGAGTGAGGGATGCAGTAATGAAGGATTAGTGGATCGGAAATGAGATTGTCGTATCCCAAAAGAAAATCTTGTCCTTTCCATAGAAACGTTACTCGATTTAGAAGGAAATGTCTTAGAACACATAGTATTTCATAGCGACGCAATTTCCGTGTGAATTCGTCAATGAGTGGGTGTGAGGGATGCAGTAAAGAAGGATTAGTGGATCGGAAATGAGATTGTCGTATCCCAAAAGAAAATCCTGTCGTTTCCATAGTAACGTTACTCGATTAAGAAGGAGAAGTCATAGAACACATAGTATTTCATAGCGACGCAATATCCGTGTGAATTCGTCAATGTGTGGGAGTGAGGGATGCAGTAAAGAAGGATTAGTGGGTCGGTTATGAGATTGTCGTATCCCAAAAGAAAATCTTGTCGTTTCCATAGAAACTTTTCTCGGTTTAGAAGGAAATGTCTTGGAACACATAGTATTTCATAGCGACGCAATTTCCGTGTGAATTCGTCAATCAGTGGGAGTGAGGGATTCAGTAATGAAGGATTAGTGGATCGGAAATGAGATTGTCGTATCCCAAAAGAAAATCCTGTCGTTTCCATAGAAACGTTTCTCGATTTAGAAGGAAATGTCTTAGAACACATAGTATTTCATAGCGACGCAATTCCCGTGTGAATTCGTCAATGAGTGGGAGTTAGGGATGCAGTAAAGAAGGATTAGTGGATCGCAAATGAGATTGTCGTATCCCAAAAGAAAAGCCAGTCGTTTCCATAGAAACGATACTCGATTTACAAGGAGAAGTCTTAGAACCCATAGTATATCATAGCGACGCCATTTCCGTGTGAATTCGTCAATGTGTGGGAGTGAGGAATGCAGTAAAGAAGGATTAGTGGATCGGAAATGTGATTGTCGTATACCAAAAGAAAATCCTGTCGTTTCCATAGAAACGTTACTCGATTTAGAAGGAAATGTCCTAGAACACATATTATTTCATAGCGACGCAATTTCCGTGTGAAGTCGTTAATGAGTGTTAGTGAGGGATGCAGTAAAGAAGGATTAGTGGTTCGGAAATGAGATTGTCGTAGCCCAAAAGAAAATCCTGTCGTTTCCATAGAAACGTTACTCGATTTAGAAGGAAATGTCTTAGAGCACATAGTATTTCATAGCGACGCAATTTCCGTGTGAATCCGTCAATGAGTGGGAGTGAGGGATGCAGTAAAGAAGAATTAGTGGATCGCAAATGAGATTGTCGTATCCCAAAAGAAGATCCATTCGTTTTCATAGAAACGTTACTCGATTTAGTAGGAGAAGTCATAGAACCCATAATATTTCATAGCGACGCAATTTCCGTGTAAATTCGTCAATGAGTGGGAGTGAGGGATGCAGTAAAGAAGGATTAGTGGATCGGAAATGAGATTGTCGTATCCGAAAAGAAAATCCTGTCGTTTCCATAGAAAAGTTACTCGATTTAGATGGAAATGTCATAGAACACATAGTATTTCATAGCGACACAATTTCCGTGTGAATTCGTCAATGTGTGGGAGTGAGGGAAGCAGTAAAGAAGGATTAGTGGATCGGAAATGAGATTGTCGTATCCCAAAAGAAAAGCCAGTCGTTTCCATAGAAACGATACTCGATTTACAAGGAGAAGTCTTAGAACCCATAGTATATCATAGCGACGCTATTTCCGTGTGAATTCGTCAATGTGTGGGAGTGAGGGATGCAGTAAAGAAGGATTAGTGGATCGGTTATGAGATTGTCGTATCCCAAAAGAAAATCTTGTCGTTTCCATAGAAACGTTACTCGGCTTAGAAGGAAATGTCTTGGAACACATAGTATTTCATAGCGACGCAATTTCCGTGTGAATTCGTCAATCAGTGGGAGTGAGGGATTCAGTAAAGAAGGATTAGTGGATCGGAAATGAGATTGTCGTATCCCAAAAGAAAATCCTGTCGTTTCCATAGACACGTTTCTCGATTTAGAAGGAAATCTCTTAGAACACATAGTATTTCATAGCGACGCAATTTCCGTGTGAATTCGTCAATGAGTGGGAGTTAGGGATGCAGTAAAGAAGGATTAGTGGATCGGAAATGAGATTGTCGTATCCCAAAAGAAAAGCCAGTCGTTTCCATAGAAACGATACTCGATTTACAAGGAGAAGTCTTAGAACCCATAGTATGTCATAGCGACGCTATTTCCGTGTGAATTCGTCAATGTGTGGGAGTGAGGGATGCAGTAAAGAAGGATTAGTGGATCGGAAATGTGATTGTCGTATCCCAAAAGAAAATCCTGTCGTTTCCATAGAAACGTTACTCGATTTAGAAGGAAATGTCCTAGAACACATAGTATTTCATAGCGACGCAATTTCCGTGTGAATTCGTTAACGAGTGTTAGTGAGGGATGCAGTAAAGAAGGATTAGTGGACCGGAAATGAGATTGTCGTATCCCAAAAGAAAATCCTGTCGTTTCCATAGAAACGTTACTCGATTTAGAAGGAAATGTCTTAGAGCACATAGTATTTCATAGCGTCGCAATTTCCGTGTGAATTCGTCAATGAGTGGGAGTGAGGGATGCAGTAAAGAAGAATTAGTGGATCGCAAATGAGATTGTCGTATCCCAAAAGAAGATCCAGTCGTTTTCATAGAAACGTTACTCGATTTAGAAGGAGAAGTCATAGAACCCATAGTATTTCATAGCGACGTAATTTCCGTGTGAATTCGTCAATGAGTGGGAGTGAGGGATGCAGTAAAGAAGGATTAGTGGATAGGAAATGAGATTGTCGTATCCCAAAAGAAAATCCTGACGTTTCCATAGAAACGTTACTCGATTTAGATGGAAATGTCATAGAACACATAGTATTTCATAGCGACACAATTTCCGTGTGAATTCGTCAAAGTGTGGGAGTGAGGGAAGCAGTAAAGAAGGATTAGTGGATCGGAAATGAGATTGTCGTATCCCAAAAGAAAATCCTGTCGTTTCCATAGAAACGTTACTCGATTTAGTAGGAGCAGTCATAGAACCCATAGTATTTCATAGCGACGCAATTTCTGTGTTAATTCGGCAATGTGAGGGAGCTAGGGATGCAATACAGGAGGAATAGTGCATCACGAAGGAGATACTCGTATCGCAAAAGAAAAGCCAGCCGTTTCCACAGAAACGATACTCGATTTAGAAGGAGAAGTCATGGAACCCATAGTATTTCATTGCGACGCAATTGCTATGTTAATTCGTCATTGTGTGGGAGTGAGGGATGCAGTTAGGAAGGATTTGTGGATCGGAAATGCGATTGTCGTATCCCAAAAGAAAATCCTATAGTTTCCATAGAAACGTTACTCGATTTATAAGGAAATGTCTTAGAACACATAGTATTTCATAGCGACGCAATTTCCGTGTAAGTTCGACAATGAGTGGGAGTGAGAGATGCAGTAAAGAAGGATTAGTGGATCGGAAATGAGATTGTCGTATCCCAAAAGAAAATCCTGTCGTTTCCATAGAAACGTTACTCGATTTAAAAGGAGAAGTCATAGAACCCATAGTATTCCATAGCGACGCAATTTCCGTGTGAATTCGTCAATGAGTGGGAGTGAGGGATGCAGTAAAGAAGGATTAGTGGATCGGAAATGAGATTGTCGTATCCCAAAAGAAAATCTTGTCGTTTCCATAGAAACGTTACTCGATTTAGAAGGAAATGTCTTAGAACACATAGTATTTCATAGCGACGCAATTTCCGTGTGAATTCGTCAATGAGTGGGTGTGAGGGATGCAGTAAAGAAGGATTAGTGGATCGGAAATGAGATTGTCGTATCCCAAAAGAAAATCCTGTCGTTTCTATAGAAACGTCACTCGATTTAAAGGGAGAAGTCATAGAACCCATAGTATTTCATAGCGACGCAATTTCCGTGTGAATTTGTCAATAAAAAATGGAAATGTCGTGTGGCTAGGGCCTCTCGTCGTGTAGACCGTTTTCCTGGTGCAGGTCTTTCGATTTGACGCCACTTCGGCGACCTGCGCGTCGATGGGGATGAAATGATGATGATTAGGACAACACAACACCCAGTCCCTGAGCGGAGAAAATTTCCGACCCAGCTGGGAATGGAACCCGGGCCCTTAAGTTTGACAGTCTGCCACGCTGGCCACTCAGCTACCAGGGCGGACAATACGTCAATGAGTGGGAGTGAGGGATGCAGTAAAGAAGGATTAGTGGATCGGAAATGAGATTGTCGTATCCCAAAAGAAAATCTTGTCGTTTCCATAGAAACGTTACTCGATTTAGAAGGAAATGTCTTAGAACACATAGTATTTCATAGCGACGCAATTTCCGTGTGAATTCGTCAATGAGTGGGTGTGAGGGATGCAGTAAAGAAGGATTAGTGGATCGGAAATGAGATTGTCGTATCCCAAAAGAAAATCCTGTCGTTTCTATAGAAACGTCACTCGATTTAAAAGGAGAAGTCATAGAACCCATAGTATTTCATAGCGACGGAATTTCCGTGTGAATTTGTCAATAAAAAGTGGAAATGTCGTGTGGCTAGGGCCTCTCGTCGGGTAGACCGTTTTCCTGGTGCAGGTCTTTCGATTTGACGCCACTTCGGCGACCTGCGCGTCGATGGGGGTGAAATGATGATGATTAGGACAACACAACACCCAGTCCCTGAGCGGAGAAAATTTCCGACCCAGCTGGGAATGGAACCCGGGCCCTTAAGTTTGACAGTCTGCCACGCTGGCCACTCAGCTACCAGGGCGGACAATACGTCAATGAGTGGGAGTGAGGGATGCAGTAAAGAAGGATTAGTGGATCGGAAATGAGATTGTCGTATCCCAAAAGAAAATCTTGTCGTTTCCATAGAAACGTTACTCGATTTAGAAGGAAATGTCTTAGAACACATAGTATTTCATAGCGACGCAATTTCCGTGTGAATTCGTCAATGAGTGGGTGTGAGGGATGCAGTAAAGAAGGATTAGTGGATCGGAAATGAGATTGTCGTATCCCAAAAGAAAATCCTGTCGTTTCCATAGAAACGTTACTCGATTAAGAAGGAGAAGTCATAGAGCACATAGTATGCCATAGCGACGCAATATCCGTGAGAATTCGTCAATGTGTGAGAGTGAGGGATGCAGTAAAGAACGATTAGTGGATCGGTTATGAGATTGTCGTATCCCAAAAGAAAATCTTGTCGTTTCCATAGAAACGTTACTCGATTTAGAAGGAAATGTCTTGGAACACATAGTATTTCATAGCGACGCCATTTCCGTGTGAATTCGTCAATGAGTGGGAGTTAGGTATGTAGTAAAGAAGGATTAGTGGATCGGATATGAGATTGTCGTATCCCAAAAGAAAATCCTGTCGTTTCCATAGAAACGTTACTCGATTAAGAAGGAGAAGTCATAGAACCGATAGTTTTTCATAGCGACGCAATTTCTGTGTGAATTTGGCAATGTGAGGGAGCTAGGGATGCAATAAAGAAGGAATAATGCATCGCAAAGGAGATTCTCGTATCGCAAAAGAAAAGCCAGTCGTTTCCATAGTAACAATACTCGATTTAGAAGGAGAAGTCATAGAACCCATAGTATTTCATTGCGACGCAATTGCTGTGTGAATTCGTCAATGTGTGGGAGTGAGGGATGCAGTAAAGAAGGATTTGTGGATCGGAAATGTGATTGTCGTATCCCAAAAAAAAATCCTATAGCTTCTATAGAAACGTTACTCGATTTAGAAGGAAATGTCTTAGAACACATAGTAATTCATAGCGACGCAATTTCCGTGTGAATTCGTCAATGAGTGGGAGTGAGGGATGCAGTAAAGAAGGATTAGTGGATCGGAAATGAGATTGTCGTATCCCAAAAGAAAATCCTGTCGTTTCTATAGAAACGTCACTCGATTTAAAAGGAGAAGTCATAGAACCCATAGTATTTCATAGCGACGCAATTTCCGTGTGAATTTGTCAATAAAAAATGGAAATGTCGTGTGGCTAGGGCCTCTCGTCGGGTAGACCGTTTGCCTGGTGCAGGTCTTTCGATTTGACGCCACTTCGGCGACCTGCGCGTCGATGGGGATGTAATGATGATGATTAGGACAACACAACACCCAGTCCCTGAGCGGAGAAAATTTCCGACCCAGCTGGGAATGGAACCCGGGCCCTTAAGTTTGACAGTCTGCCACGCTGGCCACTTTTTTTTTTTTTTTTTTTTTTTTTTTTTTTTTTTTTTTTTTACTTCCTGGCAGATTAAAACTGTGTGCCCGACCGAGACTCGAACTCGGGACCTTTGCCTTTCGCGGGCAAGTGCTCTACCAACTTTTTTTTTTTTTTTTTTTTAAAGCATATTATGGCAAGTGCTCTATCATCTTTTTTTTTTTTTTTTTTTTTTTTTTACAATTGCTTGGTAGCCCAACACTTTTTTTTTTTTTTCTTCTTTTTTTTTTTATCCAATGTCAGGCTTACCACCTTTGCTGACATACATGTTGTTGTACTATCGCATAAATAGTGTCTACAAAGTCCATATGTTGACAAATAGTGGCTACTTAGAAAATTAATTAATTAATGAAATGAATAAAACTGAAAATTCCCAAATGAAAGACATGAAGACATTGCGGATAGTACAAATACAAAAGAAACATGCTCCTGTAGCAATGAAATGAAATTCGTGTCGGGGGCGACACCTGCTCACGACCCGACGTTCGATAGAGCAAGAGAGCCATCTATCGACTCGTTCTCCAGACGTTGGTGTAAGACTGGGTCGTCTTCTAGAAATGAACTAAGGGTCCGTAAGTGTGATCGATGTCTATCTCGGCTTCTTCGTCTATCTCATCTCTCACCCGTCACACCCCATCTGGCCGGCGGGTCGGTAAATGTAAGTCGCAAGTAATTAGCGAAGTCTTGTCTATATTTCTTATGCTGTTGCAGCTTCGTGTGTCCATCCAGGAGAAAATGCCAAAAATCAATTTTGTCCTTTTCCGATTCATTATACACGTAGCCCACCACCATTCCCCGCACCCATGTCACTGCATTGGTTTTTTGGACCGGGAAATAATATTCTTGGGGGAAAAAAAGCGTGTCTGCGGAAATTGTGTGAGGGGCGGAGCGTAACAGGAACGCCAATATCTGTTGTGCCAAGTGCCACACTGGAGCCGTCCCACTACATGTTAAACGATGTTCATCAGTGTCCACTGTTGCGCAACCTAAACATAGTGGAGTGTCTGCCAAATGAATCGCGTGCCGCCGTTGATTCGTTGCGAACTTCCTATTTATCACCACATACCATGTTGAGCGTACCGACGTTGGGAGGTAAACGTTCCGTATAACGCGCCATATCTGTCGCCAGTTCTTGTCTGGGTACTTCTTTTCCAGGGTATTCCTGGGGCACCGGCGCAGTAAGAGTTGGTATACGTCTCGCGTCGTCGGTAGTCGTGTTGTTGGGAAGAAATCTCTGACATAGCTAAGCTCCAAAAAAAAAGACTTGAAATGTGACAGCTTCGGTGAAATATGGCCCACATCGACTGGGGGCAGCATTGAAGTGGGCGCTAGTACGTCGGCCAACGCACCCGAGATATTGCGAAATTGACCGCGCCACTGTCGGAAAATCGTACTGACGAATAACGCCCGTGCCTTTTCATATACGTTCACTAGACCAAGTCCACCCTCTCCAGGTGGTAGCGTAAGCGTTGTGTATCGGATCTTAAACAGGTGTCCCACACTCACGTAGGTTCCGAAAGTTGCTTGTATCCGTGATGCCATTGTGCGCGTTAAAGGCAGGACATGCGCTACGTGAGTGAGTCTCGGTGCTAGGTATACGTTAACATAGGTCACCCTCTGAATCATATCCAACGCTCTTAATTTCTGTAACAGCACCATTGTCCGCATCAGCTTCAATATGCGTCGGTAGTTATCCGCTGCTGTCCGCTGCACATCCGTGTGGAACGTAATACCTAGGCATTTTATGGTCTTAACCAAGATGAGCGGGCCTTCCTCCCCCGGTTGTAATCCTCGACCGACATTCATGCAGCGTGTTTTTTGTAGATTAAGCACGCTTCCTGCCGCCATCCCATATCGCTGTATCCATGCCAACGCCGTACGTACTTCTTCGCCTGTCCGTGCCACCAGCATCATATCGTCAGCATAAGCGCGGCAATGAAAGGTCAGTTGTGGTAACGGCACTCCCTCCAACCGTCTTCGGAGACCATATAGACAGGGTTCCAAAGCCATTGCATACAAAAATATCGAAAGGGGGCAACCTTGACGAACTGACCTTGAAATAACGATGGAGTCAGTGCCCCGCCCATTCACCGAGACCTTGGATCGTACGCCGTGTAACAGTCGCATGATCACTAGGATGAAGGCCTGTGGGATTCCCAATCTGCCCATCACCGCATGCAAAAAGGTATGATCCACTCTGTCGAATGCATGATCGAAGTCAATAGCGACGAGTGCCCCACGCACTCGGCATGCCGCTGCTAACGCGATGATATCTCGGTAGTCACTGAGCGCCGTATGTACGTTGCTCTTACCGCCGAGGCAAGTTTGATCTATGAGGAGTCGATCAGAAAGTGAAGACCGCAGGCGAGTCCCAAGGATGCGCGCGAAAATCTTATAGTCGCAGTTCAAGAGAGTGAGTGGTCTATAATCTCCTGGATTTCTGCCACCGCGTGGTTTGGGTATTGGGATGATGATACCCTCCGTGAATTCGGCAGGTATCTCTGTCTGCGGTAACAGGAGTTCGTTGTACATCTGAATCCAGGTCCGTCCCATGAGGTATGCAAAGGCGCGGTAAAATTCAATTGGGAAGCCGTCCTGTCCTGGGGACTTGTTCGGAGCCCCCCTGGCAATTGCGTCTGTCAGCTCGTCCTCTGTTATCGCTGTGATGAAAGTCTCTGCATCCAGTGGTGGTCCTCTATCTGGCATTTCCGAGATGACATCATGTAGTGTCTCGTGTTTCACATGTACAGGTCCATATAACTGGCGGAAATAGTCGGTAAACACATGCGCAATATCACGCTGGTGCACAACTTGCTGGCCAGTTTCAGAGATTAGTTCCCTGATCAAAGTCCTGCGTCGTCGTTGGCGTTCACGTACCACGTGGTGCATGGAGGGGGTTTCGGCAGCAACTGTGTCCGCCAGTCTCGCCCGGACCATTATACCTTCCATTCTTAGTCTCGTCAGCTGTAATAACTTGGCTTTTATCCTGCGCATGGCCGTGTGCCTTTCCGGCGATGGTTGTTGGGTCATCAGCTCCCTCAGGGCTGTAAAATAAAAATCAGCCGTTGTGCGGTTCCACTGCGATTTGTCCTGCCCGTATCGTATCAACGTTCGCCGTAACGTTGGTTTTGCGCATTTAATCCACCACTGGAGAACCGAGGTGTATGCTCGTTGGCGGCGAACGCAGGTCTCCCAGGCCGCCTCTATCGACCGGTGACATTCAGTGTCACGTAAAAGTGCACAATTCATTTTCCAGTGACCTTTACTCCGCCATATCTTCTGACGCGTTAGTGAAATCGTACAGACGTACGCCATATGATCCGTAAAAGCCGCTGGCCAGATTTCGGCATCCAGTATCGTCGTCCGTAGAGCGCGTGTCACGTACACTCTATCAAGTCTACTCGCCGAGTGTCCCGTGACAAACGTATAACCCGGTCTGTCACCATGCTGCAGTTCCCAGGTATCCAGAAGCGCCCTTTCGGTAATCAACGCACGCAGTTCCATGCATGGCACATAATGAGGTACTTGGTCCTTTTTGTCGACGACACAATTAAAGTCGCCGCCCACTATATAGTTATCAAAGCGTCCAGCGAACAACGGTGCTATCTCTTCGGTGTAAAAAGTCGCCCTTTCTCTTCGTTTTGTGGAGCCAGATGGTGCGTACAAATTGATGAAACGAACGCCGTCGACAGTGATCGCTATGCCGCGTGCCGAAGGGAGAGACCTGACGTCCTCCACTTCTATTCCTTCCCTGGTGAGAATCCCCACACCACATCCACTTTCATCGTGCACTGAATAATGTGCCTCGTAACCGTAGAACTCTGGCGGCGATGTGAAACGCACTTCTTGTAGGAGTACAATATCCACGTCCGCAGCGCGTAACATATCTTTCAGCATTTGAATTTTAAGCGGTGTCCGTATGCCATTAATGTTTATCGTGGCAATGCGGTACGCCTGGCTTGTGTTCATCAGTTGTAGGGCGGTGTCATTAAGCGTCCATCTGCACCCCCGGCGCTCCTCAACACACTAAGTTGGTCAACATTTCCCGACCCCTCCCGGCCTCTGCCCAGGACTGTCCTCAATCGTCGCGTTCGTATTTTCATCCTGTTCCTGTTGGTCCATTTCTTGCGCCCAGTCCCCCAGCATATTTCCGGAACTGGTCGAAGGATGGGAGGTAACGTTGTCATCGCTCTGATGTTGGACAGTTGTCATCTCCACTTCCGCCTTCTGGTTAGCAGAAGGAGAGTTCAAGTTATCGTCGCTGTGTAGTTCCTGCATCGTCATCTCGGTATCTGTTGAATCCACTGGTCTCAGGTCGATACTGTCGTTGTCGTCCACTGTCCCCTCGGGACTATGGCTATCGTCAGCAGAAGTCAGTCGACGCTTCTTTCTTCTCTTCGGCGAACGCTGTTTCCGTTGCCTTGCTTCCGCATCGGCTGTTGGGGTTGCGTATCCTCCGTCTTGGGCCTGGCCTATCACGCTCTCGTTGGAAGCACTGGCAGCCACCACGGATGAGCCTGGAGCGGCCGTCAGCTGCATCTCTTCTGTGGTGTCCTGTGTCTGCTGTGGTGGAGCCGGTGGTCGGAGTTCCAGCCCGTTGGCGTCCATGTTCTCTATAGGGGGCAGCTGCTGGTGCCCATCGGAAGTCTCCCTCACGTCGCCTCTCAGGGCTTCCACAAAGGTCAACGGTAAGACAGTCGTCGGTTGTGGCGCCTGAACGTCATCCCGAGGAGTTTGCACTAAACGTCGCTGGAGGCATTCCGAGCGGACGTGACCTTCTTTCCCGCACCCCGAGCAAGTGCGAGGTTGCCCATCATAGATTATAATCGCTCGACAACCTCCTATGTACAAATAAGAGGGGACGTGCTTGCGCAGTTCTATCCGTATTTGTCTCACCCCATTTAAAACGGGGTACGTGGTAAAACTCGTCCATTTTTCGGCCATATGGGATAGAACTGTACCGTATGGTCGAAAGGCGTCGGTAACAAGTTCAGACGGGACCTCAAACGGAAGTTCGAAGACTCGTATAGTGCGGATCCCCATTCCCGCGTGATCGACTGTAACCGCACCAACGTTCCCGTCGGCATGACAGAAACGATACCCGTTCGGTGATCGTTGTAGAAGTCTTTCGCAAGCAGCCTCGTCAACAAGCTTGACATAGACGACGCTTGAAACGAGCGATAAATTTATTCCCACGATTTCCTGTGGATCGATTTTTACCTCTTCTCTGAAGAAACGTTCAATCTCGTGTGCCTTTGGTCGTGTATAGTCGTTCGCAAAACTGAACTTCAAAGTCGTTTTTCTGTACGAGTGTGCCATCTCGTTCTAGACTCACAACACCGCACACGCGAAGCTGCTCCGGCGTAAACAAACAGGCGCGCGCACCGCAGCGCGGCCGGCAGGCAACACGGTCCGCACTGTGTCACTGCCGAAGGCAGACTGCCACTCAGCTACCAGGGCGGACAATACGTCAATGAGTGGGAGTGAGGGATGCAGTAAAGAAGGATTAGTGGATCGGAAATGAGATTGTCGTATCCCAAAAGAAAATCTTGTCGTTTCCATAGAAACGTTACTCGATTTAGAAGGAAATGTCTTAGAACACATAGTATTTCATAGCGACGCAATTTCCGTGTGAATTCGTCAATGAGTGGGTGTGAGGGATGCAGTAAAGAAGGATTAGTGGATCGGAAATGAGATTGTCGTATCCCAAAAGAAAATCCTGTCGTTTCCATAGAAACGTTACTCGATTAAGAAGGAGAAGTCATAGAACACATAGTATGCCATAGCGACGCAATATCCGTGAGAATTCGTCAATGTGTGAGAGTGAGGGATGCAGTAAAGAACGATTAGTGGATCGGTTATGAGATTGTCGTATCCCAAAAGAAAATCTTGTCGTTTCCATAGAAACGTTACTCGATTTAGAAGGAAATGTCTTAGAACACATAGTATTTCATAGCGACGCCATTTCCGTGTGAATTCGTCAATGAGTGGGAGTTAGGTATGTAGTAAAGAAGGATTAGTGGATCGGATATGAGATTGTCGTATCCCAAAAGAAAATCCTGTCGTTTCCATAGAAACGTTACTCGATTAAGAAGGAGAAGTCATAGAACCGATAGTTTTTCATAGCGACGCAATTTCTGTGTGAATTTGGCAATGTGAGGGAGCTAGGGATGCAATAAAGAAGGAATAATGCATCGCGAAGGAGATTCTCGTATCGCAAAAGAAAAGCCAGTCGTTTCCATAGTAACAATACTCGATTTAGAAGGAGAAGACATAGAACCCATAGTATTTCATTGCGACGCAATTGCTGTGTGAATTCGTCAATGTGTGGGAGTGAGGGATGCAGTAAAGAAGGATTAGTGGATCGGAAATGAGATTGTCGTATCCCAAAAGAAAATCCTTTTCGTTTCCATAGAAACGATACTCGATTTAGAAGGAAATGTCTTAGAACACATAGTATTTCATAGCGACGCAATTTCCGTGTGAATTCGTCAATGAGTAGGTGTGAGGGATGCAGTAAAGAAGGATTAGTGGATCGGAAATGAGATTGCCGTATCCCGAAAGAAAAGCCAGTCGTTTCCATAGAATCGATACTCGAATTACAAGGAGAAGTCATAGAACCCATAGTATTTCATAGCGACGCTATTTCCGTGTGAATTCGTCAATGTGTGGGAGTGAGGGATGCAGTAAAGAAGGATTAGTGGATCGGAAATGTGATTGTCGTATCCCAAAAGAAACTTCTGTCGTTTTCATAGAAACGTTACTCGATTTAGAAGGAGAAGTCATAGAACCCATAGTATTTCATAGCGACGTAATTTCCGTGTGAATTCGTCAATGAGTGGGGGTGAGGGATGCAGTAAAGAAGGATTAGTGGATCGGAAATGAGATTGTCGTATCCCAAAAGAAAATCCTGTCGTTTCCGTAGAAACGTTACTCGATTTAGAAGGAGAAGTCATAGAACCCATAGTATTTCATAGCGACGCAATTTCCGTATGAATTCGTCAATGAGTGGGAGTGAGGGATGCAGTAAAGAAGGATTAGTGGATCGGAAATGAAATTGTCGTGTCCCAAAAGAAAATTCTGTCGTTTCCATAGAAACGTTACTCGATTTAGAAGGAGAAGTCATAGAACCCATAGTATTTCATAGCCACGCAATTTCCGTGTGAATTCGTCAATGTGTGGGAGTGAGGGATGCAGTAAAGAAGGATTAGTGGATCGGAAATGTGATTAGCGTATCCCAAAAGAAAATCCTGTCGTTTCCATAGAAACGTAACTCGATTTAGAAGGGAATGTCCTAGAACACATAGTATTTCATAGCGACGCAATTTCCGTGTGAATTCGTCAATGAGTGGGAGTGAGGGATGCAGTAAAGAAGGATTAGTGGATCGGAAATGAGATTGTCGTATCCCAAAAGAAAATCCTGTCGTTTCCATAGAAACGTTACTCGATTTAGATGGAAATGTCATAGAAAACATAGTATTTCATAGCGACGCAATTTCCGTGTGAATTCGTCAATGTGTGGGAGTGAGGGATGCAGTAAAGAAGGATTAGTGGATCGGAAATGAGTTGTCGTATCCCAAAAGAAAATCCTGTCGTTTCCATAGAAACGTTACTCGATTTAGAAGGAGAAGTCATAGAACCCATAGCATTTCATAGCGACGCAATTTCTGTGTTAATTCGGCAATGTGAGGGAGCTAGGGATGCAATACAGGAGGAATAGTGCATCGTGAAGGAGATACTTGTATCGCAAAAGAAAAGCCAGCCGTTTCCATAGAAACGATACTCGATTTAGAAGGAGAAGTCATAGAACTCATAGTATTTCATTGCGACGCAATTGCTGTGTTAATTCGTCATTGTGTGGGAGTGAGGGATGCAGTAAAGAAGGATTAGTGGATCGGAAATGTGATTGTCGTATGCCAAAAGAAAATCCTATCGTTTCCATAGAAACGTTATTCGATTTAGAAGGAAATGTCATAGTACACATAGTATTTCATAGCGACGCAATTCCGTGTGAATTCGTCAATGTGTGGGAGTGAGGGATGTAGTAAAGAAGGATTAGTGGATCGGAAACGTGATTGTCGTATCCCAAAAGAAAATCCAGTCGTTTCCGTAGAAACGTTACTCGATTTAGAAGGAAATGTCTTAGAACACATAGTATTTCGTAGTGACGCAATTTCCGTGTGAATTCGTCAATGTGTCTGAGTGAGGGATGCAGTAAAGAAGGATTAGTGGATCGGAAATGAGATTGTCGTATCCCAAAAGAAAATCCTGTCGTTTCCATAGAAACGTTACTCGATTTAGAAATATAAGTCATAGAACCCATAGTATTTCATAGCGACGCAATTTCCGTGTGAATTCGTCAATGAGTCGGAGTGAGGGACGCAGTAAAGAAGGATTAGTGGTTCGGAACTGAGATTGTCGTATCCCAAAAGAAAGTCCTGTCGTTTCCTTAGAAACGTTGCTCGATTTAGAAGGAGAAGTCATAGAACTCATAGTATTTCATAGCGACGCAATTTCTGTGTGAATTCGTCAATGAGTGGGAGTGAGGGATGCAGTAAAGAAGGATTAGTGGATCGGAAATGAGATTGTCGTATCCCAATAGAAAATCCTGTCGTTTCCATAGAAACGTTACTCGATTTAGATGGAAATGTCGTAGAACACATAGTATTTCATAGCGACGCAATTTCCGTGTGAATTCGTCAATGTGTGGGAGTGAGGGATGCAGTAAAGAAGGATTAGTGGATCGGAGATGAGATTGTCGTATCCCAAAAGAAAATCCTGTCGTTTCCATAGAAACGTTACTCGATTTAGAAGGAGAAGACATAGAACCCATATTATTTCATAGCGACGCAATTTCTGTGTTAATTCGGCAATATGATGGAGCTAGGGATGCAATAAAGGAGGAATAGTGCATCGCGAAGGAGATACTCGTATCGCCAAAGAAAAGCCAGCCGTTTCCATAGAAACGATACTCGATTTAGAAGGAGAAGTCATAGAAGCCATAGTATATCATTGCGACGCAATTGCTGTATTAATTCGTCAATGTGTGGGAGTGAGGGATGCAGTAGAGAAGGATTAGTGGATCGGACATGTGATTGTCGTATCCCAAAAGAAAATCCTATCGTTTCCATAGAAACGTTACTCGATTTAGAAGGAAATGTCTTAGAACACATAGTATTTCATAGCGACGCAATTTCCGTGTGAATTCGTCAATGAGTGGGAGTGAGGGATGAAGTAAAGAAGGATCAGTGGATCGGAAATGAGATTGTCGTATCCCAAAAGAAAATCCTGACGTTTCCATAGAAACGTTACTCGATTTTAAAGGAGAAGCCATAGAACCCATAGTATATCATAGCAACGCAATTTCCGTGTGAATTCGTCAATGAGTGGGAGTGGGGGATGCAGTAATGAAGGATTAGTGGATCGGAAATGAGATTGTCGTATCCCAAAAGAAAATCTTGTCCTTTCCATAGAAACGTTACTCGATTTAGAATGAAATATCTTAGAACACATAGTATTTCATAGCGACGCAATTTCCGTGTGAATTCGTCAATGAGTGGGTGTGAGGGATGCAGTAAAGAAGGATTAGTGGATCGGAAATGAGATTGTCGTATCCCAAAAGAAAATCCTGCCATTTCCATAGAAACGTTACTCGATTAAGAAGGAGAAGTCAAAGAACACATAGTATTTCATAGCGACGCAATATTCGTGTGAATTCGTCAATGTGTCTGAGTGAGGGATGCAGTAAAGAAGGATTAGTGGATCGGAAATGAGATTGTCGTATCCCAAAAGAAAATCCTGTCGTTTCCATAGAAACGTTACTCGATTTAGAAATATAAGTCATAGAACCCATAGTATTTCATAGCGACGCAATTTCCGTGTGAATTCGTCAATGAGTCGGAGTGAGGGACGCAGTAAAGAAGGATTAGTGGTTCGGAACTGAGATTGTCGTATCCCAAAAGAAAGTCCTGTCGTTTCCTTAGAAACGTTACTCGATTTAGAAGGAGAAGTCATAGAACTCATAGTATTTCATAGCGACGCAATTTCTGTGTGAATTCGTCAATGAGTGGGAGTGAGGGATGCAGTAAAGAAGGATTAGTGGATCGGAAATGAGATTGTCGTATCTCAATAGAAAATCCTGTCGTTTCCATAGAAACGTTACTCGATTTAGATGGAAATGTCGTAGAACACATAGTATTTCATAGCGACGCAATTTCCGTGTGAATTCGTCAATGTGTGGGAGTGAGGGATGCAGTAAAGAAGGATTAGTGGATCGGAGATGAGATTGTCGTATCCCAAAAGAAAATCCTGTCGTTTCCATAGAAACGTTACTCGATTTAGAAGGAGAAGACATAGAACCCATATTATTTCATAGCGACGCAATTTCTGTGTTAATTCGGCAATATGATGGAGCTAGGGATGCAATAAAGGAGGAATAGTGCATCGCGAAGGAGATACTCGTATCGCCAAAGAAAAGCCAGCCGTTTCCATAGAAACGATACTCGATTTAGAAGGAGAAGTCATAGAAGCCATAGTATATCATTGCGACGCAATTGCTGTATTAATTCGTCAATGTGTGGGAGTGAGGGATGCAGTAAAGAAGGATTAGTGGATCGGACATGTGATTGTCGTATCCCAAAAGAAAATCCTATCGTTTCCATAGAAACGTTACTCGATTTAGAAGGAAATGTCTTAGAACACATAGTATTTCATAGCGACGCAATTTCCGTGTGAATTCGTCAATGAGTGGGAGTGAGGGATGAAGTAAAGAAGGATCAGTGGATCGGAAATGAGATTGTCGTATCCCAAAAGAAAATCCTGACGTTTCCATAGAAACGTTACTCGATTTTAAAGGAGAAGCCATAGAACCCATAGTATATCATAGCAACGCAATTTCCGTGTGAATTCGTCAATGAGTGGGAGTGAGGGATGCAGTAATGAAGGATTAGTGGATCGGAAATGAGATTGTCGTATCCCAAAAGAAAATCTTGTCCTTTCCATAGAAACGTTACTCGATTTAGAAGGAAATATCTTAGAACACATAGTATTTCATAGCGACGCAATTTCCGTGTGAATTCGTCAATGAGTGGGTGTGAGGGATGCAGTAAAGAAGGATTAGTGGATCGGAAAGGAGATTGTCGTATCCCAAAAGAAAAACCTGCCATTTCCATAGAAACGTTACTCGATTAAGAAGGAGAAGTCAAAGAACACATAGTATTTCATAGCGACGCAATATTCGTGTGAATTCGTCAATGTGTCTGAGTGAGGGATGCAGTAAAGAAGGATTAGTGGATCGGAAATGAGATTGTCGTATCCCAAAAGAAAATCCTGTCGTTTCCATAGAAACGTTTCTCGATTTAGAAATATAAGTCATAGAACCCATAGTATTTCATAGCGACGCAATTTCCGTGTGAATTCGTCAATGAGTCGGAGTGAGGGACGCAGTAAAGAAGGATTAGTGGTTCGGAACTGAGATTGTCGTATCCCAAAAGAAAGTCCTGTCGTTTCCTTAGAAACGTTACTCGATTTAGAAGGAGAAGTCATAGAACTCATAGTATTTCATAGCGACGCAATTTCTGTGTGAATTCGTCAATGAGTGGGAGTGAGGGATGCAGTAAAGAAGGATTAGTGGATCGGAAATGAGATTGTCGTATCCCAATAGAAAATCCTGTCGTTTCCATAGAAACGTTACTCGATTTAGATGGAAATGTCGTAGAACACATAGTATTTCATAGCGACGCAATTTTCGTGTGAATTCGTCAATGTGTGGGAGTGAGGGATGCAGTAAAGAAGGATTAGTGGATCGGAGATGAGATTGTCGTATCCCAAAAGAAAATCCTGTCGTTTCCATAGAAACGTTACTCGATTTAGAAGGAGAAGACATAGAACCCATATTATTTCATAGCGACGCAATTTCTGTGTTAATTCGGCAATATGATGGAGCTAGGGATGCAATAAAGGAGGAATAGTGCATCGCGAAGGAGATACTCGTATCGCCAAAGAAAAGCCAGCCGTTTCCATAGAAACGATACTCGATTTAGAAGGAGAAGTCATAGAAGCCATAGTATATCATTGCGACGCAATTGCTGTATTAATTCACCAATGTGTGGGAGTGAGGGATGCAGTAAAGAAGGATTAGTGGATCGGAAATGAGATTGTCGTATCCCAAAAGAAAATCCTGTCGTTTCCATAGAAACGTTACTCGATTAAGAAGGAGAAGTCATAGAACACATAGTATTTCATAGCGACGCAATATTCGTGTGAATTCGTCAATGTGTGGGAGTGAGGGATGCAGTAAAGAAGGATTAGTGGATCGGTTATGAGATTGTCGTATCCCAAAAGAAAATCTTGTCGTCTCCATAGAAACGTTACTCGGTTTAGAAGGAAATGTCTTGGAACACATAGTATTTCATAGCGACGCAATTTCCGTGTGAATTCGTGAATCAGTGGGAGTGAGGGATTCAGTAAAAAAGGATTAGTGGATCGGAAATGAGATTGTCGTATCCCAAAAGAAAATCCTGTCGTTTCCATAGAAACGATACTCGATTTTCAAGGAGAAGTCTTATAACCCATAGTATATCATAGCGACGCTATTTCCGTGTGAATTCGTCAATGTGTGGGAGTGAGGGATGCAGTAAAGAAGGATTAGTGGATCGGAAATGTGATTGTCGTATCCCAAAAGAAAATCCTGTCGTTTCCATAGAAACGTTACTCGATTTAGAAGGAAATGTCCTAGAACACATAGTATTTCATAGCGACGCAATTTCCGTGTGAATTCGTTAATGAGTGTTAGTGAGGGATGCAGCAAAGAAATATTAGTGGACAAGAAATGAGATTGTCGTATCCCAAAAGAAAATCCTGTCGCTTCCATAGAAACGTTACTCGATTTAGATAGAAATGTCATATAACACATAGTATTTCATAGCTACGCAATTTCCGTGTGAATTCGTCAAAGTGTGGGAGTGAGGGATGCAGTAAAGAAGAATTAGTGGATCGCAAATGAGATTGTCGTATCCCAAAAGAAGATCCAGTCGTTTTCATAGAAACGTTACTCGATTTAGAAGGAGAAGTCATAGAACCCATAGTATTTCATAGCGACGCAATTTCCGTGTGAATTCGTCAATGAGTGGGAGTGAGGGATGCAGTAAAGAAGAATTAGTGGATCGCAAATGAGATTGTCGAATCCCAAAAGAAGATCCAGTCGTTTTCATAGAAACGTTACTCGATTTAGAAGGAGAAGTCATAGAACCCATAGTATTTCATAGCGACGCAATTTCCGTGTGAATTCGTCAATGAGTGGGAGTGAGGGATGCAGTAAAGAAGGATTAGTGGATCGGAAATGAGATTGTCGTATCCCAAAAGAAAATCCTGTCGCTTCCATAGAAACGTTACTCGATTTAGATAGAAATGTCATAGAACACATAGTATTTCATAGCGACGCAATTTCCGTGTGAATTCGTCAAAGTGTGGAAGTGAGGTAAGCAGTAAAGAAGGATTAGTTGATCGGAAATGAGATTGTCGTATCCCAAAAGAAAATCCTGTCGTTTCCATAGAAACGTTACTCGATTTAGAAGGAGAAGTCATAGAACCCATAGTATTTCATAGCGACGCAATTCCTGTGTTAATTCGAAAATGTGAGGGAGCTAGGGATGCAATACAGGAGGAATAGTGCATCGCGAAGGAGATACTCGTATCGCAAAAGAAAAGCCAGCCGTTTCCATAGAAACGATACTCGATTTAGAAGGAGAAGTCATAGAACCCATAGTATTTCATTGCGACGCAATTGCTGTGTTAATTCGTCATTGTGTGGGAGTGAGGGATGCAGTAAGGAAGGATTAGTGGATCGGAAATGTGATTGTCGTATAACAACAGAAAATCCTATATTTTCCATAGAAACGTTACTCGATTTAGAAGGAAATGTCTTAGAACACATATTATTTCATAGCGACGCAATTTCCGTGTGAATTCGTCAATGTGTGGGAGTGAGGGATGCAGTAAAGAATAATTAGTGGATCGGAAATGTGATTGTCGCTTCCCAAAAGAAAATCCTGTCGTTTCCATAGAAACGTTCCTCGATTTTAAAGGAGAAGCCATAGAACCCATAGTATATCATAGCGACGCAATTTTCGTGTGAATTCGTCAATGAGTGGGAGTGAGGGATGCAGTAATGAAGGATTTGTGGATCGGAAATGAGATTGTCGTATCCCAAAAGAAAATCATGTCCTTTCCATACAAACGTTACTCGATTTGGAAGAAAATGTCTTAGAACACATAGTATTTCATAGCGACGCAATTTCCGTGTGAATTCGTCAATGAGTGGGTGTGAGGGATGCAGTAAAGAAGGATTAGTGGATCGGAAATGAGATTGTCGTATCCCAAAAGAAAATCCTGTCGTTTCCATAGAAACGTTACTCGATTAAGAAGGAGAAGTCATAGAACACATAGTATTTCATAGCGACGCAATATCCGTGTGAATTCGTCAATGTGTGGGAGTGAGGGATGCAGTAAAGAAGGATTAGCGGATCGGTTATGAGATTGTCGTATCCCAAAAGAAAATCTTGTCGTTTCCATAGAAACGTTACTCAGTTTAGAAGGAAATGTCTTGGAACACATAGTTTTTCATAGCGACGCAATTTCCGTGCGAATTCGTCAATCAGTGGGAGTGAGGGATTCAGTAAAGAAGGATTAGTGGATCGGAAATGAGATTGTCGTATCCCAAAAGAAAATCCTGTCGTTTCCATAGAAACGTTTCTCGATTTAGAAGGAAATGTCTTAGAACACATAGTATTTAATAGCGACGCAATTTCCGTGTGAATTCGTCAATGAGTGGGAGTTAGGGATGCAGTAAAGAAGGATTAGTGGATCGGAAATGTGATTGTCGTATCCCAAAAGAAAATCCTGTCGTTTCCATAGAAACGTTACTCGATTTAGAAGGAAATGTCCTAGAACACATAGTATTTCATAGCGACGCAATTTCCGTGTGAATTCGTTAATGAGTGTTAGTGAGGGATGCAGCAAAGAAGGATTAGTGGGCCGGAAATGAGATTGTCGTATCCCAAAAGAAAATCCTGTCGTTTCCATAGAAACGTTACTCGATTTAGAAGGAGAAGTCATAGAACCGATAGTTTTTCATAGCGACGCAATATCTGTGTGAATTTGGCAATGTGAGGGAGCTAGGGATGCAATAAAGGAGGAATAATGCATCGCGAAGGAGATTCTCGTATCACAAAAGAAAAGCCAGTCGTTTCCATAGAAACGATACTCGATTTAGAAGGAGAAGTCATAGAACCCATAGTATTTCATTGCGACGCAATTGCTGTGTTAATTCGTCAATGTGTGGGAGTGAGGGATGCAGTAAAGAAGGATTAGTGGATCGGAAATGAGATTGTCGTATCCCAAAAGAAAAACCTTTTCGTTTCCATAGAAACGTTACTCGATTTAGAAGGAAACGTCTTAGAACACATAGTAGTTCATAGCGACGCAATTTCCGTGTGAATTCGTCAATGAGTCGGTGTGACGGATGCAGTAAAGAAGGATTAGTGGATCGGAAATGAGATTGTCGTATCCCGAAAGAAAAGCCAGTCGTTTCCATAGAAACGATACTCGATTTACAAGGAGAAGTCATAGAACCCATAGTATTTCATAGCGACGCTATTTCCGTGTGAATTCGTCAATGTGTGGGAGTGAGGGATGCAGTAAAGAAGGATTAGTGGATCGGACATGTGATTGTCGTATCCCAAAAGAAAATCCTATCGTATCCATAGAAACGTTACTCGATTTAGAAGGAAATGTCTTAGAACACATAGTATTTCATAGCGACGCAATTTCCGTGTGAATTCGTCAATGAGTGGGAGTGAGGGATGAAGTAAAGAAGGATCAGTGGATCGGAAATGAGATTGTCGTATCCCAAAAGAAAATCCTGACGTTTCCATAGAAACGTTACTCGATTTTAAAGGAGAAGCCATAGAACCCATAGTATATCATAGCAACGCAATTTCCGTGTGAATTCGTCAATGAGTGGGAGTGAGGGATGCAGTAATGAAGGATTAGTGGATCGGAAATGAGATTGTCGTATCCCAAAAGAAAATCTTGTCCTTTCCATAGAAACGTTACTCGATTTAGAAGGAAATATCTTAGAACACATAGTATTTCATAGCGACGCAATTTCCGTGTGAATTCGTCAATGAGTGGGTGTGAGGGATGCAGTAAAGAAGGATTAGTGGATCGGAAAGGAGATTGTCGTATCCCAAAAGAAAAACCTGCCATTTCCATAGAAACGTTACTCGATTAAGAAGGAGAAGTCAAAGAACACATAGTATTTCATAGCGACGCAATATTCGTGTGAATTCGTCAATGTGTCTGAGTGAGGGATGCAGTAAAGAAGGATTAGTGGATCGGAAATGAGATTGTCGTATCCCAAAAGAAAATCCTGTCGTTTCCATAGAAACGTTTCTCGATTTAGAAATATAAGTCATAGAACCCATAGTATTTCATAGCGACGCAATTTCCGTGTGAATTCGTCAATGAGTCGGAGTGAGGGACGCAGTAAAGAAGGATTAGTGGTTCGGAACTGAGATTGTCGTATCCCAAAAGAAAGTCCTGTCGTTTCCTTAGAAACGTTACTCGATTTAGAAGGAGAAGTCATAGAACTCATAGTATTTCATAGCGACGCAATTTCTGTGTGAATTCGTCAATGAGTGGGAGTGAGGGATGCAGTAAAGAAGGATTAGTGGATCGGAAATGAGATTGTCGTATCCCAATAGAAAATCCTGTCGTTTCCATAGAAACGTTACTCGATTTAGATGGAAATGTCGTAGAACACATAGTATTTCATAGGGCCGCAATTTTCGTGTGAATTCGTCAATGTGTGGGAGTGAGGGATGCAGTAAAGAAGGATTAGTGGATCGGAGATGAGATTGTCGTATCCCAAAAGAAAATCCTGTCGTTTCCATAGAAACGTTACTCGATTTAGAAGGAGAAGACATAGAACCCATATTATTTCATAGCGACGCAATTTCTGTGTTAATTCGGCAATATGATGGAGCTAGGGATGCAATAAAGGAGGAATAGTGCATCGCGAAGGAGATACTCGTATCGCCAAAGAAAAGCCAGCCGTTTCCATAGAAACGATACTCGATTTAGAAGGAGAAGTCATAGAAGCCATAGTATATCATTGCGACGCAATTGCTGTATTAATTCACCAATGTGTGGGAGTGAGGGATGCAGTAAAGAAGGATTAGTGGATCGGAAATGAGATTGTCGTATCCCAAAAGAAAATCCTGTCGTTTCCATAGAAACGTTACTCGATTAAGAAGGAGAAGTCATAGAACACATAGTATTTCATAGCGACGCAATATTCGTGTGAATTCGTCAATGTGTGGGAGTGAGGGATGCAGTAAAGAAGGATTAGTGGATCGGTTATGAGATTGTCGTATCCCAAAAGAAAATCTTGTCGTCTCCATAGAAACGTTACTCGGTTTAGAAGGAAATGTCTTGGAACACATAGTATTTCATAGCGACGCAATTTCCGTGTGAATTCGTGAATCAGTGGGAGTGAGGGATTCAGTAAAAAAGGATTAGTGGATCGGAAATGAGATTGTCGTATCCCAAAAGAAAATCCTGTCGTTTCCATAGAAACGATACTCGATTTACAAGGAGAAGTCTTATAACCCATAGTATATCATAGCGACGCTATTTCCGTGTGAATTCGTCAATGTGTGGGAGTGAGGGATGCAGTAAAGAAGGATTAGTGGATCGGAAATGTGATTGTCGTATCCCAAAAGAAAATCCTGTCGTTTCCATAGAAACGTTACTCGATTTAGAAGGAAATGTCCTAGAACACATAGTATTTCATAGCGACGCAATTTCCGTGTGAATTCGTTAATGAGTGTTAGTGAGGGATGCAGCAAAGAAATATTAGTGGACAAGAAATGAGATTGTCGTATCCCAAAAGAAAATCCTGTCGCTTCCATAGAAACGTTACTCGATTTAGATAGAAATGTCATATAACACATAGTATTTCATAGCTACGCAATTTCCGTGTGAATTCGTCAAAGTGTGGGAGTGAGGGATGCAGTAAAGAAGAATTAGTGGATCGCAAATGAGATTGTCGTATCCCAAAAGAAGATCCAGTCGTTTTCATAGAAACGTTACTCGATTTAGAAGGAGAAGTCATAGAACCCATAGTATTTCATAGCGACGCAATTTCCGTGTGAATTCGTCAATGAGTGGGAGTGAGGGATGCAGTAAAGAAGAATTAGTGGATCGCAAATGAGATTGTCGAATCCCAAAAGAAGATCCAGTCGTTTTCATAGAAACGTTACTCGATTTAGAAGGAGAAGTCATAGAACCCATAGTATTTCATAGCGACGCAATTTCCGTGTGAATTCGTCAATGAGTGGGAGTGAGGGATGCAGTAAAGAAGGATTAGTGGATCGGAAATGAGATTGTCGTATCCCAAAAGAAAATCCTGTCGCTTCCATAGAAACGTTACTCGATTTAGATAGAAATGTCATAGAACACATAGTATTTCATAGCGACGCAATTTCCGTGTGAATTCGTCAAAGTGTGGAAGTGAGGTAAGCAGTAAAGAAGGATTAGTTGATCGGAAATGAGATTGTCGTATCCCAAAAGAAAATCCTGTCGTTTCCATAGAAACGTTACTCGATTTAGAAGGAGAAGTCATAGAACCCATAGTATTTCATAGCGACGCAATTCCTGTGTTAATTCGAAAATGTGAGGGAGCTAGGGATGCAATACAGGAGGAATAGTGCATCGCGAAGGAGATACTCGTATCGCAAAAGAAAAGCCAGCCGTTTCCATAGAAACGATACTCGATTTAGAAGGAGAAGTCATAGAACCCATAGTATTTCATTGCGACGCAATTGCTGTGTTAATTCGTCATTGTGTGGGAGTGAGGGATGCAGTAAGGAAGGATTAGTGGATCGGAAATGTGATTGTCGTATAACAACAGAAAATCCTATATTTTCCATAGAAACGTTACTCGATTTAGAAGGAAATGTCTTAGAACACATATTATTTCATAGCGACGCAATTTCCGTGTGAATTCGTCAATGTGTGGGAGTGAGGGATGCAGTAAAGAATAATTAGTGGATCGGAAATGTGATTGTCGCTTCCCAAAAGAAAATCCTGTCGTTTCCATAGAAACGTTCCTCGATTTTAAAGGAGAAGCCATAGAACCCATAGTATATCATAGCGACGCAATTTTCGTGTGAATTCGTCAATGAGTGGGAGTGAGGGATGCAGTAATGAAGGATTTGTGGATCGGAAATGAGATTGTCGTATCCCAAAAGAAAATCATGTCCTTTCCATACAAACGTTACTCGATTTGGAAGAAAATGTCTTAGAACACATAGTATTTCATAGCGACGCAATTTATGTGTGAATTCGTCAATGAGTGGGTGTGAGGGATGCAGTAAAGAAGGATTAGTGGATCGGAAATGAGATTGTCGTATCCCAAAAGAAAATCCTGTCGTTTCCATAGAAACGTTACTCGATTAAGAAGGAGAAGTCATAGAACACATAGTATTTCATAGCGACGCAATATCCGTGTGAATTCGTCAATGTGTGGGAGTGAGGGATGCAGTAAAGAAGGATTAGCGGATCGGTTATGAGATTGTCGTATCCCAAAAGAAAATCTTGTCGTTTCCATAGAAACGTTACTCAGTTTAGAAGGAAATGTCTTGGAACACATAGTTTTTCATAGCGACGCAATTTCCGTGCGAATTCGTCAATCAGTGGGAGTGAGGGATTCAGTAAAGAAGGATTAGTGGATCGGAAATGAGATTGTCGTATCCCAAAAGAAAATCCTGTCGTTTCCATAGAAACGTTTCTCGATTTAGAAGGAAATGTCTTAGAACACATAGTATTTAATAGCGACGCAATTTCCGTGTGAATTCGTCAATGAGTGGGAGTTAGGGATGCAGTAAAGAAGGATTAGTGGATCGGAAATGTGATTGTCGTATCCCAAAAGAAAATCCTGTCGTTTCCATAGAAACGTTACTCGATTTAGAAGGAAATGTCCTAGAACACATAGTATTTCATAGCGACGCAATTTCCGTGTGAATTCGTTAATGAGTGTTAGTGAGGGATGCAGCAAAGAAGGATTAGTGGGCCGGAAATGAGATTGTCGTATCCCAAAAGAAAATCCTGTCGTTTCCATAGAAACGTTACTCGATTTAGAAGGAGAAGTCATAGAACCGATAGTTTTTCATAGCGACGCAATATCTGTGTGAATTTGGCAATGTGAGGGAGCTAGGGATGCAATAAAGGAGGAATAATGCATCGCGAAGGAGATTCTCGTATCACAAAAGAAAAGCCAGTCGTTTCCATAGAAACGATACTCGATTTAGAAGGAGAAGTCATAGAACCCATAGTATTTCATTGCGACGCAATTGCTGTGTTAATTCGTCAATGTGTGGGAGTGAGGGATGCAGTAAAGAAGGATTAGTGGATCGGAAATGAGATTGTCGTATCCCAAAAGAAAATCCTTTTCGTTTCCATAGAAACGTTACTCGATTTAGAAGGAAACGTCTTAGAACACATAGTAGTTCATAGCGACGCAATTTCCGTGTGAATTCGTCAATGAGTCGGTGTGACGGATGCAGTAAAGAAGGATTAGTGGATCGGAAATGAGATTGTCGTATCCCGAAAGAAAAGCCAGTCGTTTCCATAGAAACGATACTCGATTTACAAGGAGAAGTCATAGAACCCATAGTATTTCATAGCGACGCTATTTCCGTGTGAATTCGTCAATGTGTGGGAGTGAGGGATGCAGTAAAGAAGGATTAGTGGATCGGAAATGTGATTGTCGTATCCCAAAAGAAAATTCTGTCGTTTCCATAGAAACGTTACTCGATTTAGAAGGAAATGTCTTAGAACACATAGTATTTCATAGCGACGCAATTTCCGTGTGAATTCGTTAATGAGTGGGAGTGAGGGATGCAGTAATAAAGGATCAGTGGACCGGAAATGAGATTGTCGTATCCCAAAAGAAAATCCTGTCGTTTCCATAGAAACGTTACTCGATTTAGAAGGAAATGTCTTAGAACACATAGTATTTCATAGCGACGCAATTTCCGTGTGAATTCGTTAATGAGTGGGAGTGAGGGATGCAGTAAAGAAGGATCAGTGGACCGGAAATGAGATTGTCGTATCCCAAAAGAAAATCCTGTCGTTTCCATAGAAACGTTACTCGATTTAGAAGAAGAAGTCATAGAACACATAGTATTTCATAGCGACGCAATTTCCGTGTGAATTCGTCAATGTGTGGGAGTGAGGGATGCAGTAAAGAAGGAGTAGTGGTTCGCAAATGAGATTGTCGTATCCCAAAAGAAAATCCTGTCGTTTCCATAGAAACGTTACTCGATTTAAAAGGAAATGTCTTAGAACACATAGTATTACATAGCGACGCAATTTCCGTGTGAATTCGTCAATGAGTTGGAGTGAGGGATGCAGTAAAGAAGGATTAGTGGATCGGAAATGAGATTGTCGTATCCCAAAAGAAAATCCTGTCGTTTCCATAGAAACGTTACTTGATTTAGAAGAAAATGTCATAGAACCCATAGTATGTCATAGCGACGCAATTTCCGTGTGAATTCATCAATGAGTGGGAGTGAGGGATGCAGTGAAGAAGGATTAGTGGATCGGAAATGAGATTGTCGTATCCCAAAAGAAAATCCTGGCGTTTCCATAGAAACGTTACTCGATATAGAAGGAAATGTCTTAGAACACATTGTATTTCATGGCGACGCAATTTCCGTGTGGATTCGTCAATGTGTGGGAGTGAGGGATGCAGTAAAGAAGGATTAGTGGATCGGAAATTAGATTGTCGTATCCCAAAAGAAAATCTTGTCGTTTCCATAGAAACGATACTCGATTTAGAAGGAGAAGTCATAGAACCCATAGTATTTCATAGCGACGCAATTCCTGTGTTAATTCGAAAATGTGAGGGAGCTAGGGATGCAATACAGGAGGAATAGTGCATCGCGAAGGAGATACTCGTATCGCAAAAGAAAAGCCAGCCGTTTCCATAGAAACGATACTCGATTTAGAAGGAGAAGTCATAGAACCCATAGTATTTCGTTGCGACGCAATTGCTGTGTTAATTCGTCATTGTGTGGGAGTGAGGGATGCAGTAAGGAAGGATTAGTGGATCGGAAATGTGATTGTCGTATCCCAACAGAAAATCCTATATTTTCCATAGAAACGTTACTCGATTTGGAAGGAAATGACTTAGAACATATATTATTTCATAGCGACGCAATTTCCGTGTGAATTCGTCAAGAGTGGGAGTGAGGGATGCAGTAAAGAATAATTAGTGGATCGGAAATGTGATTGTCGCTTCCCAAAAGAAAATCCTGTCGTTTCCATAGAAACGTTCCTCGATTTTAAAGGAGAAGCCATAGAACCCATAGTATATCATAGCGACGCAATTTCCGTGTGAATTCGTCAATGAGTGGGAGTGAGGGATGCAGTAATGAAGGATTTGTGGATCGGAAATGAGATTGTCGTATCCCAAAAGAAAATCTTGTCCTTTCCATACAAACGTTACTCGATTTAGAAGAAAATGTCTTAGAACACATAGTATTTCATAGCGACGCAATTTCCGTGTGAATTCGTCAATGAGTGGGTGTGAGGGATGCAGTAAAGAAGGATTAGTGGATCGGAAATGAGATTGTCGTATCCCAAAAGAAAATCCTGTCGTTTCCATAGAAACGTTACTCGATTAAGAAGGAGAAGTCATAGAACACATAGTATTTCATAGCGACGCAATATCCGTGTGAATTCGTCAATGTGTGGGAGTGAGGGATGCAGTAAAGAAGGATTAGCGGATCGGTTATGAGATTGTCGTATCCCAAAAGAAAATCCTGTCGTTTCCATAGAAACGTTACTCGATTTAAAATTAAATGTCATAGAACCCATAGTATTTCATTGCGACGCAATTGCTGTGTTAATTAGTCAATGTGTGGGAGTGAGGGATGCAGTAAAGAAGGATTAGTGGATCGGAAATGAGATTGTCGAATCCCAAAAGAAAATCCTGTCGATACCATAATAACGTTACTTGATTTAGATGGAAATGTCTTAGAACACATAGTATTTCATAGCGACGCAATTTCCGTGTGAATTCGTCAATGTGTGGGAGTGAGGGATGCAGTAAAGAGAGATTAGTGGATCGGAAATGAGATTGTCGTATCCCCAAAAGAAAATCCTGTCGTTTCCATAGAAACGTTACTCGATTTAGAAGGAGAAGTCATAGAACCCATAGTATTTCATAGCGACGCAATTTCCGTGTGAATTCGTCAATGAGTGGGTGTGAGGGATGGTGTAAATAAGGATTGGTGGATCGGAAATGAGATTGTTGTATCAGAAAAGAAGATCCTGTCGTTTCCATAGAAACGTTACTCGATTTAGAAGGAAATGTCTTAGAACACATTGTATTTCATAGCGACGCAATTTCCGTGTGATTTCGTCAATGAGTGCGAGTGAGGGATGCAGTTAAGAAGGATTAGTGGATCGGAAATGAGATTGTCGTATCCCAAAAGAAAATCCGGTCGTTTCCATAGATACGTTACTCGATTTAGAAGGAAATGTCTTAGAACACATAGTATTTCATAGCGACGCAATTTGCGTGTGAATTCGTCAATGTGTGGGAGTGAGGGATGCAGTAAAGAAGGATTAGTGGATCGGAAATGAGATTGTCGTATCCCAAAAGAAAATCCTGTCGTTTCCATAGAAACGTTACTCGACTTAGAAGAAGAAGTCATAGAACCCATAGTATTTCATAGCGACGCAATTTCCGTGTGAATTCGTCATTGAGTGGGAGTGAGGGATGTAGTAAAGAAGGATTAGTGGATCGGAAACGTGATTGTCGTATCCCAAAAGAAAATCCAGTCGTTTCCGTAGAAACGTTACTCGATTTAGAAGGAAATGTCTTAGAACACATAGTTTTTCATAGTGACGCAATTTCCGTGTGAATTCGTCAATGTGTCTGAGTGAGGGATGCAGTAAAGAAGGATTAGTGGATCGGAAATGAGATTGTCGTATCCCAAAAGAAAATCCTGTCGTTTCCATAGAAACGTTACTCGATTTAGAAATATAAGTCATAGAACCCATAGTATTTCATAGCGACGCAATTTCCGTGTGAATTCGTCAATGAGTCGGAGTGAGGGACGCAGTAAAGAAGGATTAGTGGTTCGGAACTGAGATTGTCGTATCCCAAAAGAAAGTCCTGTCGTTTCCTTAGAAACGTTACTCGATTTAGAAGGAGAAGTCATAGAACTCATAGTATTTCATAGCGACGCAATTTCTGTGTGAATTCGTCAATGAGTGGGAGTGAGAGATGCAGTAAAGAAGGATTAGTGGATCGGAAATGAGATTGTCGTATCCCAATAGAAAATCCTGTCGTTTCCATAGAAACGTTACTCGATTTAGATGGAAATGTCGTAGAACACATAGTATTTCATAGCGACGCAATTTCCGTGTGAATTGGTCAATGTGTGGGAGTGAGGGATGCAGTAAAGAAGGATTAGTGGATCGGAGATGAGATTGTCGTATCCCAAAAGAAAATCCTGTCGTTTCCATAGAAACGTTACTCGATTTAGAAGGAGAAGACATAGAACCCATATTATTTCATAGCGACGCAATTTCTGTGTTAATTCGGCAATATGATGGAGCTAGGGATGCAATAAAGGAGGAATAGTGCATCGCGATGGAGATACTCGTATCGCCAAAGAAAAGCCAGCCGTTTCCATAGAAACGATACTCGATTTAGAGGGAGAAGTCATAGAAGCCATAGTATATCATTGCGACGCAATTGCTGTATTAATTCGTCAATGTGTGGGAGTGAGGGATGCAGTAAAGAAGGATTAGTGGATCGGACATGTGATTGTCGTATCCCAAAAGAAAATCCTATCGTTTCCATAGAAACGTTACTCGATTTAGAAGGAAATGTCTTAGAACACATAGTATTTCATAGCGACGCAATTTCCGTGTGAATTCGTCAATGAGTGGGAGTGAGGGATGAAGTAAAGAAGGATCAGTGGATCGGAAATGAGATTGTCGTATCCCAAAAGAAAATCCTGACGTTTCCATAGAAACGTTACTCGATTTTAAAGGAGAAGCCATAGAACCCATAGTATATCATAGCAACGCAATTTCCGTGTGAATTCGTCAATGAGTGGGAGTGAGGGATGCAGTAATGAAGGATTAGTGTATCGGAAATGAGATTGTCGTATCCCAAAAGAAAATCTTGTCCTTTCCATAGAAACGTTACTCGATTTAGAAGGAAATATCTTAGAACACATAGTATTTCATAGCGACGCAATTTCCGTGTGAATTCGTCAATGAGTGGGTGTGAGGGATGCAGTAAAGAAGGATTAGTGGATCGGAAATGAGATTGTCGTATCCCAAAAGAAAATCCTGTCGTTTCCATAGAAACGTTACTCGATTAAGAAGGAGAAGTCATAGAACACATAGTATTTCATAGCGACGCAATATTCGTGTGAATTCGTCAATGTGTGTTAGTGAGGGATGCAGTAAAGAAGGATTAGTGGATCGGTTATGAGATTGTCGTATCCCAAAAGAAAATCTTGTCGTTTCCATAGAAACGTTACTCGGTTTAGAAGGAAATGTCTTGGAACACATAGTATTTCATAGCGACGCAATTTCCGTGTGAATTCGTGAATCAGTGGGAGTGAGGGATTCAGTAAAAAAGGATTAGTGGATCGGAAATGAGATTGTCGTATCCCAAAAGAAAATCCTGTCGTTTCCATAGAAACGATACTCGATTTACAAGGAGAAGTCTTATAACCCATAGTATATCATAGCGACGCTATTTCCGTGTGAATTCGTCAATGTGTGGGAGTGAGGGATGCAGTAAAGAAGGATTAGTGGATCGGAAATGTGATTGTCGTATCCCAAAAGAAAATCCTGTCGTTTCCATAGAAACGTTACTCGATTTAGAAGGAAATGTCCTAGAACACATAGTATTTCATAGCGACGCAATTTCCGTGTGAATTCGTTAATGAGTGTCAGTGAGGGATGCAGCAAAGAAGGATTAGTGGACAAGAAATGAGATTGTCGTATCCCAAAAGAAAATCCTGTCGCTTCCATAGAAACGTTACTCGATTTAGATAGAAATGTCATATAACACATAGTATTTCATAGCTACGCAATTTCCGTGTGAATTCGTCTAAGTGTGGGAGTGAGGGATGCAGTAAAGAAGAATTAGTGGATCGCAAATGAGATTGTCGTATCCCAAAAGAAGATCCAGTCGTTTTCATAGAAACGTTACTCGATTTAGAAGGAGAAGTCATAGAACCCATAGTATTTCATAGCGACGCAATTTCCGTGTGAATTCGTCAATGAGTGGGAGTGAGGGATGCAGTAAAGAAGAATTAGTGGATCGCAAATGAGATTGTCGAATCCCAAAAGAAGATCCAGTCGTTTTCATAGAAACGTTACTCGATTTAGAAGGAGAAGTCATAGAACCCATAGTATTTCATAGCGACGCAATTTCCGTGTGAATTCGTCAATGAGTGGGAGTGAGGGATGCAGTAAAGAAGGATTAGTGGATCGGAAATGAGATTGTCGTATCCCAAAAGAAAATCCTGTCGCTTCCATAGAAACGTTACTCGATTTAGATAGAAATGTCATAGAACACATAGTATTTCATAGCGACGCAATTTCCGAGTGAATTCGTCAAAGTGTGGAAGTGAGGTAAGCAGTAAAGAAGGATTAGTTGATCGGAAATTAGATTGTCGTATCCCAAAAGAAAATCCTGTCGTTTCCATAGAAACGTTACTCGATTTAGAAGGAGAAGTCATAGAATCCATAGTATTTCATAGCGACGCAATTCCTGTGTTAATTCGAAAATGTGAGGGAGCTAGGGATGCAATACAGGAGGAATAGTGCATCGCGAGGGAGATACTCGTATCGCAAAAGAAAAGCCAGCCGTTTCCATAGAAACGATACTCGATTTAGAAGGAGAAGTCATAGAACCCATAGTATTTCATTGCGACGCAATTGCTGTGTTAATTCGTCATTGTGTGGGAGTGAGGGATGCAGTAAGGAAGGATTAGTGGATCGGAAATGTGATTGTCGTATCCCAACAGAAAATCCTATATTTTCCATAGAAACGTTACTCGATTTAGAAGGAAATGTCTTAGAACACATATTATTTCATAGCGACGCAATTTCCGTGTGAATTCGTCAATGTGTGGGAGTGAGGGATGCAGTAAAGAATAATTAGTGGATCGGAAGTGCGATTGTCGCTTCCCAAAAGAAAATCCTTTCGTTTCCATAGAAACGTTCCTCGATTTTAAAGGAGAAGCCATAGAACCCATAGTATATCATAGCGACGCAATTTCCGTGTGAATTCGTCAATGAGTGGGAGTGAGGGATGCAGTAATGAAGGATTTGTGGATCGGAAATGAGATTGTCGTATCCCAAAAGAAAATCTTGTCCTTTCCATACAAACGTTACTCGATTTAGAAGAAAATGTCTTAGAACACATAGTATTTCATAGCGACGCAATTTCCGTGTGAATTCGTCAATGAGTGGGTGTGAGGGATGCAGTAAAGAAGGATTAGTGGATCGGAAATGAGATTGTCGTATCCCAAAAGAAAATCCTGTCGTTTCCATAGAAACGTTACTCAATTAAGAAGGAGAAGTCATAGAACACATAGTATTTCATAGCGACGCAATATCCGTGTGAATTCGTCAATGTGTGGGAGTGAGGGATGCAGTAAAGAAGGATTAGCGGATCGGTTATGAGATTGTCGTATCCCAAAAGAAAATCTTGTCGTTTCCATAGAAACGTTACTCAGTTTAGAAGGAAATGTCTTGGAACACATAGTTTTTCATAGCGACGCAATTTCCGTGCGAATTCGTTAATCAGTGGGAGTGAGGGATTCAGTAAAGAAGGATTAGTGGATCGGAAATGAGATTGTCGTATCCCAAAAGAAAATCCTGTCGTTTCCATAGAAACGTTACTCGATTTAGAAGGAAATGTCCTAGAACACATAGTATTTCATAGCGACGCAATTTCCGTGTGAATTCGTTAATGAGTGTTAGTGAGGGATGCAGCAAAGTAGGATTAGTGGGCCGGAAATGAGATTGTCGTATCCCAAAAGAAAATCCTGTCGTTTCCATAGAAACGTTACTCGATTTAGAAGGAGAAGTCATAGAACCGATAGTTTTTCATAGCGACGCAATATCTGTGTGAATTTGGCAATGTGAGGGAGCTACGGATGCAATAAAGGAGGAATAATGCATCGCGAAGGAGATTCTCGTATCACAAAAGAAAAGCCAGTCGTTTCCATAGAAACGATACTCGATTCAGAAGGAGAAATCATAGAACCCATAGTATTTCATTGCGACGCAATTGCTGTGTTAATTCGTCAATGTGTGGGAGTGAAGGATGCAGTAAAGAAGGATTAGTGGATCGGAAATGAGATTGTCATATCCCAAAAGAAAATCCTTTTCGTTTCCATAGAAACGTTACTCGATTTAGAAGGAAACGTCTTAGAACACATAGTAGTTCATAGCGACGCAATTTCCGTGTGAATTCGTCAATGAGTCGGTGTGAGGGATGCAGTAAAGAAGGATTAGTGGATCGGAAATGAGATTGTCGTATCCCGAAAGAAAAGCCAGTCGTTTCCATAGAAACGATACTCGATTTACAAGGAGAAGTCATAGAACCCATAGTATTTCATAGCGACGCTATTTCCGTGTGAATTCGTCAGTGTGTGGGAGTGAGGGATGCAGTAAAGAAGGATTAGTGGATCGGAAATGTGATTGTCGTATCCCAATAGAAAATTCTGTCGTTTCCATAGAAACGTTACTCGATTTAGAAGGAAATGTCTTAGAACACATAGTATTTCATAGCGACGCAATTTCCGTGTGAATTCGTTAATGAGTGGGAGTGAGGGATGCAGGAATAAAGGATCAGTGGACCGGAAATGAGATTGTCGTATCCCAAAAGAAAATCCTGTAGTTTCCATAGAAACGTTACTCGATTTAGAAGGAAATGTCTTACAACACATAGTATTTCATAGCGACGCAATTTCCGTGTGAATTCGTCAATGAGTCGGTGTGAGGGCTGCAGTAAAGAAGGATTAGTGGATCGGAAATGAGATTGTCGTATCCCGAAAGAAAAGCCAGTCGTTTCCATAGAAACGATACTCGATTTACAAGGAGAAGTCATAGAACCCATAGTATTTCATAGCGACGCTATTTCCGTGTGAATTCGTCAATGTGTGGGAGTGAGGGATGCAGTAAGGAAGGATTAGTGGATCGGAAATGTGATTGTCGTATCCCAAAAGAAAATTCTGTCGTTTCCATAGAAACGTTACTCGATTTAGAAGGAAATGTCTTAGAACACATAGTATTTCATAGCGACGCAATTTCCGTGTGAATTCGTTAATGAGTGGGAGTGAGGGATGCAGTAAAGAAGGATCAGTGGACCGGAAATGAGATTGTCGTATCCCAAAAGAAAATCCTGTCGTTTCCATAGAAACGTTACTTGATTTAGAAGAAAATGTCATAGAACCCATAGTATGTCATAGCGACGCAATTTCCGTGTGAATTCATCAATGAGTGGGAGTGAGGGATGCAGTGAAGAAGGATTAGTGGATCGGAAATGAGATTGTCGTATCCCAAAAGAAAATCCTGGCGTTTCCATAGAAACGTTACTCGATATAGAAGGAAATGTCTTAGAACACATTGTATTTCATAGCGACGCAATTTCCGTGTGGATTCGTCAATGTGTGGGAGTGAGGGATGCAGTAAAGAAGGATTAGTGGATCGGAAATTAGATTGTCGTATCCCAAAAGAAAATCTTGTCGTTTCTATAGAAACGATACTCGATTTAGAAGGAGAAGTCATAGAACCCATAGTATTTCATAGCGACGCAATTCCTGTGTTAATTCGAAAATGTGAGGGAGCTAGGGATGCAATACAGGAGGAATAGTGCATCGCGAAGGAGATACTCGTATCGCAAAAGAAAAGCCAGCCGTTTCCATAGAAACGATACTCGATTTAGAAGGAGAAGTCATAGAACCCATAGTATTTCATTGCGACGCAATTGCTGTGTTAATTCGTCATTGTGTGGGAGTGAGGGATGCAGTAAGGAAGGATTAGTGGATCGGAAATGTGATTGTCGTATCCCAACAGAAAATCCTATATTTTCCATAGAAACGTTACTCGATTTAGAAGGAAATGTCTTAGAACACATATTATTTCATAGCGACGCAATTTCCGTGTGAATTCGTCAATGTGTGGGAGTGAGGGATGCAGTAAAGAATAATTAGTGCATCGGAAATGTGATTGTCGCTTCCCAAAAGAAAATCCTGTCGTTTCCATAGAAACGTTCCTCGATTTTAAAGGAGAAGCCATAGAACCCATAGTATATCATAGCGACGCAATTTCCGTGTGAATTCGTCAATGAGTGGGAGTGAGGGATGCAGTAATGAAGGATTTGTGGATCGGAAATGAGATTGTCGTATCCCAAAAGAAAATCTTGTCCTTTCCATACAAACGTTACTCGATTTGGAAGAAAATGTCTTAGAACACATAGTATTTCATAGCGACGCAATTTCCGTGTGAATTCGTCAATGAGTGGGTGTGAGGGATGCAGTAAAGAAGGATTAGTGGATCGGAAATGAGATTGTCGTATCCCAAAAGAAAATCCTGTCGTTTCCATAGAAACGTTACTCGATTAAGAAGGAGAAGTCATAGAACACATTGTATTTCATAGCGACGCAATATCCGTGTGAATTCGTCAATGTGTGGGAGTGAGGGATGCAGTAAAGAAGGATTAGCGGATCGGTTATGAGATTGTCGTATCCCAAAAGAAAATCTTGTCGTTTCCATAGAAACGTTACTCAGTTTAGAAGGAAATATCTTGGAACACATAGTTTTTCATAGCGACGCAATTTCCGTGCGAATTCGTCAATCAGTGGGAGTGAGGGATTCAGTAAAGAAGGATTAGTGGATCGGAAATGAGATTGTCGTATCCCAAAAGAAAATCCTGTCGTTTCCATAGAAACGTTTCTCGATTTAGAAGGAAATGTCTTAGAACACATAGTATTTAATAGCGACGCAATTTCCGTGTGAATTCGTCAATGAGTGGGAGTTAGGGATGCAGTAAAGAAGGATTAGTGGATCGGTTATGAGATTGTCGTATCCCAAAAGAAAATCCTGTCGTTTCCATAGAAACGTTACTCGATTTAGAAGGAAATGTCCTAGAACACATAGTATTTCATAGCGACGCAATTTCCGTGTGAATTCGTTAATGAGTGTTAGTGAGGGATGCAGCAAAGAAGGATTAGTGGGCTGGAAATGAGATTGTCGTATCCCAAAAGAAAATCCTGTCGTTTCCATAGAAACGTTACTCGATTTAGAAGAAGAAGTCATAGAACCGATAGTTTTTCATAGCGACGCAATATCTGTGTGAATTTGGCAATGTGAGGGTGCTAGGGATGCAATAAAGGAGGAATAATGCATCGCGAAGGAGATTCTCGTATCACAAAAGAAAAGCCAGTCGTTTCCATAGAAACGATACTCGATTTAGAAGGAGAAGTCATAGAACCCATAGTATTTCATTGCGACGCAATTGCTGTGTTAATTCGTCAATGTGTGGGAGTGAGGGATGCAGTAAAGAAGGATTAGTGGATCGGAAATGAGATTGTCGTATCCCAAAAGAAAATCCTTTTCGTTTCCATAGAAACGTTACTCGATTTAGAAGGAAACGTCTTAGAACACATAGTAGTTCATAGCGACGCAATTTCCGTATGAATTCGTCAATGAGTCGGTGTGAGGGATGCAGTAAAGAAGGAATAGTGGATCGGAAATGAGATTGTCGTATCCCGAAAGAAAAGCCAGTCGTTTCCATAGAAACGATACTCGATTTACAAGGAGAAGTCATAGAACCCATAGTATTTCATAGCGACGCTATTTCCGTGTGAATTCGTCAATGTGTGGGAGTGAGGGATGCAGTAAAGAAGGATTAGTGGATCGGAAATGTGATTGTCGTATCCCAAAAGAAAATTCTGTCGTTTCCATAGAAACGTTACTCGATTTAGAAGGAAATGTCTTAGAACACATAGTATTTCATAGCGACGCAATTTCCGTGTGAATTCGTTAATGAGTGGGAGTGAGGGATGCAGTAATAAAGGATCAGTGGACCGGAAATGAGATTGTCGTATCCCAAAAGAAAATCCTGTCGTTTCCATAGAAACGTTACTCGATTTAGAAGAAGAAGTCATAGAACACATAGTATTTCATAGCGACGCAATTTCCGTGTGAATTCGTCAATGAGTCGGTGTGAGGGATGCAGTAAAGAAGGATTAGTGGATCGGAAATGAGATTGTCGTATCCCGAAAGAAAAGCCAGTCGTTTCCATAGAAACGATACTCGATTTACAAGGAGAAGTCATAGAACCCATAGTATTTCATAGCGACGCTATTTCCGTGTGAATTCGTCAATGTGTGGGAGTGAGGGATGCAGTAAGGAAGGATTAGTGGATCGGAAATGTGATTGTCGTATCCCAAAAGAAAATTCTGTCGTTTCCATAGAAACGTTACTCGATTTAGAAAGAAATGTCTTAGAACACATAGTATTTCATAGCGACGCAATTTCCGTGTGAATTCGTTAATGAGTGGGAGTGAGGGATGCAGTAAAGAAGGATCAGTGGACCGGAAATGAGATTGTCGTATCCCAAAAGAAAATCCTGTCGTTTCCATAGAAACGTTACTCGATTTAGAAGAAGAAGTCATAGAACACATAGAATTTCATAGCGACGCAATTTCCGTGTGAATTCGTCAATGTGTGGGAGTGAGGGATGCAGTAAAGAAGGAGTAGTGGTTCGCAAATGAGATTGTCGTATCCCAAAAGAAAAACCTGTCGTTTCCATAGAAACGTTACTCGATTTAGAAGGAAATGTCTTAGAACACATAGTATTTCATAGCGACGCAATTTCCGTGTGAATTCGTCAATGAGTTGGAGTGAGGGATGCAGTAAAGAAGGATTAGTGGATCGGAAATGAGATTGTCGTATCCCAAAAGAAAATCCTGTCGTTTCCATAGAAACGTTACTTGATTTAGAAGAAAATGTCATAGAACCCATAGTATGTCATAGCGACGCAATTTCCGTGTGAATTCATCAATGAGTGGGAGTGAGGGATGCAGTGAAGAAGGACTAGTGGATCGGAAATGAGATTGTCGTATCCCAAAAGAAAATCCTGGCGTTTCCATAGAAACGTTACACGATATAGAAGGAAATGTCTTAGAACACATTGTATTTCATAGCGACGCAATTTCCGTGTGGATTCGTCAATGTGTGGGAGTGAGGGATGCGATAAAGAAGGATTAGTGGATCGGAAATTAGATTGTCGTATCCCAAAAGAAAATCTTGTCGTTTCCATAGAAACGATACTCGATTTAGAAGGAGAAGTCATAGAACCCATAGTATTTCATAGCGACGCAATTCCTGTGTTAATTCGAAAATGTGAGGGAGCTAGGGATGCAATACAGGAGGAATAGTGCATCGCGAAGGAGATTCTCGTATCGCAAAAGAAAAGCCAGCCGTTTCCATAGAAACGATACTCGATTTAGAAGGAGAAGTCATAGAACCCATAGTATTTCATTGCGACGCAATTGCTGTGTTAATTCGTCATTGTGTGGGAGTGAGGGATGCAGTAAGGAAGGATTAGTGGATCGGAAATGTGATTGTCGTATCCCAACAGAAAATCCTATATTTTCCATAGAAACGTTACTCGATATAGAAGGAAATGTCTTAGAACACATATTATTTCATAGCGACGCAATTTCCGTGTGAATTCGTCAATGTGTGGGAGTGAGGGATGCAGTAAAGAGTAATTAGTGGATCGGAAATGTGATTGTCGCTTCCCAAAAGAAAATCCTGTCGTTTCCATAGAAACGTTCCTCGATTTTAAAGGAGAAGCCATAGAACCCATAGTATATCATAGCGACGCAATTTCCGTGTGAATTCGTCAATGAGTGGGAGTGAGGGATGCAGTAATGAAGGATTTGTGGATCGGAAATGAGATTGTCGTATCCCAAAAGAAAATCTTGTCCTTTCCATACAAACGTTACTCGATTTAGAAGAAAATGTCTTAGAACACATAGTATTTCATAGCGATGCTATTTCCGTGTGAATTCGTCAATGAGTGGGTGTGAGGGATGCAGTAAAGAAGGATTAGTGGATCGGAAATGAGATTGTCGTATCCCAAAAGAAAATCCTGTCGTTTCCATAGAAACGTTACTCGACTAAGAAGGAGAAGTCATAGAACACATAGTATTTCATAGCGACGCAATATCCGTGTGAATTCGTCAATGTGTGGGAGTGAGGGATGCAGTAAAGAAGGATTAGCGGATCGGTTGTGAGATTGTCGTATCCCAAAAGAAAATCCTGTCGTTTCCATAGAAACGTTACTCGATTTAAAATTAAATGTCATAGAACCCATAGTATTTCATTGCGACGCAATTGCTGTGTTAATTAGTCAATGGGTGGGAGTGAGGGATGCAGTAAAGAAGGATTAGTGGATCGGAAATGAGATTGTTGAATCCCAAAAGAAAATCCTGTCGTTTCCATAATAACGTTACTTGATTTAGAAGGAAATGTCTTAGAACACATAGTATTTCATAGCGACGCAATTTCCGTGTGAATTCTTCAATGTGTGGGAGTGAGGGATGCAGTAAAGAGAGATTAGTGGATCGGAAATGAGATTGTCGTATCCCCAAAAGAAAATCCTGTCGTTTCCATAGAAACGTTACTCGATTTAGAAGGAGAAGTCATAGAACCCATAGTATTTCATAGCGACGCAATTTCCGTGTGAATTCGTTAATGAGTGGGAGTGAGGGATGGTGTAAATAAGGATTGGTGGATCGGAAATGAGATTGTCGTATCAGAAAAGAAAATCCTGTCGTTTCCATAGAAACGTTACTCGATTTAGAAGGAAATGTCTTAGAACACATTGTATTTCATAGCGACGCAATTTCCGTGTGATTTCGTCAATGAGTGCGAGTGAGGGATGCAGTTAAGAAGGATTAGTGGATCGGAAATGAGATTGTCGTATCCCAAAAGAAAATCCGGTCGTTTCCATAGATACGTTACTCGATTTAGAAGGAAATGTCTTAGAACACATAGTATTTCATAGCGACGCAATTTGCGTGTGAATTCGTCAATGTGTGGGAGTGAGGGATGCAGTAAAGAAGGATTAGTGGATCGGAAATGAGATTGTCGTATCCCAAAAGAAAATCCTGTCGTTTCCATAGAAACGTTACTCGACTTAGAAGAAGAAGTCATAGAACCCATAGTATTTCATAGCGACGCAATTTCCGTGTGAATTCGTCATTGAGTGGGAGTGAGGGATGTAGTAAAGAAGGATTAGTGGATCGGAAACGTGATTGTCGTATCCCAAAAGAAAATCCAGTCGTTTCCGTAGAAACGTTACTCGATTTAGAAGGAAATGTCTTAGAACACATAGTATTTCATAGTGACGCAATTTCCGTGTGAATTCGTCAATGTGTCTGAGTGAGGGATGCAGTAAAGTAGGATTAGTGGATCGGAAATGAGATTGTCGTATCCCAAAAGAAAATCCTGTCCTTTCCATAGAAACGTTACTCGATTTAGAAGGAAATATCTTAGAACACATAGTATTTCATAGCGACGCAATTTCCGTGTGAATTCGTCAATGAGTGGGTGTGAGGGATGCAGTAAAGAAGGATTAGTGGATCGGAAATGAGATTGTCGTATCCCAAAAGAAAATCCTGTCGTTTCCATAGAAACGTTACTCGATTAAGAAAGAGAAGTCATAGAACACATAGTATTTCATAGCGACGCAATATTCGTGTGAATTCGTCAATGTGTCTGAGTGAGGGATGCAGTAAAGAAGGATTAGTGGATCGGAAATGAGATTGTCGTATCCCAAAAGAAAATCCTGTCGTTTCCATAGAAACGTTACTCGATTTAGAAATATAAGTCATAGAACCCATAGTATTTCATAGCGACGCAATTTCCGTGTGAATTCGTCAATGAGTCGGAGTGAGGGACGCAGTAAAGAAGGATTAGTGGTTCGGAACTGAGATTGTCGTATCCCAAAAGAAAGTCCTGTCGTTTCCTTAGAAACGTTACTCGATTTAGAAGGAGAAGTCATAGAACTCATAGTATTTCATAGCGACGCAGTTTCTGTGTGAATTCGTCAATGAGTGGGAGTGAGGGTTGCAGTAAAGAAGGATTAGTGGATCGGAAATGAGATTGTCGTATCCCAATAGAAAATCCTGTCGTTTCCATAGAAACGTTACTCGATTTAGATGGAAATGTCGTAGAACACATAGTATTTCATAGCGACGCAATTTCCGTGTGAATTCGTCAATGTGTGGGAGTGAGGGATGCAGTAAAGAAGGATTAGTGGATCGGAGATGAGATTGTCGTATCCCAAAAGAAAATCCTGTCGTTTCCATAGAAACGTTACTCGATTTAGAAGGAGAAGACATAGAACCCATATTATTTCATAGCGACGCAATTTCTGTGTTTATTCGGCAATATGATGGAGCTAGGGATGCAATAAAGGAGGAATAGTGCATCGCGAAGGAGATACTCGTATCGCCAAAGAAAAGCCAGCCGTTTCCATAGAAACGATACTCGATTTAGAAGGAGAAGTCATAGAACCCATAGTATTTCATAGCGACGCAATTCCTGTGTTAATTCGAAAATGTGAGGGAGCTAGGGATGCAATACAGGAGGAATAGTGCATCGCGAAGGAGATTCTCGTATCGCAAAAGAAAAGCCAGCCGTTTCCATAGAAACGATACTCGATTTAGAAGGAGAAGTCATAGAACCCATAGTATTTCATTGCGACGCAATTGCTGTGTTAATTCGTCATTGTGTGGGAGTGAGGGATGCAGTAAGGAAGGATTAGTGGATCGGAAATGTGATTGTCGTATCCCAACAGAAAATCCTATATTTTCCATAGAAACGTTACTCGATATAGAAGGAAATGTCTTAGAACACATATTATTTCATAGCGACGCAATTTCCGTGTGAATTCGTCAATGTGTGGGAGTGAGGGATGCAGTAAAGAATAATTAGTGGATCGGAAATGTGATTGTCGCTTCCCAAAAGAAAATCCTGTCGTTTCCATAGAAACGTTCCTCGATTTTAAAGGAGAAGCCATAGAACCCATAGTATATCATAGCGACGCAATTTCCGTGTGAATTCGTCAATGAGTGGGAGTGAGGGATGCAGTAATGAAGGATTTGTGGATCGGAAATGAGATTGTCGTATCCCAAAAGAAAATCTTGTCCTTTCCATACAAACGTTACTCGATTTAGAAGAAAATGTCTTAGAACACATAGTATTTCATAGCGACGCTATTTCCGTGTGAATTCGTCAATGAGTGGGTGTGAGGGATGCAGTAAAGAAGGATTAGTGGATCGGAAATGAGATTGTCGTATCCCAAAAGAAAATCCTGTCGTTTCCATAGAAACGTTACTCGACTAAGAAGGAGAAGTCATAGAACACACAGTATTTCATAGCGACGCAATATCCGTGTGAATTCGTCAATGTGTGGGAGTGAGGGATGCAGTAAAGAAGGATTAGCGGATCGGTTGTGAGATTGTCGTATCCCAAAAGAAAATCCTGTCGTTTCCATAGAAACGTTACTCGATTTAAAATTAAATGTCATAGAACCCATAGTATTTCATTGCGACGCAATTGCTGTGTTAATTAGTCAATGGGTGGGAGTGAGGGATGCAGTAAAGAAGGATTAGTGGATCGGAAATGAGATTGTCGAATCCCAAAAGAAAATCCTGTCGTTTCCATAATAACGTTACTTGATTTAGAAGGAAATGTCTTAGAACACATAGTATTTCATAGCGACGCAATTTCCGTGTGAATTCGTCAATGTGTGGGAGTGAGGGATGCAGTAAAGAGAGATTAGTGGATCGGAAATGAGATTGTCGTATCCCCAAATGAAAATCCTGTCGTTTCCATAGAAACATTACTCGATTTAGAAGGAGAAGTCATAGAACCCATAGTATTTCATAGCGACGCAATTTCCGTGTGAATTCGTTAATGAGTGGGAGTGAGGGATGGTGTAAATAAGGATTGGTGGATCGGAAATGAGATTGTCGTATCAGAAAAGAAAATCCTGTCGTTTCCATAGAAACGTTACTCGATTTAGAAGGAAATGTCTTAGAACACATTGTATTTCATAGCGACGCAATTTCCGTGTGATTTCGTCAATGAGTGCGAGTGAGGGATGCAGTTAAGAAGGATTAGTGGATCGGAAATGAGATTGTCGTATCCCAAAAGAAAATCCGGTCGTTTCCATAGATACGTTACTCGATTTAGAAGGAAATGTCTTAGAACACATAGTATTTCATAGCGACGCAATTTGCGTGTGAATTCGTCAATGTGTGGGAGTGAGGGATGCAGTAAAGAAGGATTAGTGGATCGGAAATGAGATTGTCGTATCCCAAAAGAAAATCCTGTCGTTTCCATAGAAACGTTACTCGACTTAGAAGAAGAAGTCATAGAACCCATAGTATTTCATAGCGACGCAATTTCCGTGTGAATTCGTCATTGAGTGGGAGTGAGGGATGTAGTAAAGAAGGATTAGTGGATCGGAAACGTGATTGTCGTATCCCAAAAGCAAATCCAGTCGTTTCCGTAGAAACGTTACTCGATTTAGAAGGAAATGTCTTAGAACACATAGTATTTCATAGTGACGCAATTTCCGTGTGAATTCGTCAATGTGTCTGAGTGAGGGATGCAGTAAAGAAGGATTAGTGGATCGGAAATGAGATTGTCGTATCCCAAAAGAAAATCCTGTCCTTTCCATAGAAACGTTACTCGATTTAGAAGGAAATATCTTAGAACACATAGTATTTCATAGCGACGCAATTTCCGTGTGAATTCGTCAATGAGTGGGTGTGTGGGATGCAGTAAAGAAGGATTAGTGGATCGGAAATGAGATTGTCGTATCCCAAAAGAAAATCCTGTCGTTTCCATAGAAACGTTACTCGATTAAGAAGGAGAAGTCATAGAACACATAGTATTTCATAGCGACGCAATATTCGTGTGAATTCGTCAATGTGTCTGAGTGAGGGATGCAGTAAAGAAGGATTAGTGGATCGGAAATGAGATTGTCGTATCCCAAAAGAAAATCCTGTCGTTTCCACAGAAACGTTACTCGATTTAGAAATATAAGTCATAGAACCCATAGTATTTCATAGCGACGCAATTTCCGTGTGAATTCGTCAATGAGTCGGAGTGAGGGACGCAGTAAAGAAGGATTAGTGGTTCGGAACTGAGATTGTCGTATCCCAAGAGAAAGTCCTGTCGTTTCCTTAGAAACGTTACTCGATTTAGAAGGAGAAGTCATAGAACTCATAGTATTTCATAGCGACGCAGTTTCTGTGTGAATTCGTCAATGAGTGGGAGTGAGGGATGCAGTAAAGAAGGATTAGTGGATCGGAAATGAGATTGTCGTATCCCAATAGAAAATCCTGTCGTTTCCATAGAAACGTTACTCGATTTAGATGGAAATGTCGTAGAACACATAGTATTTCATAGCGACGCAATTTCCGTGTGAATTCGTCAATGTGTGGGAGTGAGGGATGCAGTAAAGAAGGATTAGTGGATCGGAGATGAGATTGTCGTATCCCAAAAGAAAATCCTGTCGTTTCCATAGAAACGTTACTCGATTTAGAAGGAGAAGACATAGAACCCATATTATTTCATAGCGACGCAATTTCTGTGTTTATTCGGCAATATGATGGAGCTAGGGATGCAATAAAGGAGGAATAGTGCATCGCGAAGGAGATACTCGTATCGCCAAAGAAAAGCCAGCCGTTTCCATAGAAACGATACTCGATTTAGAAGGAGAAGTCATAGAAGCCATAGTATATCATTGCGACGCAATTGCTGTATTAATTCGTCAATGTGTGGGAGTGAGGGATGCAGTAAAGAAGGATTAGTGGATCGGACATGTGATTGTCGTATCCCAAAAGAAAATCCTATCGTTTCCATAGAAACGTTACTCGATTTAGAAGGAAATGTCTTAGAACACATAGTATTTCATAGCGACGCAATTTCCGTGTGAATTCGTCAATGAGTGGGAGTGAGGGATGAAGTAAAGAAGGATCAGTGGATCGGAAATGAGATTGTCGTATCCCAAAAGAAAATCCTGACGTTTCCATAGAAACGTTACTCGATTTTAAAGGAGAAGCCATAGAACCCACAGTATATCATAGCAACGCAATTTCCGTGTGAATTCGTCAATGAGTGGGAGTGAGGGATGCAGTAATGAAGGATTAGTGGATCGGAAATGAGATTGTCGTATCCCAAAAGAAAATCTTGTCCTTTCCATAGAAACGTTACTCGATTTAGAAGGAAATATCTTAGAACACATAGTATTTCATAGCGACGCAATTTCCGTGTGAATTCGTCAATGAGTGGGTGTGAGGGATGCAGTAAATAAGGATTAGTGGATCGGAAATGAGATTGTCGTATCCCAAAAGAAAATCCTGTCGTTTCCATAGAAACGTTACTCGATTAAGAAGGAGAAGTCATAGAACACATAGTATTTCATAGCGACGCAATATTCGTGTGAATTCGTCAATGTGTGGGAGTGAGGGATGCAGTAAAGAAGGATTAGTGGATCGGTTATGAGATTGTCGTATCCCAAAAGAAAATCTTGTCGTTTCCATAGAAACGTTACTCGGTTTAGAAGGAAATGTCTTGGAACACATAGTATTTCATAGCGACGCAATTTCCGTGTGAATTCGTGAATCAGTGGGAGTGAGGGATTCAGTAAAAAAGGATTAGTGGATCGGAAATGAGATTGTCGTATCCCAAAAGAAAATCCTGTCGTTTCCATAGAAACGATACTCGATTTACAAGGAGAAGTCTTATAACCCATAGTATATCATAGCGACGCTATTTCCGTGTGAATTCGTCAATGTGTGGGAGTGAGGGATGCGGTAAAGAAGGATTAGTGGATCGGAAATGTGATTGTCGTATCCCAAAAGAAAATCCTGTCGTTTCCATAGAAACGTTACTCGATTTAGAAGGAAATGTCCTAGAACACATAGTATTTCATAGCGACGCAATTTCCGTGTGAATTCGTTAATGAGTGTTAGTGAGGGATGCAGCAAAGAAGGATTAGTGGACAAGAAATGAGATTGTCGTATCCCAAAAGAAAATCCTGTCGCGTCCATAGAAACGTTACTCGATTTAGATAGAAATGTCATATAACACATAGTATTTCATAGCTACGCAATTTCCGTGTGAATTCGTCAAAGTGTGGGAGTGAGGGATGCAGTAAAGAAGAATTAGTGGATCGCAAATGAGATTGTCGTATCCCAAAAGAAGATCCAGTCGTTTTCATAGAAACGTTACTCGATTTAGAAGGAGAAGTCATAGAACCCATAGTATTTCATAGCGACGCAATTTCCGTGTGAATTCGTCAATGAGTGGGAGTGAGGGATGCAGTAAAGAAGAATTAGTGGATCGCAAATGAGATTGTCGAATCCCAAAAGAAGATCCAGTCGTTTTCATAGAAACGTTACTCGATTTAGAAGGAGAAGTCATAGAACCCATAGTATTTCATAGCGACGCAATTTCCGTGTGAATTCGTCAATGAGTGGGAGTGAGGGATGCAGTAAAGAAGGATTAGTGGATCGGAAATGAGATTGTCGTATCCCAAAAGAAAATCCTGTCGCTTCCATAGATACGTTACTCGATTTAGATAGAAATGTCATAGAACACATAGTATTTCATAGCGACGCAATTTCCGTGTGAATTCGTCAAAGTGTGGAAGTGAGGTAAGCAGTAAAGAAGGATTAGTTGATCGGAAATGAGATTGTCGTATCCCAAAAGAAAATCCTGTCGTTTCCATAGAAACGTTACTCGATTTAGAAGGAGAAGTCATAGAACCCATAGTATTTCATAGCGACGCAATTCCTGTGTTAATTCGAAAATGTGAGGGAGCTAGGGATGCAATACAGGAGGAATAGTGCATCGCGAAGGAGATACTCGTATCGCAAAAGAAAAGCCAGCCGTTTCCATAGAAACAATACTCGATTTAGAAGGAGAAGTCATAGAACCCATAGTATTTCATTGCGACGCAATTGCTGTGTTAATTCGTCATTGTGTGGGAGTGAGGGATGCAGTAAGGAAGGATTAGTGGATCGGAAATGTGATTGTCGTATCCCAACAGAAAATCCTATATTTTCCATAGAAACGTTACTCGATTTAGAAGGAAATGTCTTAGAACACATATTATTTCATAGCGACGCAATTTCCGTGTGAATTCGTCAATGTGTGGGAGTGAGGGATGCAGTAAAGAATAATTAGTGGATCGGAAATGTGATTGTCGCTTCCCAAAAGAAAATCCTGTCGTTTCCATAGAAACGTTCCTCGATTTTAAAGGAGAAGCCATAGAACCCATAGTATATCATAGCGACGCAATTTCCGTGTGAATTCGTCAATGAGTGGGAGTGAGGGATGCAGTAATGAGGGATTTGTGGATCGGAAATGAGATTGTCGTATCCCAAAAGAAAATCTTGTCCTTTCCATACAAACGTTACTAGATTTAGAAGAAAATGTCTTAGAACACATAGTATTTCATAGCGACGCAATTTCCGTGTGAATTCGTCAATGAGTGGGTGTGAGGGATGCAGTAAAGAAGGATTAGTGGATCGGAAATGAGATTGTCGTATCCCAAAAGAAAATCCTGTCGTTTCCATAGAAACGTTACTCGATTAAGAAGGAGAAGTCATAGAACACATAGTATTTCATAGCGACGCAATATCCGTGTGAATTCGTCAATGTGTGGGAGTGAGGGATGCAGTAAAGAAGGATTAGCGGATCGGTTATGAGATTGTCGTATCCCAAAAGAAAATCTTGTCGTTTCCATAGAAACGTTACTCAGTTTAGAAGGAAATGTCTTGGAACACATAGTTTTTCATAGCGACGCAATTTCCGTGCGAATTCGTCAATCAGTGGGAGTGAGGGATTCAGTAAAGAAGGATTAGTGGATCGGAAATGAGATTGTCGTATCCCAAAAGAAAGTCCTGTCGTTTCCTTAGAAACGTTACTCGATTTAGAAGGAGAAGTCATAGAACTCATAGTATTTCATAGCGACGCAGTTTCTGTGTGAATTCGTCAATGAGTGGGAGTGAGGGATGCAGTAAAGAAGGATTAGTGGATCGGAAATGAGATTGTCGTATCCCAATAGAAAATCCTGTCGTTTCCATAGAAACGTTACTCGATTTAGATGGAAATGTCGTAGAACACATAGTATTTCATAGCGACGCAATTTCCGTGTGAATTCGTCAATGTGTGGGAGTGAGGGATGCAGTAAAGAAGGATTAGTGGATCGGAGATGAGATTGTCGTATCCCAAAAGAAAATCCTGTCGTTTCCATAGAAACGTTACTCGATTTAGAAGGAGAAGACATAGAACCCATATTATTTCATAGCGACGCAATTTCTGTGTTTATTCGGCAATATGATGGAGCTAGGGATGCAATAAAGGAGGAATAGTGCATCGCGAAGGAGATACTCGCATCGCCAAAGAAAAGCCAGCCGTTTGCATAGAAACGATACTCGATTTAGAAGGAGAAGTCATAGAAGCCATAGTATATCATTGCGACGCAATTGCTGTATTAATTCGTCAATGTGTGGGAGTGATTGATGCAGTAAAGAAGGATTAGTGGATCGGACATGTGATTGTCGTATCCCAAAAGAAAATCCTATCGTTTCCATAGAAACGTTACTCGATTTAGAAGGAAATGTCTTAGAACACATAGTATTTCATAGCGACGCAATTTCCGTGTGAATTCGTCAATGAGTGGGAGTGAGGGATGAAGTAAAGAAGGATCAGTGGATCGGAAATGAGATTGTCGTATCCCAAAAGAAAATCCTGACGTTTCCATAGAAACGTTACTCGATTTTAAAGGAGAAGCCATAGAACCCATAGTATATCATAGCAACGCAATTTCCGTGTGAATTCGTCAATGAGTGGGAGTGAGGGATGCAGTAATGAAGGATTAGTGGATCGGAAATGAGATTGTCGTATCCCAAAAGAAAATCTTGTCCTTTCCATAGAAACGTTACTCGATTTAGATGGAAATATCTTAGAACACATAGTATTTCATAGCGACGCAATTTCCGTGTGAATTCGTCAATGAGTGGGTGTGAGGGATGCAGTAAATAAGGATTAGTGGATCGGAAATGAGATTGTCGTATCCCAAAAGAAAATCCTGTCGTTTCCATAGAAACGTTACTCGATTAAGAAGGAGAAGTCATAGAACACATAGTATTTCATAGCGACGCAATATTCGTGTGAATTCGTCAATGTGTGGGAGTGAGGGATGCAGTAAAGAAGGATTAGTGGATCGGTTATGAGATTGTCGTATCCCAAAAGAAAATCTTGTCGTTTCCATAGAAACGTTACTCGGTTTAGAAGGAAATGTCTTGGAACACATAGTATTTCATAGCGACGCAATTTCCGTGTGAATTCGTGAATCAGTGTTAGTGAGGGATTCAGTAAAAAAGGATTAGTGGATCGGAAATGAGATTGTCGTATCCCAAAAGAAAATCCTGTCGTTTCCATAGAAACGATACTCGATTTACAAGGAGAAGTCTTATAACCCATAGTATATCATAGCGACGCTATTTCCGTGTGAATTCGTCAATGTGTGGGAGTGAGGGATGCAGTAAAGAAGGATTAGTGGATCGGAAATGTGATTGTCGTATCCCAAAAGAAAATCCTGTCGTTTCCATAGAAACGTTACTCGATTTAGAAGGAAATGTCCTAGAACACATAGTATTTCATAGCGACGCAATTTCCGTGTGAATTCGTTAGTGAGTGTTAGTGAGGGATGCAGCAAAGAAGGATTAGTGGACAAGAAATGAGATTGTCGTATCCCAAAAGAAAATCCTGTCGCGTCCATAGAAACGTTACTCGATTTAGATAGAAATGTCATATAACACATAGTATTTCATAGCTACGCAATTTCCGTGTGAATTCGTCAAAGTGTGGGAGTGAGGGATGCAGTAAAGAAGAATTAGTGGATCGCAAATGAGATTGTCGTATCCCAAAAGAAGATCCAGTCGTTTTCATAGAAACGTTACTCGATTTAGAAGGAGAAGTCATAGAACCCATAGTATTTCATAGCGACGCAATTTCCGTGTGAATTCGTCAATGAGTGGGAGTGAGGGATGCAGTAAAGAAGAATTAGTGGATCGCAAATGAGATTGTCGAATCCCAAAAGAAGATCCAGTCGTTTTCATAGAAACGTTACTCGATTTAGAAGGAGAAGTCATAGAACCCATAGTATTTCATAGCGACGCAATTTCCGTGTGAATTCGTCAATGAGTGGGAGTGAGGGATGCAGTAAAGAAGGATTAGTGGATCGGAAATGAGATTGTCGTATCCCAAAAGAAAATCCTGTCGCTTCCATAGATACGTTACTCGATTTAGATAGAAATGTCATAGAACACATAGTATTTCATAGCGACGCAATTTCCGTGTGAATTCGTCAAAGTGTGGAAGTGAGGTAAGCAGTAAAGAAGGATTAGTTGATCGGAAATGAGATTGTCGTATCCCAAAAGAAAATCCTGTCGTTTCCATAGAAACGTTACTCGATTTAGAAGGAGAAGTCATAGAACCCATAGTATTTCATAGCGACGCAATTCCTGTGTTAATTCGAAAATGTGAGGGAGCTAGGGATGCAATACAGGAGGAATAGTGCATCGCGAAGGAGATACTCGTATCGCAAAAGAAAAGCCAGCCGTTTCCATAGAAACAATACTCGATTTAGAAGGAGAAGTCATAGAACCCATAGTATTTCATTGCGACGCAATTGCTGTGTTAATTCGTCATTGTGTGGGAGTGAGGGATGCAGTAAGGAAGGATTAGTGGATCGGAAATGTGATTGTCGTATCCCAACAGAAAATCCTATATTTTCCATAGAAACGTTACTCGATTTAGAAGGAAATGTCTTAGAACACATATTATTTCATAGCGACGCAATTTCCGTGTGAATTCGTCAATGTGTGGGAGTGAGGGATGCAGTAAAGAATAATTAGTGGATCGGAAATGTGATTGTCGCTTCCCAAAAGAAAATCCTGTCATTTCCATAGAAACGTTCCTCGATTTTAAAGGAGAAGCCATAGAACCCATAGTATATCATAGCGACGCAATTTCCGTGTGAATTCGTCAATGAGTGGGAGTGAGGGATGCAGTAATGAGGGATTTGTGGATCGGAAATGAGATTGTCGTATCCCAAAAGAAAATCTTGTCCTTTCCATACAAACGTTACTAGATTTAGAAGAAAATGTCTTAGAACACATAGTATTTCATAGCGACGCAATTTCCGTGTGAATTCGTCAATGAGTGGGTGTGAGGGATGCAGTAAAGAAGGATTAGTGGATCGGAAATGAGATTGTCGTATCCCAAAAGAAAATCCTGTCGTTTCCATAGAAACGTTACTCGATTAAGAAGGAGAAGTCATAGAACACATAGTATTTCATAGCGACGCAATATCCGTGTGAATTCGTCAATGTGTGGGAGTGAGGGATGCAGTAAAGAAGGATTAGCGGATCGGTTATGAGATTGTCGTATCCCAAAAGAAAATCTTGTCGTTTCCATAGAAACGTTACTCAGTTTAGAAGTAAATGTCTTGGAACACATAGTTTTTCATAGCGACGCAATTTCCGTGCGAATTCGTCAATCAGTGGGAGTGAGGGATTCAGTAAAGAAGGATTAGTGGATCGGAAATGAGATTGTCGTATCCCAAAAGAAAATCCTGTCGTTTCCATAGAAACGTTTCTCGATTTAGAAGGAAATGTCTTAGAACACATAGTATTTAATAGCGACGCAATTTCCGTGTGAATTCGTCAATGAGTGGGAGTTAGGGATGCAGTAAAGAAGGATTAGTGGATCGGAAATGTGATTGTCGTATCCCAAAAGAAAATCCTGTCGTTTCCATAGAAACGTTACTCGATTTAGAAGGAAATGTCCTAGAACACATAGTATTTCATAGCGACGCAATTTCCGTGTGAATTCGTTAATGAGTGTTAGTGAGGGATGCAGCAAAGAAGGATTAGTGGGCCGGAAATGAGATTGTCGTATCCCAAAAGAAAATCCTGTCGTTTCCATAGAAACGTTACTCGATTTAGAAGGAGAAGTCATAGAACCGATAGTTTTTCATAGCGACGCAATATCTGTGTGAATTTGGCAATGTGAGGGAGCTAGGGATGCAATAAAGGAGGAATAATGCATCGCGAAGGAGATTCTCGTATCACAAAAGAAAAGCCAGTCGTTTCCATAGAAACGATACTCGATTTAGAAGGAGAAGTCATAGAACCCATAGTATTTCATTGCGACGCAATTGCTGTGTTAATTCGTCAATGTGTGGGAGTGAGGGATGCAGTAAAGAAGGATTAGTGGATCGGAAATGAGATTGTCGTATCCCAAAAGAAAATCCTTTTTGTTTCCATAGAAACGTTACTCGATTTAGAAGGAAACGTCTTAGAACACATAGTAGTTCATAGCGACGCAATTTCCGTGTGAATTCGTCAATGAGTCGGTGTGAGGGATGCAGTAAAGAAGGATTAGTGGATCGGAAATGAGATTGTCGTATCCCGAAAGAAAAGCCAGTCGTTTCCATAGAAACGATACTCGATTTACAAGGAGAAGTCATAGAACCCATAGTATTTCATAGCGACGCTATTTCCGTGTGAATTCGTCAATGTGTGGGAGTGAGGGATGCAGTAAAGAAGGATTAGTGGATCGGAAATGTGATTGTCGTATCCCAAAAGAAAATTCTGTCGTTTCCATAGAAACGTTACTCGATTTAGAAGGAAATGTCTTAGAACACATAGTATTTCATAGCGACGCAATTTCCGTGTGAATTCGTTAATGAGTGGGAGTGAGGGATGCAGTAATAAAGGATCAGTGGACCGGAAATGAGATTGTCGTATCCCAAAAGAAAATCCTGTCGTTTCCATAGAAACGTTACGCGATTAAGAAGAAGAAGTCATAGAACACATAGTATTTCATAGCGACGCAATTTCCGTGTGAATTCGTCAATGAGTCGGTGTGAGGGATGCAGTAAAGAAGGATTAGTGGATCGGAAATGAGATTGTCGTATCCCGAAAGAAAAGCCAGTCGTTTCCATAGAAACGATACTCGATTTACAAGGAGAAGTCATAGAACCCATAGTATTTCATAGCGACGCTATTTCCGTGTGAATTCGTCAATGTGTGGGAGTGAGGGATGCAGTAAGGAAGGATTAGTGGATCGGAAATGTGATTGTCGTATCCCAAAAGAAAATTCTGTCGTTTCCATAGAAACGTTACTCGATTTAGAAGGAAATGTCTTAGAACACATAGTATTTCATAGCGACGCAATTTCCGTGTGAATTCGTTAATGAGTGGGAGTGAGGGATGCAGTAAAGAAGGATCAGTGGACCGGAAATGAGATTGTCGTATCCCAAAAGAAAATCCTGTCGTTTCCATAGAAACGTTACTTGATTTAGAAGAAAATGTCATAGAACCCATAGTATGTCATAGCGACGCAATTTCCGTGTGAATTCATCAATGAGTGGGAGTGAGGGATGCAGTGAAGAAGGATTAGTGGATCGGAAATGAGATTGTCGTATCCCAAAAGAAAATCCTGGCGTTTCCATAGAAACGTTACTCGATATAGAAGGAAATGTCTTAGAACACATTGTATTTCATAGCGACGCAATTTCCGTGTGGATTCGTCAATGTGTGGGAGTGAGGGATGCAGTAAAGAAGGATTAGTGGATCGGAAATTAGATTGTCGTATCCCAAAAGAAAATCTTGTCGTTTCCACAGAAACGATACTCGATTTAGAAGGAGAAGTCATAGAACCCATAGTATTTCATAGCGACGCAATTCCTGTGTTAATTCGAAAATGTGAGGGAGCTAGGGATGCAATACAGGAGGAATAGTGCATCGCGAAGGAGATACTCGTATCGCAAAAGAAAAGCCAGCCGTTTCCATAGAAACGATACTCGATGTAGAAGGAGAAGTCATAGAACCCATAGTATTTCATTGCGACGCAATTGCTGTGTTAATTCGTCATTGTGTGGGAGTGAGGGATGCAGTAAGGAAGGATTAGTGGATCGGAAATGTGATTGTCGTATCCCAACAGAAAATCCTATATTTTCCATAGAAACGTTACTCGATTTAGAAGGAAATGTCTTAGAACACATATTATTTCATAGCGACGCAATTTCCGTGTGAATTCGTCAATGTGTGGGAGTGAGGGATGCAGTAAAGAATAATTAGTGGATCGGAAATGTGATTGTCGCTTCCCAAAAGAAAATCCTGTCGTTTCCATAGAAACGTTCCTCGATTTTAAAGGAGAAGCCATAGAACCCATAGTATATCATAGCGACGCAATTTCCGTGTGAATTCGTCAATGAGTGGGAGTGAGGGATGCAGTAATGTAGGATTTGTGGATCGGAAATGAGATTGTCGTATCCCAAAAGAAAATCTTGTCCTTTCCATACAAACGTTACTCGATTTAGAAGAAAATGTCTTAGAACACATAGTATTTCATAGCGACGCAATTTCCGTGTGAATTCGTCAATGAGTGGGTGTGAGGGATGCAGTAAAGAAGGATTAGTGGATCGGAAATGAGATTGTCGTATCCCAAAAGAAAATCCTGTCGTTTCCATAGAAACGTTACTCGATTAAGAAGGAGAAGTCATAGAACACATAGTATTTCATAGCGACGCAATATCCGTGTGAATTCGTCAATGTGTGGGAGTGAGGGATGCAGTAAAGAAGGATTAGCGGATCGGTTATGAGATTGTCGTATCCCAAAAGAAAATCTTGTCGTTTCCATAGAAACGTTACTCAGTTTAGAAGGAAATGTCTTGGAACACATAGTTTTTGATAGCGACGCAATTTCCGTGCGAATTCGTCAATCAGTGGGAGTGAGGGATTCAGTAAAGAAGGATTAGTGGATCGGAAATGAGATTGTCGTATCCCAAAAGAAAATCCTGTCGTTTCCATAGAAACGTTTCTCGATTTAGAAGGAAATGTCTTAGAACACATAGTATTTAATAGCGACGCAATTTCCGTGTGAATTCGTCAATGAGTGGGAGTTAGGGATGCAGTAAAGAAGGATTAGTGGATCGGAAATGTGATTGTCGTATCCCAAAAGAAAATCCTGTCGTTTCCATAGAAACGTTACTCGTTTTAGAAGGAAATGTCCTAGAACACATAGTATTTCATAGCGACGCAATTTCCGTGTGAATTCGTTAATGAGTGTTAGTGAGGGATGCAGCTAAGAAGGATTAGTGGGCCGGAAATGAGATTGTCGTATCCCAAAAGAAAATCCTGTCGTTTCCATAGAAACGTTACTCGATTTAGAAGGAGAAGTCATAGAACCGATAGTTTTTCATAGCGACGCAATATCTGTGTGAATTTGGCAATGTGAGGGAGCTAGGGATGCAATAAAGGAGGAATAATGCATCGCGAAGGAGATTCTCGTATCACAAAAGAAAAGCCAGTCGTTTCCATAGAAACGATACTCGATTTAGAAGGAGAAGTCATAGAACCCATAGTATTTCATTGCGACGCAATTGCTGTGTTAATTCGTCAATGTGTGGGAGTGAGGGATGCAGTAAAGAAGGATTAGTGGATCGGAAATGAGAATGTCGTATCCCAAAAGAAAATCCTTTTCGTTTCCATAGAAACGTTACTCGATTTAGAAGGAAACATCTTAGAACACATAGTAGTTCATAGCGACGCAATTTCCGTGTGAATTCGTCAATGAGTCGGTGTGAGGGATGCAGTAAAGAAGGAGTAGTGGTTCGCAAATGAGATTGTCGTATCCCAAAAGAAAATCCTGTCGTTTCCATAGAAACGGTACTCGATTTAATAGGAAATGTCTTAGAACACATAGTATTTAATAGCGACGCAATTTCCGTGTGAATTCGTCAATGAGTGGGAGTTAGGGATGCAGTAAAGAAGGATTAGTGGATCGGAAATGTGATTGTCGTATCCCAAAAGAAAATCCTGTCGTTTCCATAGAAACGTTACTCGATTTAGAAGGAAATGTCCTAGAACACATAGTATTTCATAGCGACGCAATTTCCGTGTGAATTCGTTAATGAGTGTTAGTGAGGGATGCAGCAAAGAAGGATTAGTGGGCCGGAAATGAGATTGTCGTATCCCAAAAGAAAATCCTGTCGTTTCCATAGAAACGTTACTCGATTTAGAAGGAGAAGTCATAGAACCGATAGTTTTTCATAGCGACGCAATATCTGTGTGAATTTGGCAATGTGAGGGAGCTAGGGATGCAATAAGGGAGGAATAATGCATCGCGAAGGAGATTCTCGTATCACAAAAGAAAAGCCAGTCGTTTCCATAGAAACGATACTCGATTTAGAAGGAGAAGTCATAGAACCCATAGTATTTCATTGCGACGCAATTGCTGTGTTAGTTCGTCAATGTGTGGGAGTGAGGGATGCAGTAAAGAAGGATTAGTGGATCGGAAATGAGATTGTCGTATCCCAAAAGAAAATCCTTTTCGTTTCCATAGAAACGTTACTCGATTTAGAAGGAAACGTCTTAGAACACATAGTAGTTCATAGCGACGCAATTTCCGTGTGAATTCGTCAATGAGTCGGTGTGAGGGATGCAGTAAAGAAGGATTAGTGGATCGGAAATGAGATTGTCGTATCCCGAAAGAAAAGCCAGTCGTTTCCATAGAAACGATACTCGATTTACAAGGAGAAGTCATAGAACCCATAGTATTTCATAGCGACGCTATTTCCGTGTGAATTCGTCAATGTGTAAGAGTGAGGGATGCAGTAAAGAAGGATTAGTGGATCGGAAATGTGATTGTCGTATCCCAAAAGAAAATTCTGTCGTTTCCATAGAAACGTTACTCGATTTAGAAGGAAATGTCTTAGAACACATAGTATTTCATAGCGACGCAATTTCCGTGTGAATTCGTTAATGAGTGGGAGTGAGGGATGCAGTAATAAAGGATCAGTGGACCGGAAATGAGATTGTCGTATCCCAAAAGAAAATCCTGTCGTTTCCATAGAAACGTTACTCGATTTAGAAGAAGAAGTCATAGAACACATAGTATTTCATAGCGACGCAATTTCCGTGTGAATTCGTCAATGAGTCGGTGTGAGGGATGCAGTAAAGAAGGATTAGTGGATCGGAAATGAGATTGTCGTATCCCGAAAGAAAAGCCAGTCGTTTCCATAGAAACGATACTCGATTTACAAGGAGAAGTCATAGAACCCATAGTATTTCATAGCGACGCTATTTCCGTGTGAATTCGTCAATGTGTGGGAGTGAGGGATGCAGTAATAAAGGATCAGTGGACCGGAAATGTGATTGTCGCATCCCAAAAGAAAATTCTGTCGTTTCCATAGAAACGTTACTCGATTTAGAAGGAAATGTCTTAGAACACATAGTATTTCATAGCGACGCAATTTCCGTGTGAATTCGTTAATGAGTGGGAGTGAGGGATGCAGTAAAGAAGGATCAGTGGACCGGAAATGAGATTGTCGTATCCCAAAAGAAAATCCTGTCGTTTCCATAGAAACGTTACTCGATTTAGAAGAAGAAGTCATAGAACACATAGTATTTCATAGCGACGCAATTTTCGTGTGAATTCGTCAATGTGTGGGAGTGAGGGATGCAGTAAAGAAGGAGTAGTGGTTCGCAAATGAGATTGTCGTATCCCAAAAGAAAATCCTGTCGTTTCCATAGAAACGTTACTCGATTTAAAAGGAAATGTCTTAGAACACATAGTATTTCATAGCGACGCAATTTCCGTGTGAATTCGTCAATGAGTTGGAGTGAGGGATGCAGTAAAGAAGGATTAGTGGATCGGAAATGAGATTGTCGTATCCCAAAAGAAAATCCTGTCGTTTCCATAGAAACGTTACTTGATTTAAAAGAAAATGTCATAGAACCCATAGTATGTCATAGCGACGCAATTTCCGTGTGAATTCATCAATGAGTGGGAGTGAGGGATGCAGTGAAGAAGGATTAGTGGATCGGAAATGAGATTGTCGTATCCCAAAAGAAAATCCTGGCGTTTCCATAGAAACGTTACTCGATATAGAAGGAAATGTCTTAGAACACATTGTATTTCATAGCGACGCAATTTCCGTGTGGATTCGTCAATGTCTGGGAGTGAGGGATGCAGTAAAGAAGGATTAGTGGATCGGAAATTAGATTGTCGTATCCCAAAAGAAAATCTTGTCGTTTCCATAGAAACGATACTCGATTTAGAAGGAGAAGTCATAGAACCCATAGTATTTCATAGCGACGCAATTTCCGTGTGAATTCGTCAATGTGTGGGAGTGAGGGATGCAGTAAAGAAGGATTAGTGGATCGGAAATGAGATTGTCGTATCCAAAAAAAAAATCCTGTCGTTTCCGTAGAAATGTTACTCGATTTAGAAGGAGAAGTCATAGAACCCATAGTATTTCATAGCGACGCAATTTCCGTGTGAATTCGTCAATGAGTGGGAGTGAGGGATGCAGTAAAGAAGGATTAGTGGATCAGAAATGAAATTGTCGTATCCCAAAAGAAAATTCTGTCGTTTCCATAGAAACGTTACTCGATTTAGAAGGAGAAGTCATAGAACCCATAGTATTTCATAGCCACGCAATTTCCGTGTGAATTCGTCAATGTGTGGGAGTGAGGGATGCAGTAAAGAAGGATTAGTGGATCGGAAATGTGATTGTCGTATCCCAAAAGAAGATCCAGTCGTTTTCATAGAAACGTTACTCGATTTAGAAGGAGAAGTCATAGAACCCGTAGTATTTCATAGCGACGCAATTTCCGTGTGAATTCGTCAATGAGTGGGAGTGAGGGATGCAGTAAAGAAGAATTAGTGGATCGCAAATGAGATTGTCGTATCCCAAAAGAAGATCCAGTCGTTTTCATAGAAACGTTACTCGATTTAGAAGGAGAAGTCATAGAACCCATAGTATTTCATAGCGACGCAATTTCCGTGTGAATTCGTCAATGAGTGGGAGTGAGGGATGCAGCAAAGAAGGATTAGTGGATCGGAAATGAGATTGTCGTATCCCAAAAGAAAATCCTGTCGCTTCCATAGAAACGTTACTCGATTTAGATAGAAATGTCATAGAACACATAGTATTTCATAGCGACGCAATTTCCGTGTGAATTCGTCAAAGTGTGGGAGTGAGGTAAGCAGTAAAGAAGGATTAGTGGATTGGAAATGAGATTGTCGTATCCCAAAAGAAAATCCTGTCGTTTCCATAGAAACGTTACTCGATTTAGAAGGAGAAGTCATAGAACCCATAGTATTTCATAGCGACGCAATTCCTGTGTTAATTCGAAAATGTGAGGGAGCTAGGGATGCAATACAGGAGGAATAGTGCATCGCGAGGGAGATACTCGTATCGCAAAAGAAAAGCCAGCCGTTTCCATAGAAACGATACTCGATTTAGAAGGAGAAGTCATAGAACCCACAGTATTTCATTGCGACGCAATTGCTGTGTTAATTCGTCATTGTGTGGGAGTGAGGGATGCAGTAAGGAAGGATTAGTGGATCGGAAATGTGATTGTCGTATCCCAACAGAAAATCCTATATTTTCCATAGAAACGTTACTCGATTTAGAAGGAAATGTCTTAGAACACATAGTATTTCATAGCGACGCAATTTCCGTGTGAATTCGTCAATGTGTGGGAGTGAGGGATGCAGTAAAGAATAATTAGTGGATCGGAAATGTGATTGTCGCATCCCAAAAGAAAATCCTGTCGTTTCCATAGAAAAATTCCTCGATTTTAAAGGAGAAGCCATAGAACCCATAGTATATCATAGCGACGCAATTTCCGTGTGAATTCGTCAATGAGTTGGAGTGAGGGATGCAGTAATGAAGGATTAGTGGATCGGAAATGAGATTGTCGTATCCCAAAAGAAAATCTTGTCCTTTCCTTACAAACGTTACTCGATTTAGAAGGAAATGTCTTAGAACACATAGTATTTCATAGCGACGCAATTTCCGTGTGAATTCGTCAATGAGTGGGTGTGAGGGATGCAGTAAAGAAGGATTAGTGGATCGGAAATGAGATTGTCGTATCCCAAAAGAAAATCCTGTCGTTTCCATAGAAACGTTACTCGATTAAGAAGGAGAAGTCATAGAACACATAGTATTTCATAGCGACGCAATGTCCGTGTGAATTCGTCAATGTGTGGGAGTGAGGGATGCAGTAAAGAAGGATTAGTGGATCGGTTATGAGATTGTCGTATCCCAAAAGAAAATCTTGTCGTTTCCATAGAAACGTTACTCAGTTTAGAAGGAAATGTCTTGGAACACATAGTATTTCATAGCGACGCAATTTCCGTGTGAATTCGTCAATCAGTGGGAGTGAGGGATTCAGTAAAGAAGGATTAGTGGATCGGAAATGAGATTGTCGTATCCCAAAAGAAAATCCTGTCGTTTCCATAGAAACGTTTCTCGATTTAGAAGGAAATGTCTTAGAACACATAGTATTTTATAGCGACGCAATTTCCGTGTGAATTCGTCAATGAGTGGGAGTTAGGGATGCAGTAAAGAAGGATTAGTGGATCGGAAATGAGATTGTCGTATCCCAAGAGAAAATCCTTTTCGTTTCCATAGAAACGTTACTCGATTTAGAAGGAAACGTCTTAGAACACATAGTAGTTCATAGCGACGCAATTTCCGTGTGAATTCGTCAATGAGTCGGTGTGAGGGATGCAGTAAAGAAGGATTAGTGGATCGGAAATGAGATTGTCGTATCCCGAAAGAAAAGCCCGTCGTTTCCATAGAAACGATACCCGATTTACAAGGAGAAGTCATAGAACCCATAGTATTTCATAGCGACGCTATTTCCGTGTGAATTCGTCAATGTGTGGGAGTGAGGGATGCAGTAAAGAAGGATTAGTGGACCGGAAATGAGATTGTCGTACCCCAAAAGGTAATCCTGTCGTTTCCATAGAAACTTTACTCGATTTAGAAGGAGATGTCATAGAACACATAGTATTTCATAGTGACGCAATTTCCGTGTGAATTCGTCGATGTGTGGGAGTGAGGGATGCAGTAAAGAAGGATTAGTGGTTCGGAAATGAGATTGTCGTATCCCAAAAGAAAATCCTGTCGTGACCATAGAAACATTATTCGATTTAGAAGGAGAAGTCATAGAACCCATAGTATTTCATAGCGACGCAATTTCCGTGTGAATTCGTCAATGAGTGGGAGTGAGGGATGCAGTAAAGAAGGATTAGTGGATCAGAAATGAGATTGTCGTATCCCAAAAGAAAATCCAGTCGTTTTCATAGAAACGTTACTCGATTTAGAAGGAGAAGTCATAGAACCCATAGTATTTCATAGCGACGCAATTTCCGTGTGAATTCGTCAATGAGTGGGAGTGAGGGATGCAGTAAAGAAGGATTAGTGGATCGGAAATGAGATTGTCGTATCCCAAAAGAAAATCCTGTCGTTTCCATAGAAACGTTACTCGATTTAGATGGAAATGTCATAGAACACATAGTATTTCATAGCGACGCAATTTCCGTGTGAATTCGTCAATGTGTGGGAGTGAGGGATGCAGTAAAGAAGGATTAGTGGATCGGAAATGAGTTGTCGTATCCCAAAAGAAAATCCTGTCGTTTCCATAGAAACGTTACTCGATTTAGAAGGAGAAGTCATAGAACCCATAGTATTTCATTGCGACGCAATTGCTGTGTTAATTCGTCATTGTCTGGGAGTGAGGGATGCAGTAAAGAAGGATTAGTGGATCGGAAATGTGATTGTCGTATCCCAAAAGAAAATCCTATAGCTTCTATAGAAACGTTACTCGATTTAGAAGGAAATGTCTTAGAACACATAGTAATTCATAGCGACGCAATTTCCGTGTGAATTCGTCAATGAGTGGGAGTGAGGGATGCAGTAAAGAAGGATTAGTGGATCGGAAATGAGATTGTCGTATCCCAAAAGAAAATCCTGTCGTTTCTATAGAAACGTCACTCGATTTAAAAGGAGAAGTCATAGAACCCATAGTATTTCATAGCGACGCAATTTCCGTGTGAATTCGTCAATAAAAAATGGAAATGTCGTGTGGCTAGGGCCTCCCGTCGGGTAGACCGTTTGCCTGGTGCAGGTCTTTCGATTTGACGCCACTTCGGCGACCTGCGCGTCGATGGGGATGAAATGATGACGATTAGGACAACACAACACCCAGTCCCTGAGCGGAGAAAATTTCCGACCCAGCCGGGAATCGAACCCGGGCCCTTAGGTTTGACAGTCTGTCACGCTGGCCACTTTGTTTTTTATTTTTTTTTTTTTACTGCAGCGCCTATAAACCATTTTTTTTTTATCACAAATGTAAAGGAACAGGGATACAGGGATGTTATTTTTATGTATTTATTTATTTATTTTTCATACAGATCACTCTGTTAACAGGAACATGTAGATCATTTCATGGTATAGTTTGTGCATTATATATGGAGCGGTGAGAGAAACGTGAGGTCCATTATCAGCTGTCAAATGTGCACACCGACTGCACCCGGCACCTCCCAACTACGTGGGGGGTCGAGGAAGACTGCCTGAAGATAATTGGCAAAGGTTTTCCGATAATGAGACCATCTATGAACCTCATTGTGGGCTTGCTGCAAGAAATACCAAAAGTCGAGTCGCGACTTGGCAGCATCCCCATAGAGGTACGCGATCGTCCAACCTTTGACCCAGATGATCGAGTGTGATTTAGTCGCCGGAAAGTAGTCACTCTCCGGATGTAAGAAGGAAGCAGGTGTAATATATTGCGGGGTCACACGGAGGTAGCAAGCCACCATCTGTCTTCCCAGGATCCATACCTCCTCCACCGCGATACAAGTTAAGCGGTGATGGTCGTCATCCACTTGGCGACATTTCGGGCATAGTGGAGTGTCCACTAGTCCAATTGCATGGAGTCGTTGGTTGGTGTTGAACTTGCCACAGGTGACAGAGAACCACAGTGCCCGAACGAAGGTAGGAAGGAATTTTTGGTGCACATGTCTCCAAATCTTCGGCCAATGCAACTTGGGGTGTTTGAGTTCAATGACATTACGACTTATCCGTCGTAGCAGCCAAACATAAAAATCCTTCGCGCATGGTGGTCTCGTGCGCGGAAGCTCGTCTCTGATATAACGAAGTTCCACGATAAATGTTGATACATGCGCAAAATGTGACGTAATGTTGCCCACCGCCACCGGAGGTGTGAGGGACGCTGGAACTAGGAGATCCAGTAGGCGGGATGTAAGGGAATCACGCCCGCTACGCCATTGCTTGTACATCGTGGCTAGAAGGAGCGCCGTCGCTCGCCAGTGAACATTTGTAAGTCCGAGTCCCCCCTTGTCCGTAGGGAGCGTGAGCGTTGCGTATCGCATCTTGAGGGGCAATCCAATCATCACAAAATAGCCTAGTGCTGATTGAAGTCGACGTCCGAGCGTGAGTGGTAGGGGCAGGATCTGCGAAATATGCACCATTCGAGAAACCACATAAGTGTTCAGATATTCGACTCGCTGCAAAGGATCAAGGCGCCGTAGGAGATGTTGTCGGACCATGGTACGTGTTGTCTGTAAAATACGTCGATAGTTAACTGCCGCAGTATGTTTTACAGATGAGGTAAAGTCTATGCCGAGATAGCGGAATCGTTGCACATAAGGAAACGGACTGATTTCTTCCGGCGTAAGGCCCCTTCCAACCGGCATTGCTGCCGATTTGTTCATGTTCACTGCACTACCCGCCGTCACACTGTGGTCCAACAACAGTTCAAGGACCGTCTTCACCTCTTCCTCAGAACGAACGAGCAGCAGGAGGTCGTCCGCATAGGCACGACATTTGAAGGTGAAGCCCCGCAGTTCCATCCCAGAAAGAGAATTTGTTAGCCTCCCAATTAATGGTTCCAACGCTATCGCGAACAGCAGCATCGAAAGAGGGCAGCCCTGGCGAATGGATCGTCGAATTTGAATGGGCCCTGCTATACGCCCATTAACCTGTACCAAGGATTGTGCGCTCCCATAAATCCTTCTAATGAGACCAGTAAAACGGTCTGGAAATCCCATTTGTTCCAGTACAGCGTACAGATAGTTGTGGCGCACCTTATCAAAAGCACTGTCAAAATCAACCGCCACCATCGCCGCTTTAAGCCGGCACTCCTCCGCTAGCGCTATCACATCACGGCATTCGGCAGTAGCTGTTTGCACATTCACCGATCCACCCGGTGTCGTCTGTTCTGGAGAGAGAACGCTACGAATTAACATACGACATCGGGACGCTAGCAACCGTGCAAAGATCTTATAGTCGGCATTAAGCAGGGTGATGGGGCGATAATGTGTGACCGTAATTCCTGGCTTCGGTTTATGTACTGGCACCAAGAGGCCTTCCATAAAAGCCGGTGGAATAGGCGCATCGGAATTTAACATCTCGTTGTACATTTCCGTCCATCGCGGTGCCATTTCGTTGCGAAATTCGCGATAAAATTCAGCAGGAAGTCCATCAATGCCTGGGGACCGATTCAACGCACCCTTTGCGACCGCATCATGTACTTCCTCACAGCTAATGGCTTCCAGTAAGGTTCCCGCGGCTTCCACCGTCAGTGTACGGGAGACGTACGTGGCTATACGTTCGATGTCATCGACAGGGGCTGCTTCTTCCCGATAGATGTGTTGGTAATGGTCGACGAATGCAGAGACAATGTCCGCTTGACGCGTCACTCTTCGGTCTTCGCGGGTAATTAATTCCTGTACCAAAACGCGTCGTCGGTGTTTTCGTTCATTCACGACGTGGTGCATGGAAGGAATCTCGTGCATTATCGTATCGTGACATCTGGCGCGCACCATGGTTCGCTGAAGATGTTTCCGAGCTAAAGCCACTAGTTTAGCTTTTATCCTTTTGCGTTCGATCCAGACGTCCTGTCCCGGTGGACCATCGTTCAGGTCGCGCAGTGCTGCAAAATAAAAGTCGGTCGTACGGCGGCGCCATTCTGCCACCTCCCTGCTATATGAGATGAACGTACGGCGAAGCGCCGGCTTAGCACAAGTCAGCCACCAATCAAGCTTCGTCGCATACCTTCCAACCCTTCGCTCGCACATCGTCCATGTCTCAAGGATCCGGTGACGGCATTCAGGATCATGTAGATGTTGAATGTTTAATTTCCACGGGGCCTTACTGTTCCACACCTCCCTACGGGGAAGAAGCACCGTACAGATGTAAGCGCTGTGATCTGAAAATGCCAATGGCCAGCGTTCCGCGTCCTGGACATCATTTGCATGAGCCCGCGAGATATAAATGCGATCTAACCTGCTCGCCGAATGACTGGTCACATAGGTGTATCCCGGTGCATCTCCATGTCGTAATTCCCACGTGTCACTAAGTACAAGGTCGTTGACAACGATTCGCAACTCCTGGCTGATGTTTGCTTGCGGCCATTGGTCTTTCTGGCTGAGAACGCAGTTGAAATCTCCACCAATTATTACACATTCATAACGTGCATGGAAAAGTGGGGCAATGTCTTCTGCATAAAATTGTGCCCTTTCCCGCCGCCGATTGTTTCCCGACGGTGCATAAAGATTGATGATGCGTGTCCCAAACGTCGTGAAAGCCATTTCCCTGGCCGACGGAAGGTAACACACGTTTTCCACTGGGAAGCCATCTCGCACGTAAACTGCCACCCCACTCCCATTGTGATCTCCATGTGACGAATAGGATTGGTAGCCTGCGATGTATGGGAGTGCAGCTATGTGGACTTCCTGCAGCAAAGCAATATCCACATCAGATGCCCAAATCGTTTCCTTCAGTAGGTGTATTTTGGCCGGTGAACGCGCGTCATTTATATTTAATGTCGCAATACGGTTCGCATGGCGTTGAATCCCACTCTGTCGACGCGCAAAAACACCTCCCTGCTTCGGCGCTGGGGGCTGAGTTAGAAGACGTTCTCTCGCCCCTCTCCCTTCACCTTCAGCAATTATTAGGCTGTCTTCGTGAGTGCCGGCTGCCTCTGTACGACGTCCGGCGCCTCCTCAGTATCGTCATACCACATCTTTGCAGGCAGTGATATATTCGTGTCCATTGCCACATCATCTGCGTCTGGAGCGCCAACAGGTTGTGCTTCCTCTTCAGCACCACCACGTCCCGGTACCGGCAATGTGACGGACCGCTGCGGGTCTGATCGAACAGTTTCCATTGCCTCATCCTGTTTCGTAGAGGCTGTTGTGTCGTCTTGGTCCACAGGCACATCGTCGTCGGGGCAAGGGGAGTCATCCCTAGGAGATGTCGTGCGACGACGCCGTTTCCTCCTTTTCGGGGAACGTTGTTTGCGTGATCTTCCTTCCGTGTCCTCAGATTGTAAGGAATCACGGCTGCCCGACAGAAAAGCATCCGTAGGAACAGGAAGTGTTTCGAGTCCCATCGTTGTACTCGGCGGGAGTTCGGTCGAAACTGATGCTGTCGTCTCAGAGTGCGTTCCAGACGGAACAGCATCCGTAGTGGCTGGAACTGCTTCGTTTACTATCAGTGTGCTTGGTGGGAGTTCGGTCTCATCTGACGTTGTCGCCGTAGAGTGTAAGCTCGATGGAGCAGCATCCTCTGTCATCACGACGTCTGCTACAAGGTTTCGGAGAGTGCCATCTTGATCTGCCACCGGGGCTGTGTCCTTTCGGTCATCAGCGGACGCAATGAGGGCCTTGGCATAGGTGATCGGTAGTACTGTCATCGCTGGCGACGGCTCCCGCACACCTGAAGGCAGCTGCGTAATCCGCCGTTGCATACAGTTCGACCTGAGGTGTCCCTCCTGGCCACAGCCAGAACATGTACGTGGTTGACCATCGTAAATCACCACCGCCCGACAACCACCAATTGTCAGATAGGACGGTACAGGTTTCTGAAGATCAATAGTGATCAGTCGCACTCCGTTAAGAACAGGGTACGTGGCGAATTGTGTCCAGCGTTCTGCTGTGTGACCATGTACCGTGCCGTATGGCTTAAAAGCCTCGATAACTTCGTCAGCCGGGAGCTCAAATGGCAGCTCAAACACAAGTATTGTCCGTACACCCAGACCAGCATGTTCTACAGTTACCGTGCCGACAGTCCCGTCACTATGGCAAAATCGGAGACCTGCTTTTGTCGCCTGTAGAATTCTCTCACACGCCGCGTCATTTACCATCTTAACATACACCGTGGGACTAACGATGGACAGGTGAATTCCAACAATATCGTTTGGCGGTATCTTGACGTCCTCTCGAATGAATCGTTCCACTGCTAAAGCCGTTGGTCGTTCGTAGTCTTTGCAGAAATTGAACCGCAATGTAGTTTTCCTGTACTTGTTCGCCATGATCGTTGTTACTAGCCCGCGCGCAGACTAAGTCCACAAGTAAATAAACACTCGCACTCGCCGCACAGGCGGAAGTATCGGACCTCCGCTTCGCACGGCCGCTAGCGCCGAACTGCCACTCAGCTACCAGGGCAGACAATTCGTCAATGAGTGGGAGTGAGGCATGCAGTAAAGAAGGATTAGTGGATCGGAAATGAGATTGTCGTATCCCAAAAGAAAATCTTGTCGTTTCCATAGAAACGTTACTCGATTTAGAAGGAAATGTCTTAGAACACATAGTATTTCATAGCGACGCAATTTCCGTGTGAATTCGTCAATGAGTGGGTGTGAGGGATGCAGTAAAGAAGGATTAGTGGATCGGAAATGAGATTGTCGTATCCCAAAAGAAAACCCTGTCGTTTCCATAGAAACGTTACTCGATTAAGAAGGAGAAGTCTTAGAACACATAGTATTCCATAGCGACGCAATGTCCGTGAGAATTCATCAATGTGTGGGAGTGAGGGATGCAGTAAAGAAGGATTAGTGGATCGGTTATGAGATTGTCGTATCCCAAAAGAAAATCTTGTCGTTTCCATAGAGACGTTACTCGATTTAGAAGGAAATGTCTTGGAACACATAGTATTTCATAGCGACGCAATTTCCGTGTGATTTCGTCAATCAGTGGGAGTGAGGGATTCAGTAAAGAAGGATTAGTGGATCGGAAATGAGATTGTCGTATCCCAAAAGAAAAGCCAGTCGTTTCCATAGAATCGATACTCGATTTACAAGCAGAAGTCATAGAACCCATAGTATTTCATAGCGACGCTATTTCCGTGTGAATTCGTCAGTGTGTGGGAGTGAGGGATGCAGTAAAGAAAGATTAGTGGATCGGAAATGTGATTGTCGTATCCCAAAAGAAAATCCTGTCGTTTCCATAGAAACGTTAATCGATTTAGAAGGAAATGTCCTAGAACACATAGTATTTCATAGCGACGCAATTGCTGTGTTAATTCGTCAATGTGTGGGAGTGAGGGATGCAGTAAAGAAGGATTAGTGGATCGGAAATGGGATTGTCGTATCCCAAAAGAAAATCTTGTCGTTTCCGTAGAAACGTAAATCGATTTAGAAGGAAATGTCTTAGAACACATAGTATTTCATAGCGACGCAATTTCCGTGTGAATTCGTCAATGAGTGGGTGTGAGGGATTCGGTAAAGAAGGATTAGTGGATCGGAAATGAGATTGTCGTATCCCAAAAGAAAATCCTGTCGTTTCCACAGAAACGTTACTCGATTAAGAAGGAGAAGTCATAGAACACATAGTATTTCATAGCGACGCATTATCCGTGTGAATTCGTCAATGTGTGGGAGTGAGGGATGCAGTAAAGAAGGATTAGTGGATCGGTTATGAGAATGTCGTACCCCAAAAGAAAATCTTGTCGATTCCATAGAAACGTTACTCGATTTAGAATAAAATGTCTTGGAACACATAGTATTTCATAGCGACCCAATTTCCGTGTGAATTCGTCAATGAATGGGTGTGAGGGATGCAGTAAAGAAGGATTAGTGGATCGGAAATGAGATTGTCGTATCCCAAAAGAAAACCCTGTCGTTTCCATAGAAACGTTACTCGATTAAGAAGGAGAAGTCTTAGAACACATAGTATTCCATAGCGACGCAATATCCGTGAGAATTCATCAATGTGTGGGAGTGAGGATGCAGTAAAGAAGGATTAGTGGATCGGTTATGAGATTGTCGTATCCCAAAAGAAAATCTTGTCGTTTCCATAGAAACGTTACTCGATTTAGAAGGAAATGTCTTGGAACACATAGTATTTCATAGCAACGCAATTTCCGTGTGATTTCGTCAATCAGTGGGAGTGAGGGATTCAGTAAAGAAGGATTAGTGGATTGGAAAAGAGATTGTCGTATCCCAAAATAAAATCCTGTCGTTTCCATAGAAACGTTACTCGATTTAGAAGGAAATGTCTTAGAACACATAGTAATTCATAGCGACGCAATTTCCGTGTGAATTCGTCAATGAGTGGGAGTTAGGGATGCAGTAAAGAAGGATTAGTGGATCGGAAATGAGATTGTCGTATCCCAAAAGAAAAGCCAGTCGTTTCCATAGAATCGATACTCGATTTACAAGCAGAAGTCATTGAACCCATGGTATTTCATAGCGACGCTATTTCCGTGTGAATTCGTCAGTGTGTGGGAGTGAGGGATGCAGTAAAGAAAGATTAGTGGATCGGAAATGTGATTGTCGTATCCCAAAAGAAAATCCTGTCGTTTCCATAGAAACGTTAATCGATTTAGAAGGAAATGTCCTAGAACACATAGTATTTCATAGCGACGCAATTGCTGTGTTAATTCGTCAATGTGTGGGAGTGAGGGATGCAGTAAAGAAGGATTAGTGGATCGGAAATGGGATTGTCGTATCCCAAAAGAAAATCTTGTCGTTTCCGTAGAAACGTAACTCGATTTAGAAGGAAATGTCTTAGAACACATAGTATTTCATAGCGACGCAATTTCCGTGTGAATTCGTCAATGAGTGGGTGTGAGGGATTCGGTAAAGAAGGATTAGTGGATCGGAAATGAGATTGTCGTATCCCAAAAGAAAATCCTGTCGTTTCCACAGAAACGTTACTCGATTAAGAAGGAGAAGTCATAGAACACATAGTATTTCATAGCGACGCATTATCCGTGTGAATTCGTCAATGTGTGGGAGTGAGGGATGCAGTAAAGAAGGATTAGTGGATCGGTTATGAGAATGTCGTACCCCAAAAGAAAATCTTGTCGATTCCATAGAAACGTTACTCGATTTAGAATAAAATGTCTTGGAACACATAGTATTTCATAGCGACCCAATTTCCGTGTGAATTCGTCAATCAGTGGGAGTGAGGGATTCAGTAAAGAAGGATTAGTGGATCGGAAATGAGATTGTCGTATCCCAAAAGAAAATCCTGTCGTTTCCATTGAAACGTTACTCGATGTAGAAGGAAATGTCTTAGAACACATAGTATTTCATAGCGACGTAATTTCCGTGTGAATTCGTCAATGAGTGGGAGTTAGGGATGCAGTAAAGAAGGATTAGTGGATCGGAAATGAGACTGTCGTATCCCAAAAGAAAAGCCAGTCGTTTCCATAGAAACGATACTCGATTTACAAGGAGAAGTCATAGAACCCATAGTATTTCATAGCGACGCAATTTCCGTGTGAATTCGTCAATGAGTGGGACTGAGGGATGCAGTAAACAAGGATTAGTGGATCGGAAATGAGATTGTCGTATCCCAAAAGAAAATCCTGTCGTTTCCATAGAAACGTTACACGATTTAAATGGAAATGTCATAGAACACATAGTATTTCATAGCGACGCAATTTCCGTGTGAATTCGTCAATGTGTGGGAGTGAGGGATGCAGTAAAGAAGGATTAGTGGATCGGAAGTGAGATTGTCGTATCCCAAAAGAAAATCCTGTCGTTTCCATAGAAACGTTACTCGATTTAGAAGGAGAAGTTATAGAACCCATAGTATTTCATAGCGACGCAATTTCTGTGTTAATTCGGCAATGTGAGGGAGCTAGGGATGCAATAAAGAAGGAATAGTGCATCGCGAAGGAGATACTCGTATCGCAAAAGAAAATCCTGTCGTTTCCATGGAAACGATACTCGATTTACAAGGAGAAGTCATAGAACCCATAGTATTTCATTGCGACGCAATTGCTGTGTTAATTCGTCAATGTGTGGGAGTGAGGGATGGAGTAAAGAAGGATTAGTGGATCGGAAATGTGATTGTCGTATCCCAAAAGAAAATCCTATCGTTTCCATAGAAACGTTACTCGATTTTGAAGGAAATGTCTTAGAACACATAGTATTTCATAGCGACGCTATTTCCGTGTGAATTCGTCAATGAGTGGGAGTGAGGGATGCAGTAAAGAAGGATTAGTGGATCGGAAATGAGATTGTCGTATCCCAAAAGAAAATCTAGACGTTTCCATAGAAACGTAACTCGATTTAGAAGGAAATGTCTTAGAACACATAGTATTTCATGGCGACGCAATTTCCGTGTGAATTCGTCAATGAGTGGGTGTGAGGGATTCAGTAAAGAAGGATTAGTGGATCGGAAATGAGATTGTCGTATCCCAAAAGAAAATCCTGTCGTTTCCATAGAAACGTTACTCGATTAAGAAGGAGAAGTCATAGAACACATAGTACTTCATAGCGACGCAATATCCGTGTGAATTCGTCAATGTGTGGGAGTGAGGGATGCAGTAAAGAAGGATTAGTGGATCGGTAATGAGAATGTCGTATCCCAAAAGAAAATCTTGTCGATTCCATAGAAACGTTACTCGATTTAGAAGGAAATGTCTTGGAACACATAGTATTTCATAGCGACCCAATTTCCGTGTGAATTCGTCAATCAGTGGGAGTGAGAGATTCAGTAAAGAAGGATTAGTGGATCGGAAATGAGATTGTCGTATCCCAAAAGAAAATCCTGTCGTTTCCATAGAAACGTTACTCGATTTAGAAGGAAATGTCTTAGAACACATAGTATTTCATAGCGACGTAATTTCCGTGTGAATTCGTCACTGAGTGGGAGTGAGGGACGCAGTGAAGAAGGATTAGTGGAACGGAAATGAGATTGTCGTATCCCAAAAGAAAATCCTGTCGTTTCCGTAGAAACGTTACTCGATGCAGGAGGAAATGTCTTAGAACACATAGTATTTCATAGCGACGCAATTTCCGTGTGAATTCGTCAATGAGTGGGAGTGAGGGATGCAGTAAAGAAGGATTAGTGGATCGGAAATGAGATTGTCGTATCCCAAAAGAAAATCCTGTCGTTTCCATAGAAACGTTACTCGATTTAGAAGGAAATGTCTTAGAACACATAGTATTTCATAGCGACGCAATTTCCGTGTGAATTCGTCAATGAGTGGGAGTGAGGGATGCAGTAAACAAGGATTAGTGGATCGGAAATGAGATTGTCGTATCTCAAAAGAAAATCCTGTCGTTTCCATAGAAACGTTACACGATTTAAATGGAAATGTCATAGAACACATAGTATTTAATAGCGACGCAATTTCCGTGTGAATTCGTCAATGTGTGGGAGTGAGGGATGCAGTAAAGAAGGATTAGTGGATCGGAAGTGAGATTGTCGTATCCCAAAAGAAAATCCTGTCGTTTCCATAGAAACGTTACTCGATTTAGAAGGAGCAGTTATAGAACCCATAGTATTTTATAGCGACGCAATTTCTGTGTTAATTCGGCAATGTGAGGGAGCTAGGGATGCAATAAAGAAGGAATAGTGCATCGCGAAGGAGATACTCGTATCGCAAAAGAAAAGCCAGTCGTTTCCATAGAAACGATACTCGATTTACAAGGAGAAGTCATAGAACCCATAGTATTTCATTGTGACGCAATTGCTGTGTTAATTCGTCAATGTGTGGGAGTGAGGGATGCAGTAAAGAAGGATTAGTGGATCGGAAATGTGATTGTCGTATCCCAAAAGAAAATCCTATCGTTTCCATAGAAACGTTACTCGATTTTGAAGGAAATGTCTTAGAACACATAGTATTTCATAGCGACGCAATTTCCGTGTGATTTCGTCAATGAGTGGGTGTGAGGGATTCAGCACAGAAGGATTAGTGGATCGGAAATGAGATTGTCGTATCCCAAATGGAAATCCTGTCGTTTCCATAGAAACGTTACTCGATTAAGAAGGAGAAGTCATAGAACACACAGTACTTCATAGCGACGCAATATCCGTGTGAATTCGTCAATGTGTGGGAGTGAGGGATGCAGTAAAGAAGGATTAGTGGATCGGTTATGAGAATGTCGTATCCCAAAAGAAAATCTTGTCGATTCCATAGAAACGTTACTCGATTTAGAAGGAAATATCTTGGAACACATAGTATTTCATAGCGACGTAATTTCCGTGTGAATTCGTCACTGAGTGGGAGTTAGGGATGCAGTAAAGAATGATTAGTGGTTCGGAAATGAGATTGTCGTATCCCAAAAGAAAAGCCAGTCGTTTCCATAGAAACGATACTTGATTTACAAGGAGAACTCATAGAACCCATAGTATTTCATTGCGACGCAATTGCTGTGTTAATTCGTCAATGTGTGGGAGTGAGGGATGCAGTAAAGAAGGATTAGTGGATCGGAAATGTGATTGTCGTGTCCCAAAAGAAAATCCTGTCGTTTCCATAGAAACGTTACTCGATTTAGAAGGAAATGTCTTAGAACACATAGTATTTCATAGCGTCTCAATTTCCGTGTGAATCACTTAATGACTGGGAGTAAGGGATGCAGTAAAGAAGGATCAGTGGACCGGAAATGAGATTGTCGTATCCCAAGAGAAAATCCTGTCGTTTCCATAGAAACGTTACTCGATTTAGAAGGTGATGTCATAGAACCCATAGTATTTCATAGCGACGCAATTTCCGTGTTAATTCGTCAATGTGTGGGAGTGAGGGATGCAGTAAAGAAGGATTAGTGGATCGCAAATGAGATTGTCGTATCCCAAAAGAGAATCCTGTCGTCTCCATAGAAACGTTACTCGATTTAGAAGAAGAAGTCATAGAACACAAAGTATTTCATAGCGACGCAATTTCCGTGTGAATCCGTCAATGTGTGGGAGTGAGGGATGCAGTAAAGAAGGATTAGTGGTTCGGAAATGAGATTGTCGTATCCCAAAAGAAAATCCTGTCGTTTCCACAGAAACGTTACTCGATTTAGAAGGAAATGTCTTAGAACACATAGTATTTCATAGCGACGCAATTTCCGTGTGATTTCGTCAATGAGTGGGAGTGAGGGATGCAGTAAAGAAGGATTAGTGGATCGGAAATGAGATTGTCGTATCCCAAAAGAAAATCCTGTCGTTTCCATAGAAACGTCACTTGATTAAGAAGGAAATGTCTTAGAACACATAGTATTTCATAGCGACGCAATTTCCGTGTGAATTCGTCAATGAGTGGGAGTGAGGGATGCAGTAAAGAAGGATTAGTGGATCGGAAATGAGATTGTCGTATCCCAAGAGAAAATCCTGTCGTTTCCATAGAAACGTTACTCGATTTAGAAGGTGAAGTCATAGAACCCATAGTATTTCATAGCGACGCAATTTCCGTGTTAATTCGTCAATGTGTGGGAGTGAGGGATGCAGTAAAGAAGGATTAGTGGATCGCAAATGAGATTGTCGTATCCCAAAAGAAAATCCTGTCGTTTCCATAGAAACGTTACTCGATTTAGAAGGAAATGTCTTAGAACACATAGTATTTCATAGCGACGCAATTTCCGTGTGAATTCGTCAATGTGTGGGAGTGAGAGGTGCAGTAAAGAAGGATTAGTGGATCGGAAATGTGATTGTCGTATCCCAAAAGGAAATCCTGTCGTTTCCATAGAAACGTTACTCGACTTCGAAATAAAATGTCTTAGATCACGTAGTATTTCATAGCGACGCAATTTCCGTGTGAATTCGTCAATGAGTGGGAGTGAGGGATGCAGTTAAGAAAGATTAGTGGATCGGAAATGAGATTGTCGTATCCCGAAAGAAAATCCTGTCGTTTCCATAGAAACGTTACTCGAATTAGAAGGAGAAGTCATAGAACCCATAGTATTTCATAGCGACGCATTTTCCGTGTGAATTCGTCAATGAGTGGGAGTGAGGGATGCAGTATAGAAGGATTAGTGGATCGCAAATGAGATTGTCGTATCATAAAAGAAAATCCTGTCGTTTCCATAGAAACGTTACTCGATTTAGAGGGAAATGTCTTAGATCACATAGTATTTCATAGCGACGCAATTTCTGTGTGATTTCGTCAATGTGTGGGAGTGTGGGATGCAGTAAAGTAGGATTAGTGGATCGGAAATGAGATTGTCGTATCCCACAAGAAAATCCTGTCGTTTCCATAGAAACGTTACTCGATTTAGAAGTAGAAGTCATAGAACCCATAGTATTTCATAGCGACAAGATTTCTGTGTTAATTCGTCAATGTGAGGGAGCTACAGATGCAATGAAGAAGGAATAGTGTATCGAGAAGAAGATACTCCTATCGCAAAAGAAAAGCCAGTCGCTTCCATAGAAACGATAATCGATTTAGAAGGAGAAGTCATAGAACCCATAGTATTTCATTGCGACGCAATCACTGTGTTAATTCGTCAATGTGTGGGAGTGAGGGATGCAATAAAGAAGGATTAGTGGATCGGAAATGAGAATGTCGTATCCCGAAAGAAAATCCTGTCGCTTCCATAGAAACGTTACTCGATTTAGAAGCATAAGTCATAGAACCCATAGTATTTCATAGCGACGCAATTTCCGTGTGAATTCGTCAATGGGTGGGAGTGAGGAATGCAGTAAAGAAGGATTAGTGGATCGGTTATGAGAATGTCGTATCCCAAAAGAAAATCTTGTCGTTTCCATAGAAACGTTACTCGATTTAGAAGGAGAAGTCATAGAACCCATAGTATTTCATAGAGACTCAATTTCTGTGTTAATTCGTCAATGTGAGGGAGCTGGGGATGCAATAAAGAAGGAATAGTGCATCGAGAAGGAGATACTCGTATCGCAAAAGAAAAGCGAGTCGTTTCCATAGAAACGATACTCGATTTAGAAGGAGAAGTCATAGAACCCATAGTATTTCATTGCGACGCAATTGCTGTGTTAAATCGTCAATGTGTGGGAGTGTGGGATGCAGTAATGAAGGATCAGTGGATTGGAAATGTGATTGTCGTATCCCAAAAGAAAATCCTTTCGTTTCCATAGAAACGTTACTCGATTTAGAAGGAAATGTCTTAGAACACATAGTATATCTTAGCGACGCAATTTCCGTGTGAACTCGTCAATGTGTGGGAGTGAGGGATGCAGTAAAGAAGGATCAGTGGATCAGGAATGTGATTGTCGTATCCCAAAATAAAATCCAGTCGTTTCCATAGAAACGTTACTCGTTTTAGAAGGAGAAGTCATAGAACCCATAGTATTTAATAGCGACGCAATATCCGTGTGAATTCGTCAATGAGTGGGAGTGAGGGATGCAGTAAAGAAGGATTAGTGGATCGGATTTGCGATTGTCGTATCCTAAAAGAAAATCCTGTCGTTTCCATAGAAACGTTACTCGATTTAGAAGGAAATAACCTAGAACACATAGTATTTTATAGCGTCGCAATATCCGTGTGAATTCGTTAATGAGTGGGAGTGAGGGATGCAGTAAAGAAGGATTAGTGGACCGGAAATGAGATTGTCGTATCCCAAAAGAAAATCCTGTCGTTTCCATAGAAACGTTACTCGAGTTAGAAGGAGAAGTCATAGAACACATAGTATTTCATAGCGACGCAATTTCCGTGTGAATTCGTCTATGTGTGGGAGTGAGGGATGCAGTAAAAAAGGATTAGTGGTTCGGAAATGAGATTGTCGTATCCCAAAAGAAAATCCTGTCGTTTCCATAGAAACGTTACTCGATTTAGAAGGAGAAGTAATAGAACCCATAGTATTTCATAGCAACGCAATTTCCGTGTGAATTCGTCAATGTGTGGGAGTGATGGATGCAGTAAAGAAGGATTAGTGGATCGGAAATGAGATTGTCGTATCCCGAAAGAAAATCCTGTCGTTTCCATAGAAACGTTACTCGATTTAGAAGGAGAAGTCATAGAACCCATAGTATTTCATAGCGACGCAATTTCCGTGTGAATTCGTCATTGTGTGGGAGTGAGGGGTGCAGTAAAGAAGGATTAGTGGATCGGAAATGTGATTGTCGTATCCCAAAAGAAAATCCTGTCGTTTCCATAGAAACGTTACTCGACTTTGAAGGAAATGTCTTAGAACGCATAGTACTGCATAGCGACGCAATTTCCGTGTGAATTCGTCAATGAGTGGGAGTGAGGGATGCAGTTAAGAAGGCTTAGTGGATCGGAAATGAGATTGTCGTATCCCGAGAGAAAATCCTGTCGTTTCCATAGAAACGTTACTCGATTTAGAAGGAGAAGTCATAGAACCCACAGTATTTCATAGCGACGCAATTTCCGTGTGAATTCGTGAATGAGTGGGAGTGAGGGATGCAGTAAAGAAGGATTAGTGGATCGCAAATGAGATTGTCGTATCCCAAAAGAAAATTCTGTCGTTTCCATAGAAACGTTACTCGATTTGGAAGGAAATGTCTTAGAACACATAGTATTTCATAGCGACGCAATTTCCGTGTAATTTCGTCAATGTGTGGGAGTGAGGGATGCAGTAAAGTAGGATTAGTGGATCGGAATTGAGATTGTCGTATCCCAAAAGAAAATCCTGTCGTTTCCATAGAAACGTTACTCGATTTAGAAGTAGAAGTCATAGAACCCAAAGTATTTCATAGCGACAAGATTTCTGTGTTATTTCGTCAATGTGAGGGAGCTAGGGATGCAATAAAGAAGGTATAGTGCATCGAGAAGGAGATACTCGTATCGCAAAAGAAAAGCCAGTCGTTTCCATAGAAACGATAATCGATTTAGAAGGAGAAGTCATAGAACCCATAGTCTTTCATTGCGACGCAATTGCTGTGTTAATTCGTCAAAGTGTGGGAGTGAAGGATGCAGTAAAGAAGGATTAGTGGATCGGAAATGAGATTGTCGTATCCCAAAATAAAATCCTGTCGTTTCCATAGAAACGTTACCCGATTTAGAAGAAAATGTCATAGAACCCATAGTATATCATAGCGACGCAATTTCCGTGTGAATTCGTCAATGAGTGGGAGTGAGGGATGCAGTGAAGAAGGATTAGTGGATCGGAAATGAGATTGTCGTATCCCAAAAGAAAATCCGGTCGTTTCCATAGAAACGTTACTCGATATAGAAGGAAATGTCTTAGAACACATAGTATTTCATAGCGACGCAATTTCCGTGTGAATTCGTCAATGTGTGGGAGTGAGGGATGCAGTAAAGAAGGATTAGTGGATCGGAAATGAGATTGTCGTATCCCAAAAGAAAATCCTGTCGTTTCCATAGAAACGTTACTCGATTTAGAAGGAGAAGTCATAGAACCCATAGTATTTCATAGCGACGCAATTTCCGTGTGAATTCGTCAATGAGAGGGAGTGAGGGATGCAGTAAAGAAGGATTAGTGGATCGGATATGAGATTGTCGTATTCCAAATGAAAATCCTGTCGTTTAGATAGAAACGTTACTCGATTTAGAAGGAAATGTCATAGAACACATATTATTTCATAGCGACGCAATTTCCGTGTGAATTCGTCAATGAGTGTGAGTGAGGGATGCAGTAAAGAATGATTAGTGGATCGGAAATGAGATTGTCGTATCCCAAAAGAAAATCCTGTCGTTTCCCTAGAAACGTTACTCGATTTAGAAGGAGAAGTCATAGAACCCATGGTATTTCATAGCGACGCAATTTCCGTGTGAATTCGTCAATGAGTATGAGTGAGGGATGAAGTAAAGAATAATTAGTGGATCGGAAATGTGATTGTCGTATCCCAAAAGAAAATCCTGTCGTTTCCATAGAAACGTTACTCGATTTAGAAGGAAATGTCTTAGAACACATAGTATTTCATAGCGACGCAATTTCCCTATGAATTCGTCAATGTGTGGGAGTCAGGGATGCAGTAAAGAAGGCTTAGTGGATCGGAAATGTGATTGTTGTATCCCAAAAGAAAATCCTGTCTTTCCATAGAAACGTTACTCGATTTAGAAGGAGAAGTCTTAGAACACATTGTATTTCATAGCGACGCAATTTCGGTGTGAATTCGTCAAGGAGTGGGAGTGAGGGATGCAGTAAAGAAGGAATAGTGGATCGGAAATGAGATTGTCGTATCCCAAAAGAAAATCCTGTCGTTTCCATAGAAACGTTACTCGATTTAGAAGGTGAAGTCATAGAACCCATAGTATTTCATAGCGACGCAATTTCCGTGTGAATTCATCAATGAGTGGGAGTGAGTGATGCAGTAAAGAAGGATTAGTGGTTCGGAAATGAGATTGTCGTATCCCAAAAGAAAATCCTGTCGTTTCCATAGAAACGTTACTCGATTTAGAAGGAATTGTCATAGAACCTATAGTATTTCATAGCGACGCAATTTCCGTGTGAATTCGTCAATGAGTGGGAGTGAGGGATGCAGTAAAGAAGGATTAGTGGATCGGAAATGAGTTTGTCGTATCCCAAAAGAAAATCGTGTCGTTTCCATAGAAACGTTACTCGATTTAGAAGTAGAAGTCATAGAACCCAAAGTATTTCATAGCGACAAGATTTCAGTGTTAATTCGTCAATGTGAGGGAGCTAGGGATGCTATAAAGAAGGAATAGTGCATCGAGAAGGAGATACTCGTATCGCAAAAGAAAAGCCAGTCGTTACCATAGAAACGATAATCGATTTAGAAGGAGAAGTCATAGAACCCATTGTATTTCATTGCGACGCAATTGCTGTGTTAATTCGTCAATGTGTGGGAGTGAGGGATGCAGTAAAGAATGATTAGTGGATCGGAAATGAGATTGTCGTATCCCAAAAGAAAATCCTGTCGTTGCCATAGAAACGTTACTCGATTTAGAAGAAAATGTCATAGAACCCATAGTATTTCATAGCGACGCAATTTCCGTGTGAATTCGTCAATGAGTGGGAGTGAGGGATGCAGTAAAGAAGGATTAGTGCATCGGAAATGTGATTGTCGTATCCGAAAAGAAAATCCTGTCGTTTTCATAGAAACGTTACTCGATGTAGAAGGAAATGGCTTAGCACACATAGTATTTCATAGCGACGCTATTTCCGTGTGAATTCGTCAATGAGTGGGAGTGAGGGATGAAGTAAAGGAGGATTAGTGGATCGGAAATGAGATTGTCGTATCCCAAAATAAAATCCTGTCGCTTCCATAGAAACGTTACTCGATTTAGAAGGAGAAGTCATAAAACCCATAGTATTTCATAGCGACTCAATTTCTGTGTTAATTCGTCAATGTGAGGGAGCTAGGGATGCAATAAAGAAGGAATAGTGCATCGAGAAGGAGATACTCGTATCGCAAAAGAAAAGCGAGTCGTTTCCATAGAAACGATACTCGATTTAGAAGGAGAAGTCATAGAACACATAGTATTTCATTGCGACGCAATTGCTGTGTTTAATCGTCAATTTGTGGGAGTGTGGGTTGCAGTAATGAAGGATCAGTGGATTGGAAATGTGATTGTCGTATCCCAAAAGAAAATCCTGTCGTTTCCACAGAAACGTTACTCGATTTAGAAGGAAATGTCTTAGAACACATAGTATTTCATAGCGACGCAATTTCCGTGTGAATTCGTCAATGTGTGGGAGTGAGGGATGCAGTAAAGAAGGATTAGTGGATCGGAAATGTGATTGTCGTATCCCAAAAGAAAATCCTGTCGTTTCCATAGAAACGTTACTCGATTTAGAGGGAGAAGTAATAGAACCCATAGTATTTCATAGCGACGCAATTTCCGTGTGAATTCGTCAATGAGTGGGAGTGAGGGATGCAGTAAAGAAGGATTAGTGGATCGGATATGAGATTGTCGTATTCCAAAAGAAAATCCTGTCGTATCCATAGAAACGTTACTCGATTTAGAAGGAGAAGTCATAGAACCCATAGTATTTCATAGCGACGCAATTTCCGTGTGAATTCATCAATGAGTGTTAGCGAGGGATGCAGTAAAGAAGGATTAGTGGTTCGGAAATGTGATTGTCGTATCCCAAAAGAAAATCCTGTCGTTTCCATAGAAACGTTACTCGATTTGGAAGGAAATGTCTTAGCCAACATAGTATTTCATAAAGACGCAATTTCCGTGTGAATTCGTCAATGAGTGGGAGTGAGGGATGCAGTAAAGAAGGATTAGTGGATCGGAAATGAGATTGTCGTATCCCAAAAGAAAATCCAGTCGTTTCCATAGAAACGTTACTCGATTTAGAAGTAGAAGTCATAGAACCCAAAGTATTTCATAGCGACAAGATTTCTGTGTTAATTCGTCAATGTGAGGGAGCTACGGATGCAATAAAGAAGGAATAGTGCATCGAGAAGGAGACACTCGTATCGCAAAAGAAAAGCCAGTCGTTTCCATAGAAACGATAATCGATTTAGAAGGAGAAGTCATAGAACCCATAGTATTTCATTGCGACGCAATTGCTGTGTTAATTCGTCAATGTGTGGGAGTGAGGGATGCAGTAAAGAAGGATTAGTGGATCGGAAATGAGATTGTCGTATCCCAAAAGAAAATCCTGTCGTTTCCATAGAAACGTTACTCGATTTAGAAGAAAATGTCATAGAACCCATAGTATATCATAGCGACGCAGTTTCCGTGCGAATTCGTCAATGAGTGGGAGTGAGGGATGCAGTGAAGAAGGATTAGTGGATCGGAAGTGAGATTGTCGTATCCCAAAAGAAAATTCTGTCGTTTCCATAGAAACGTTACTCGATATAGAAGGAAATGTCTTAGAACACATAGTATTTCATAGCGACGCAATTTCCGTGTGAATTCGTCAATGTGTGGGAGTTAGGGATGCAGTAAAGAAGGATTAGTCAATCGGAAATGAGATTGTCTATCCCAAAAGAAAATCCTGTAGTTTCCATAGAAACGTTACTCGATTTAGAAGAAGAAGTCATAGAACCCATAGTATTTCATAGCGACGCAATTTCCGTGTGAATTCGTCAATGAGTGGGAGTGAGGGATGCAGTAAAGAAGGATTAGTGGATCGGAAATGAGATTGTCGTATCCCAAAAGAAAATCCTGTCGTTTCCATAGATACGTTACTCGATTTAGAAGAAAATGTCATAGAACCCATAGTATATTATAGCGACGCAATTTCCGTGTGAATTCGTCAATGAGTGGGAGTGAGGGATGCAGTGAAGAAGGATTAGTGGATCGGAAATGAGATTGTCTTATCCCAAAAGAAAATCCTGTCGTTTCCATAGAAACGTTACTCGATTTAGAAGTAGAAGTCATAGAACCCAAAGTATTTCATAGCGACAAGAATTCTGTGTTCATTCGTCAATGTGAGGGAGCTACGGATGCAATAAAGAAGGAATAGTGCATCGAGAAGGAGATACTCGTATCGCAAAAGAAAAGCCAGTCGTTTCCATAGAAACGATACTCGATTTAGAAGGAGAAGTCATAGAACCCATAGTATTTCATTGCGACGCAATTGCTGTGTTTAATCGTCAATGTGTGGGAGTGTGGGTTGCAGTAATGAAGGATCACTGAATTGGAAATGTGATTGTCGTATCCCAAAAGATAATCCTGTCGTTTCCACAGAAACGTTACTCGATTTAGAAGGAAATGTCTTAGAACACATAGTATTTCATAGCGACGCAATTTCCGTGTGAATTCGTCAATGTGTGGGAGTGAGGGATGCAGTAAAGAAGGATTAGTGGATCGGAAATGTGATTGTCGTATCCCAAAAGAAAATCCTGTCGTTTCCATAGAAACGTTACTCGATTTAGAAGTAGAAGTCATAGAACCCAAAGTATTTCATAGCGACAAGATTTCTGTGTTAATTCGTCAATGTGAGGGAGCTACGGATGCAATAAAGAAGGAATAATGCATCGAGAAGGAGATACTCGTATCGCAAAAGAAAAGCCAGTCGTTTCCATAGAAACGATAATCGATTTAGAAGGAGAAGTCATAGAACCCATAGTATTTCATTGCGACGCAATTGCTGTGTTAATTCGTCAATGTGTGGGAGTGAGGGATGCAGTAAAGAAAGATTAGTGGATCGGGAATGAGATTGTCGTATCCCAAAAGAAAATCCTGTCGTTTCCGTAGAAACGTTACTCGATTTAGAAGGAGAAGTCATAGAACCCATAGTATTTCATAGCGACGCAATTTCCGTGTGAATTCGTCAATTCGTGGGAGTGAGGGATGAAGTAAAGAATAATTAGTGGATCGGAAATGTGATTGTCGTATCCCAAAAGAAAATCCTGTCGTTTCCATAGAAACGTTACACGATTTAGATGGAAATGTCTTAGAACACATAGTATTTCATAGCGACGCAATTTCCCTGTAAATTCGTCAATGTGTGGGAGTGAGGGATGCAGTAAAGAAGGCTTAGTGGATCGGATATGTGATTGTTGTATCCCAAAAGAAAATCGTGTCTTTCCATAGAAACGTTACTCGATTTAGAAGGAGAAGTCTTAGAACACATTGTATTTCATAGCGACGCAATTTCGGTGTGAATTCATCAAGGAGTGGGAGTGAGGGATGCAGTAAAGAAGGATTAGTGGATCGGAAATGAGATTGTCGTATCCCAAAAGAAAATCCTGTCGTTTCCATAGAAACGTTACTCGATTTAGAAGGAGAAGTCATAGAACCCATAGTATTTCATAGCGACGCAATTTCCGTGTGAATTCATCAATGAGTGGGAGTGAGGGACGCAGTAAAGAAAGATTAGTGGTTCGGAAATGTGATTGTCGTATCCCAAAAGAAAATCCTGTCGTTTCCATAGAAACGTTACTCGATTTAGAAGGAAATGTCTTAGCACACATAGTATTTCATAGCGACGCAATTTCCGTGTTAATTCGTCAATGAGTGGGAGTCAGGGGTGCAGTAAAGAAGGATTAGTGGATCGGAAATGTGATTGTCGTATCCCAAAAGAAAATCCTGTCGTTTCCATAGAAACGTTACTCGATTTAGAAGAAGAAGTCATAGAGCCCATAGTATTTCATAGCGACGCAATTTCCGTGTGAGTTCGTCAACGAGTGGGAGTGAGGGATGCAGTAAAGAAGGATTAGTGGATCGGATATGAGATTGTCGTATCCCATAAGAAAATCCTGTCGTTTCCGTAGAAACGTTACTCGATTTAGAAGGAAATGTCTTAGAACACATAGTATTTCATAGCGACGCAATTTCCGTGTGAATTCGTCAATGAGTGGGAGTGAGGGATGCAGTAAAGAAGGATTAGTGGATCGGAAATGTGATTGTCATACGCCAAAGGAAAATCCTGTCGTTTCCATAGAAACGTTACTCGATTTAGAAGGAAATGTCTTACAACACATAGTATTTCATAGCGACGCAATTTCCGTGTGAATTCGTCAATGAGTGGGAGTGAGGGATGAAGTAAAGAATAATTAGTGGATCGGAAATGTGATTGTCGTATCCCAAAAGAAAATCCGTTCGTTTCAATAGAAACGTTACTCGATTTAGAAGGAAATGTCTTAGAACACATAGTATTTCATAGCGGCGCAATTTCCGTGTGAATTCGTCAATGTATGGGAGTGAGGGATGCAGTAAAGAAGGATTAGTGGTTCGGAAATGAGATTGTCGTATCTCAAAAGAAAATCCTGTCGTTTCCATGGAAACGTTACTCGATTTAGAAGGAAATGTCATAGAACCCATAGTCTTTCATAGTGACGCAATTTCCGTGTGAATTCGTCAATGAGTGGGAGTGAGGGATGCAGTAAAGAAGGATTGGTGGATCGGAAATGAGATTGTCGTATCCCAAAAGAAAATCCTGTCGCTTCCATAGAAACGTTACTCGATTTAGAATGAGTAGTCATAGAACCCATAGTATTTCATAGCGACGCAATTTCCGTGTGAATTCATCAATGAGTGGGAGTGAGGGATGCAGTAAAGAAGGATTAGTGGTTCGGAAATGAGATTGTCGTATCTCAAAAGAAAATCCTGTCGTTTCCATGGAAACGTTACTCGATTTAGAAGGAAATGTCATAGAACCCATAGTCTTTCATAGTGACGCAATTTCCGTGTGAATTCGTCAATGAGTGGGAGTGAGGGATGCAGTAAAGAAGGATTAGTGGATCGGAAATGAGTTTGTCGTATCCCAAAAGAAAATCCTGTCGTTTCCATAGAAACGTTACTCGATTTAGAAGGAAATGTCTTTGAACACATAGTATTTCATAGCGACGCAATTTCCGTGTGAATTCGTCAATGAGTGGGAGTGAGGGATGCAGTAAAGAAGGATTAGTGGATCGGATATGAGATTGTCGTATTCCAAAAGAAAATCCTGTCGTATCCATAGAAACGTTACTCGATTTAGAAGGGGAAGTCATAGAACCCATAGTATTTCATAGCGACGCAATTTCCGTGTGAATTCATCAATAAGTGGGAGTGAGGGATGCAGTAAAGAAGGATTAGTGGTTCGGAAATGTGATTGTCGTATCCCAAAAGAAAATCCTGTCGTTTCCATAGAAACGTTACTCGATTTGGAAGGAAATGTCTTAGCCAACATAGTATTTCATAAAGACGCAATTTCCGTGTGAATTCGTCAATGAGTGGGAGTGAGGGATGCAGTAAAGAAGGATTAGTGGATCGGAAATGAGATTGTCGTATCCCAAAAGAAAATCCTGTCGTTTCCATAGAAACGTTACTCGATTTAGAAGTAGAAGTCATAGAACCCAAAGTATTTCATAGCGACAAGATTTCTGTGTTAATTCGTCAATGTGAGGGAGCTACGGATGCAATAAAGAAGGAATAGTGCATCGAGAAGGAGATACTCGTATCGCAAAAGAAAAGCCAGTCGTTTCCATAGAAACGATAATCGATTTAGAAGGAGAAGTCATAGAACCCATAGTATTTCATTGCGACGCAATTGCTGTGTTAATTCGTCAATGTGTGGGAGTGAGGGATGCAGTAAAGAAGGATTAGTGGATCGGAAATGAGATTGTCGTATCCCAAAAGAAAATCCTGTCGTTTCCATAGAAACGTTACTCGATTTAGAAGAAAATGTCATAGAACCCATAGTATATCATAGCGACGCAATTTCCGTGCGAATTCGTCAATGAGTGGGAGTGAGGGATGCAGTGAAGAAGGATTAGTGGATCGGAAGTGAGATTGTCGTATCCCAAAAGAAAATTCTGTCGTTTCCATAGAAACGTTACTCGATATAGAAGGAAATGTCTTAGAACACATAGTATTTCATAGCGACGCAATTTCCGTGTGAATTCGTCAATGAGTGGGAGTGAGGGATGCAGTGAAGAAGGATTAGTGGATCGGAAATGAGATTGTCTTATCCCAAAAGAAAATCCTGTCGTTTCCATAGAAACGTTACTCGATTTAGAAGTAGAAGTCATAGAACCCAAAGTATTTCATAGCGACAAGAATTCTGTGTTCATTCGTCAATGTGAGGGAGCTACGGATGCAATAAAGAAGGAATAGTGCATCGAGAAGGAGATACTCGTATCGCAAAAGAAAAGCCAGTCGTTTCCATAGAAACGATACTCGATTTAGAAGGAGAAGTCATAGAACCCATAGTATTTCATTGCGACGCAATTGCTGTGTTTAATCGTCAATGTGTGGGAGTGTGGGTTGCAGTAATGAAGGATCACTGAATTGGAAATGTGATTGTCGTATCCCAAAAGATAATCCTGTCGTTTCCACAGAAACGTTACTCGATTTAGAAGGAAATGTCTTAGAACACATAGTATTTCATAGCGACGCAATTTCCGTGTGAATTCGTCAATGTGTGGGAGTGAGGGATGCAGTAAAGAAGGATTAGTGGATCGGAAATGTGATTGTCGTATCCCAAAAGAAAATCCTGTGGTTTCCATAGAAACGTTACTCGATTTAGAAGTAGAAGTCATAGAACCCAAAGTATTTCATAGCGACAAGATTTCTGTGTTAATTCGTCAATGTGAGGGAGCTACGGATGCAATAAAGAAGGAATAATGCATCGAGAAGGAGATACTCGTATCGCAAAAGAAAAGCCAGTCGTTTCCATAGAAACGATAATCGATTTAGAAGGAGAAGTCATAGAACCCATAGTATTTCATTGCGACGCAATTGCTGTGTTAATTCGTCAATGTGTGGGAGTGAGGGATGCAGTAAAGAAAGATTAGTGGATCGGAAATGAGATTGTCGTATCCCAAAAGAAAATCCTGTCGTTTCCGTAGAAACGTTACTCGATTTAGAAGGAGAAGTCATAGAACCCATAGTATTTCATAGCGACGCAATTTCCGTGTGAATTCGTCAATGAGTGGGAGTGAGGGATGCAGTAAAGAAGGATTAGTGGATCGGAAATGAGATTGTCGTATCCCAAAAGAAAATCCTGTCGTTTCCGTAGAAACGTTACTCGATTTAGAAGGAGAAGTCATAGAACCCATAGTATTTCATAGCGACGCAATTTCCGTGTGAATTCGTCAATTCGTGGGAGTGAGGGATGAAGTAAAGAATAATTAGTGGATCGGAAATGTGATTGTCGTATCCCAAAAGAAAATCCTGTCGTTTCCATAGAAACGTTACACGATTTAGATGGAAATGTCTTAGAACACATAGTATTTCATAGCGACGCAATTTCCCTGTAAATTCGTCAATGTGTGGGAGTGAGGGATGCAGTAAAGAAGGCTTAGTGGATCGGATATGTGATTGTTGTATCCCAAAAGAAAATCGTGTCTTTCCATAGAAACGTTACTCGATTTAGAAGGAGAAGTCTTAGAACACATTGTATTTCATAGCGACGCAATTTCGGTGTGAATTCATCAAGGAGTGGGAGTGAGGGATGCAGTAAAGAAGGATTAGTGGATCGGAAATGAGATTGTCGTATCCCAAAAGAAAATCCTGTCGTTTCCATAGAAACGTTACTCGATTTAGAAGGAGAAGTCATAGAACCCATAGTATTTCATAGCGACGCAATTTCCGTGTGAATTCATCAATGAGTGGGAGTGAGGGACGCAGTAAAGAAAGATTAGTGGTTCGGAAATGTGATTGTCGTATCCCAAAAGAAAATCCTGTCGTTTCCATAGAAACGTTACTCGATTTAGAAGGAAATGTCTTAGCACACATAGTATTTCATAGCGACGCAATTTCCGTGTTAATTCGTCAATGAGTGGGAGTCAGGGGTGCAGTAAAGAAGGATTAGTGGATCGGAAATGTGATTGTCGTATCCCAAAAGAAAATCCTGTCGTTTCCATAGAAACGTTACTCGATTTAGAAGAAGAAGTCATAGAGCCCATAGTATTTCATAGCGACGCAATTTCCGTGTGAGTTCGTCAACGAGTGGGAGTGGGGGATGCAGTAAAGAAGGATTAGTGGATCGGATATGAGATTGTCGTATCCCATAAGAAAATCCTGTCGTTTCCGTAGAAACGTTACTCGATTTAGAAGGAAATGTCTTAGAACACATAGTATTTCATAGCGACGCAATTTCCGTGTGAATTCGTCAATGAGTGGGAGTGAGGGATGCAGTAAAGAAGGATTAGTGGATCGGAAATGTGATTGTCATACGCCAAAGGAAAATCCTGTCGTTTCCATAGAAACGTTACTCGATTTAGAAGGAAATGTCTTACAACACATAGTATTTCATAGCGACGCAATTTCCGTGTGAATTCGTCAATGAGTGGGAGTGAGGGATGAAGTAAAGAATAATTAGTGGATCGGAAATGAGTTTGTCGTATCCCAAAAGAAAATCCTGTCGTTTCCATAGAAACGTTACTCGATTTAGAAGGAAATGTCTTTGAACACATAGTATTTCATAGCGGCTCAATTTCCGTGTGAATTCGTCAATGTATGGGAGTGAGGGATGCAGTAAAGAAGGATTAGTGGTTCGGAAATGAGATTGTCGTATCTCAAAAGAAAATCCTGTCGTTTCCATGGAAACGTTACTCGATTTAGAAGGAAATGTCATAGAACCCATAGTCTTTCATAGTGACGCAATTTCCGTGTGAATTCGTCAATGAGTGGGAGTGAGGGATGCAGTAAAGAAGGATTGGTGGATCGGAAATGAGATTGTCGTATCCCAAAAGAAAATCCTGTCGCTTCCATAGAAACGTTACTCGATTTAGAATGAGTAGTCATAGAACCCATAGTATTTCATAGCGACGCAATTTCCGTGTGAATTCATCAATGAGTGGGAGTGAGGGATGCAGTAAAGAAGGATTAGTGGTTCGGAAATGAGATTGTCGTATCTCAAAAGAAAATCCTGTCGTTTCCATGGAAACGTTACTCGATTTAGAAGGAAATGTCATAGAACCCATAGTCTTTCATAGTGACGCAATTTCCGTGTGAATTCGTCAATGAGTGGGAGTGAGGGATGCAGTAAAGAAGGATTAGTGGATCGGAAATGAGTTTGTCGTATCCCAAAAGAAAATCCTGTCGTTTCCATAGAAACGTTACTCGATTTAGAAGGAAATGTCTTTGAACACATAGTATTTCATAGCGACGCAATTTCCGTGTGAATTCGTCAATGAGTGGGAGTGAGGGATGCAGTAAAGAAGGATTAGTGGATCGGATATGAGATTGTCGTATTCCAAAAGAAAATCCTGTCGTATCCATAGAAACGTTACTCGATTTAGAAGGAGAAGTCATAGAACCCATAGTATTTCATAGCGACGCAATTTCCGTGTGAATTCATCAATGAGTGGGAGTGAGGGATGCAGTAAAGAAGGATTAGTGGTTCGGAAATGTGATTGTCGTATCCCAAAAGAAAATCCTGTCGTTTCCATAGAAACGTTACTCGATTTGGAAGGAAATGTCTTAGCCAACATAGTATTTCATAAAGACGCAATTTCCGTGTGAATTCGTCAATGAGTGGGAGTGAGGGATGCAGTAAAGAAGGATTAGTGGATCGGAAATGAGATTGTCGTATCCCAAAAGAAAATCCTGTCGTTTCCATAGAAACGTTACTCGATTTAGAAGTAGAAGTCATAGAACCCAAAGTATTTCATAGCGACAAGATTTCTGTGTTAATTCGTCAATGTGAGGGAGCTACGGATGCAATAAAGAAGGAATAGTGCATCGAGAAGGAGATACTCGTATCGCAAAAGAAAAGCCAGTCGTTTCCATAGAAACGATAATCGATTTAGAAGGAGAAGTCATAGAACCCATAGTATTTCATTGCGACGCAATTGCTGTGTTAATTCGTCAATGTGTGGGAGTGAGGGATGCAGTAAAGAAGGATTAGTGGATCGGAAATGAGATTGTCGTATCCCAAAAGAAAATCCTGTCGTTTCCATAGAAACGTTACTCGATTTAGAAGAAAATGTCATAGAACCCATAGTATATCATAGCGACGCAATTTCCGTGCGAATTCGTCAATGAGTGGGAGTGAGGGATGCAGTGAAGAAGGATTAGTGGATCGGAAGTGAGATTGTCGTATCCCAAAAGAAAATTATTTCGTTTCCATAGAAACGTTACTCGATATAGAAGGAAATGTCTTAGAACACATAGTATTTCATAGCGACGCAATTTCCGTGTGAATTCGTCAATGTGTGGGAGTTAGGGATGCAGTAAAGAAGGATTAGTCAATCGGAAATGAGATTGTCTATCCCAAAAGAAAATCCTGTAGTTCCCATAGAAACGTTACTCGATTTAGAAGAAGAAGTCATAGAACCCATAGTATTTCATAGCGACGCAATTTCCGTGTGAATTCGTCAATGAGTGGGAGTGAGGGATGCAGTAAAGAAGGATTAGTGGATCGGAAATGAGATTGTCGTATCCCAAAAGAAAATCCTGTCGTTTCCATAGATACGTTACTCGATTTAGAAGAAAATGTCATAGAACCCATAGTATATTATAGCGACGCAATTTCCGTGTGAATTCGTCAATGAGTGGGAGTGAGGGATGCAGTGAAGAAGGATTAGTGGATCGGAAATGAGATAGTCTTATCCCAAAAGAAAATCCTGTCGTTTCCATAGAAACGTTACTCGATTTAGAAGTAGAAGTCATAGAACCCAAAGTATTTCATAGCGACAAGAATTCTGTGTTCATTCGTCAATGTGAGGGAGCTACGGATGCAATAAAGAAGGAATAGTGCATCGAGAAGGAGATACTCGTATCGCAAAAGAAAAGCCAGTCGTTTCCATAGAAACGATACTCGATTTAGAAGGAGAAGTCATAGAACCCATAGTATTTCATTGCGACGCAATTGCTGTGTTTAATCGTCAATGTGTGGGAGTGTGGGTTGCAGTAATGAAGGATCACTGAATTGGAAATGTGATTGTCGTATCCCAAAAGATAATCCTGTCGTTTCCACAGAAACGTTACTCGATTTAGAAGCAAATGTCTTAGAACACATAGTATTTCATAGCGACGCAATTTCCGTGTGAATTCGTCAATGTGTGGGAGTGAGGGATGCAGTAAAGAAGGATTAGTGGATCGGAAATGTGATTGTCGTATCCCAAAAGAAAATCCTGTGGTTTCCATAGAAACGTTACTCGATTTAGAAGTAGAAGTCATAGAACCCAAAGTATTTCATAGCGACAAGATTTCTGTGTTAATTCGTCAATGTGAGGGAGCTACGGATGCAATAAAGAAGGAATAATGCATCGAGAAGGAGATACTCGTATCGCAAAAGAAAAGCCAGTCGTTTCCATAGAAACGATAATCGATTTAGAAGGAGAAGTCATAGAACCCATAGTATTTCATTGCGACGCAATTGCTGTGTTAATTCGTCAATGTGTGGGAGTGAGGGATGCAGTAAAGAAAGATTAGTGGATCGGGAATGAGATTGTCGTATCCCAAAAGAAAATCCTGTCGTTTCCGTAGAAACGTTACTCGATTTAGAAGGAGAAGTCATAGAACCCATAGTATTTCATAGCGACGCAATTTCCGTGTGAATTCGTCAATTCGTGGGAGTGAGGGATGAAGTAAAGAATAATTAGTGGATCGGAAATGTGATTGTCGTATCCCAAAAGAAAATCCTGTCGTTTCCATAGAAACGTTACACGATTTAGATGGAAATGTCTTAGAACACATAGTATTTCATAGCGACGCAATTTCCCTGTAAATTCGTCAATGTGTGGGAGTGAGGGATGCAGTAAAGAAGGCTTAGTGGATCGGATATGTGATTGTTGTATCCCAAAAGAAAATCGTGTCTTTCCATAGAAACGTTACTCGATTTAGAAGGAGAAGTCTTAGAACACATTGTATTTCATAGCGACGCAATTTCGGTGTGAATTCATCAAGGAGTGGGAGTGAGGGATGCAGTAAAGAAGGATTAGTGGATCGGAAATGAGATTGTCGTATCCCAAAAGAAAATCCTGTCGTTTCCATAGAAACGTTACTCGATTTAGAAGGAGAAGTCATAGAACCCATAGTATTTCATAGCGACGCAATTTCCGTGTGAATTCATCAATGAGTGGGAGTGAGGGACGCAGTAAAGAAAGATTAGTGGTTCGGAAATGTGATTGTCGTATCCCAAAAGAAAATCCTGTCGTTTCCATAGAAACGTTACTCGATTTAGAAGGAAATGTCTTAGCACACATAGTATTTCATAGCGACGCAATTTCCGTGTTAATTCGTCAATGAGTGGGAGTCAGGGGTGCAGTAAAGAAGGATTAGTGGATCGGAAATGTGATTGTCGTATCCCAAAAGAAAATCCTGTCGTTTCCATAGAAACGTTACTCGATTTAGAAGAAGAAGTCATAGAGCCCATAGTATTTCATAGCGACGCAATTTCCGTGTGAGTTCGTCAACGAGTGGGAGTGAGGGATGCAGTAAAGAAGGATTAGTGGATCGGATATGAGATTGTCGTATCCCATAAGAAAATCCTGTCGTTTCCGTAGAAACGTTACTCGATTTAGAAGGAAATGTCTTAGAACACATAGTATTTCATAGCGACGCAATTTCCGTGTGAATTCGTCAATGAGTGGGAGTGAGGGATGCAGTAAAGAAGGATTAGTGGATCGGAAATGTGATTGTCATACGCCAAAGGAAAATCCTGTCGTTTCCATAGAAACGTTACTCGATTTAGAAGGAAATGTCTTACAACACATAGTATTTCATAGCGACGCAATTTCCGTGTGAATTCGTCAATGAGTGGGAGTGAGGGATGAAGTAAAGAATAATTAGTGGATCGGAAATGTGATTGTCGTATCCCAAAAGAAAATCCGTTCGTTTCAATAGAAACGTTACTCGATTTAGAAGGAAATGTCTTAGAACACATAGTATTTCATAGCGGCGCAATTTCCGTGTGAATTCGTCAATGTATGGGAGTGAGGGATGCAGTAAAGAAGGATTAGTGGTTCGGAAATGAGATTGTCGTATCTCAAAAGAAAATCCTGTCGTTTCCATGGAAACGTTACTCGATTTAGAAGGAAATGTCATAGAACCCATAGTCTTTCATAGTGACGCAATTTCCGTGTGAATTCGTCAATGAGTGGGAGTGAGGGATGCAGTAAAGAAGGATTGGTGGATCGGAAATGAGATTGTCGTATCCCAAAAGAAAATCCTGTCGCTTATATAGAAACGTTACTCGATTTAGAATGAGTAGTCATAGAACCCATAGTATTTCATAGCGACGCAATTTCCGTGTGAATTCATCAATGAGTGGGAGTGAGGGATGCAGTAAAGAAGGATTAGTGGTTCGGAAATGAGATTGTCGTATCTCAAAAGAAAATCCTGTCGTTTCCATGGAAACGTTACTCGATTTAGAAGGAAATGTCATAGAACCCATAGTCTTTCATAGTGACGCAATTTCCGTGTGAATTCGTCAATGAGTGGGAGTGAGGGATGCAGTAAAGAAGGATTAGTGGATCGGAAATGAGTTTGTCGTATCCCAAAAGAAAATCCTGTCGTTTCCATAGAAACGTTACTCGATTTAGAAGGAAATGTCTTTGAACACATAGTATTTCATAGCGACGCAATTTCCGTGTGAATTCGTCAATGTGTGGGAGTGAGGGATGCAGTAAAGAAGGATTAGTGGATCGGAAATGAGATTGTCGTATCCCAAAAGAAAATCCTGTCGTCCCATAGAAACGTTACTCGATTTAGAAGGAGAAGTCATAGAACGCAATTGTATTTCATAGCGACGCAATTTCCGTGTGAATTCGTGAATGAGTGGGAGTGAGGGATGCAGTAAAGAAGGATTAGTTAATCGGAAATGTGATTGTCGTATCCCAAAAGAACATCCTGTCGTATCCATAGAAACGTTACTCGATGTAGAAGGAAATGACTTACAACACATAGGATTTCATAGCGACGCAATTTCAGTGTGAATTCGTCACTGAGTGGGAGTGAGGGATGCAGTAAAGAAGGATTAGTGGATCGGAAATGTGATTGTCGTATCCCAAAAGAAAATCCTGTCGTTTCCATAGAAACGTTACTCGATTTAGAAGTAGAAGTCATAGAACCCAAAGTATTTCATAGCGACAAGATTTCTGTGTTAATTCGTCAATGTGAGGGAGCTACGGATGCAATAAAGAAGGAATAATGCATCGAGAAGGAGATACTCGTATCGCAAAAGAAAAGCCAGTCGTTTCCATAGAAACGATAATCGATTTAGAAGGAGAAGTCATAGAACCCATAGTATTTCATTGCGACGCAATTGCTGTGTTAATTCGTCAATGTGTGGGAGTGAGGGATGCAGTAAAGAAAGATTAGTGGATCGGGAATGAGATTGTCGTATCCCAAAAGAAAATCCTGTCGTTTCCGTAGAAACGTTACTCGATTTAGAAGGAGAAGTCATAGAACCCATAGTATTTCATAGCGACGAAATTTCCGTGTGAATTCGTCAATTCGTGGGAGTGAGGGATGAAGTAAAGAATAATTAGTGGATCGGAAATGTGATTGTCGTATCCCAAAAGAAAATCCTGTCGTTTCCATAGAAACGTTACACGATTTAGATGGAAATGTCTTAGAACACATAGTATTTCATAGCGACGCAATTTCCCTGTAAATTCGTCAATGTGTGGGAGTGAGGGATGCAGTAAAGAAGGCTTAGTGGATCGGATATGTGATTGTTGTATCCCAAAAGAAAATCGTGTCTTTCCATAGAAACGTTACTCGATTTAGAAGGAGAAGTCTTAGAACACATTGTATTTCATAGCGACGCAATTTCGGTGTGAATTCATCAAGGAGTGGGAGTGAGGGATGCAGTAAAGAAGGATTAGTGGATCGGAAATGAGATTGTCGTATCCCAAAAGAAAATCCTGTCGTTTCCATAGAAACGTTACTCGATTTAGAAAGAGAAGTCATAGAACCCATAGTATTTCATAGCGACGCAATTTCCGTGTGAATTCATCAATGAGTGGGAGTGAGGGACGCAGTAAAGAAAGATTAGTGGTTCGGAAATGTGATTGTCGTATCCCAAAAGAAAATCCTGTCGTTTCCATAGAAACGTTACTCGATTTAGAAGGAAATGTCTTAGCACACATAGTATTTCATAGCGACGCAATTTCCGTGTTAATTCGTCAATGAGTGGGAGTCAGGGGTGCAGTAAAGAAGGATTAGTGGATCGGAAATGTGATTGTCGTATCCCAAAAGAAAATCCTGTCGTTTCCATAGAAACGTTACTCGATTTAGAAGAAGAAGTCATAGAGCCCATAGTATTTCATAGCGACGCAATTTCCGTGTGAGTTCGTCAACGAGTGGGAGTGAGGGATGCAGTAAAGAAGGATTAGTGGATCGGATATGAGATTGTCGTATCCCATAAGAAAATCCTGTCGTTTCCGTAGAAACGTTACTCGATTTAGAAGGAAATGTCTTAGAACACATAGTATTTCATAGCGACGCAATTTCCGTGTGAATTCGTCAATGAGTGGGAGTGAGGGATGCAGTAAAGAAGGATTAGTGGATCGGAAATGTGATTGTCATACGCCAAAGGAAAATCCTGTCGTTTCCATAGAAACGTTACTCGATTTAGAAGGAAATGTCTTACAACACATAGTATTTCATAGCGACGCAATTTCCGTGTGAATTCGTCAATGAGTGGGAGTGAGGGATGAAGTAAAGAATAATTAGTGGATCGGAAATGTGATTGTCGTATCCCAAAAGAAAATCCGTTCGTTTCAATAGAAACGTTACTCGATTTAGAAGGAAATGTCTTAGAACACATAGTATTTCATAGCGGCGCAATTTCCGTGTGAATTCGTCAATGTATGGGAGTGAGGGATGCAGTAAAGAAGGATTAGTGGTTCGGAAATGAGATTGTCGTATCTCAAAAGAAAATCCTGTCGTTTCCATGGAAACGTTACTCGATTTAGAAGGAAATGTCATAGAACCCATAGTCTTTCATAGTGACGCAATTTCCGTGTGAATTCGTCAATGAGTGGGAGTGAGGGATGCAGTAAAGAAGGATTGGTGGATCGGAAATGAGATTGTCGTATCCCAAAAGAAAATCCTGTCGCTTCCATAGAAACGTTACTCGATTTAGAATGAGTAGTCATAGAACCCATAGTATTTCATAGCGACGCAATTTCCGTGTGAATTCATCAATGAGTGGGAGTGAGGGATGCAGTAAAGAAGGATTAGTGGTTCGGAAATGAGATTGTCGTATCTCAAAAGAAAATCCTGTCGTTTCCATGGAAACGTTACTCGATTTAGAAGGAAATGTCATAGAACCCATAGTCTTTCATAGTGACGCAATTTCCGTGTGAATTCGTCAATGAGTGGGAGTGAGGGATGCAGTAAAGAAGGATTAGTGGATCGGAAATGAGTTTGTCGTATCCCAAAAGAAAATCCTGTCGTTTCCATAGAAACGTTACTCGATTTAGAAGGAAATGTCTTTGAACACATAGTATTTCATAGCGACGCAATTTCCGTGTGAATTCGTCAATGTGTGGGAGTGAGGGATGCAGTAAAGAAGGATTAGTGGATCGGAAATGAGATTGTCGTATCCCAAAAGAAAATCCTGTCGTCCCATAGAAACGTTACTCGATTTAGAAGGAGAAGTCATAGAACGCAATTGTATTTCATAGCGACGCAATTTCCGTGTGAATTCGTGAATGAGTGGGAGTGAGGGATGCAGTAAAGAAGGATTAGTTAATCGGAAATGTGATTGTCGTATCCCAAAAGAACATCCTGTCGTATCCATAGAAACGTTACTCGATGTAGAAGGAAATGACTTACAACACATAGGATTTCATAGCGACGCAATTTCAGTGTGAATTCGTCACTGAGTGGGAGTGAGGGATGCAGTAAAGAAGGATTAGTGGATCGGAAATTACATTGTCGTATCCCAAAAGAAAATCCTGTCGTATCCATAGAAAAAGTTACTCGATTTAGAAGGAAATGTCTTAGCACACATAGTATTTCATAGCGACGCAATTTCCGTGTGAATTCGTCAATGTGTGGGAGTGAGGGATGAAGTAAAGGAGGATTAGTGGGTCGGAAATGAGATTGTCGTATCCCAAAAGAAAATCCTGTCGTTTCCATAGAAACGTTACTCGATTTAGAAGTAGAAGTCATAGAACCCAAAGTATTTCATAGCGACAAGAATTCTGTGTTCATTCGTCAATGTGAGGGAGCTACGGATGCAATAAAGAAGGAATAGTGCATCGAGAAGGAGATACTCGTATCGCAAAAGAAAAGCGAGTCGTTTCCATAGAAACGATACTCGATTTAGAAGGAGAAGTCATAGAACCCATAGTATTTCATTGCGACGCAATTGCTGTGTTTAATCGTCAATGTGTGGGAGTGTGGGTTGCAGTAATGAAGGATCACTGAATTGGAAATGCGATTGTCGTATCCCAAAAGATAATCCTGTCGTTTCCACAGAAACGTTACTCGATTTAGAAGGAAATGTCTTAGAACACATAGTATTTCATAGCGACGCAATTTCCGTGTGAATTCGTCAATGTGTGGGAGTGAGGGATGCAGTAAAGAAGGATTAGTGGATCGGAAATGTGATTGTCGTATCCCAAAAGAAAATCCTGTGGTTTCCATAGAAACGTTACTCGATTTAGAAGTAGAAGTCATAGAACCCAAAGTATTTCATAGCGACAAGATTTCTGTGTTAATTCGTCAATGTGAGGGAGCTACGGATGCAATAAAGAAGGAATAGTGCATCGAGAAGGAGATACTCGTATCGCAAAAGAAAAGCCAGTCGTTTCAAAAGAAACGATAATCGATTTAGAAGGAGATGTCATAGAACCCATAGTATTTCATTGCGACGCAATTGCTGTGTTAATTCGTCAATGTGTGGGAGTGAGGGATGCAGTAAAGAAAGATTAGTGGATCGGAAATGAGATTGTCGTATCCCAAAAGAAAATCCTGTCGTTTCCGTAGAAACGTTACTCGATTTAGAAGGAGAAGTCATAGAACCCGTAGTATTTCATAGCGACGCAATTTCCGTGTGAATTCGTCAATTACTGGGAGTGAGGGATGAAGTAAAGAATAATTAGTGGATCGCAAATGTGATTGTCGTATCCCAAAAGAAAATCCTGTCGTTTCCATAGAAACGTTACACGATTTAGATGGAAATGTCTTAGAACACATAGTATTTCATAGCGACGCAATTTCCCTGTAAATTCGTCAATGTGTGGGAGTGAGGGATGCAGTAAAGAAGGCTTAGTGGATCGGTTATGTGATTGTTGTATCCCAAAAGAAAATCCTGTCTTACCATAGAAACGTTACTCGATTTAGAAGGAGAAGTCTTAGAACACATTGTATTTCATAGCGACGCAATTTCGGTGTGAATTCATCAAGGAGTGGGAGTGAGGGATGCAGTAAAGAAGGATTAGTGGATCGGAAATGAGATTGTCGTATCCCAAAAGAAAATCCTGTCGTTTCCATAGAAACGTTACTCGATTTAGAAGGAGAAGTCATAGAACCCATAGTATTTCATAGCGACGCAATTTCCGTGTGAATTCATCAATGAGTGGGAGTGAGGGATGCAGTAAAGAAAGATTAGTGGTTCGGAAATGTGATTGTCGTATCCCAAAAGAAAATCCTGTCGTTTCCATAGAAACGTTACTCGATTTAGAAGGAAATGTCTTAGCACACATAGTATTTCATAGCGACGCAATTTCCGTGTTAATTCGTCAATGAGTGGGAGTCAGGGGTGCAGTAAAGAGGGATTAGTGGATCGGAAATGTGATTGTCGTATCCCAAAAGAAAATCCTGTCGTTTCCATAGAAACGTTACTCGATTTAGAAGAAGAAGTCATAGAGCCCATAGTATTTCATAGCGACGCAATTTCCGTGTGAGTTCGTCAACGAGTGGGAGTGAGGGATGCAGTAAAAAAGGATTAGTGGATCGGATATGAGATTGTCGTATCCCATAAGAAAATCCTGTCGTTTCCGTAGAAACGTTACTCGATTTAGAAGGAAATGTCTTAGAACACATAGTATTTCATAGCGACGCAATTTCCGTGTGAATTTGTCAATGAGTGGGAGTGAGGGATGCAGTAAAGAAGGATTAGAGGATCGGAAATGTGATTGTCATACGCCAAAGGAAAATCCTGTCGTTTCCATAGAAACGTTACTCGATTTAGAAGGAAATGTCTTAGAACACATAGTATTTCATAGCGACGCAATTTCCGTGTGAATTCGTCATTGAGTGGGAGTGAGGGATGAAGTAAAGAATAATTAGTGGATCGGAAATGTGATTGTCGTATCCCAAAAGAAAATCCGTTCGTTTCAATAGAAACGTTACTCGATTTAGAAGGAAATGTCTTAGAACCCATAGTATTTCATAGCGGCGCGATTTCCGTGTGAATTCGTCAATGTATGGGAGTGAGGGATGCAGTAAAGAAGGATTAGTGGATCGGAAATGAGATTGTCGTATCCCAAAAGAAAATCCTGTCGTTTCCATAGAAACGTTACTCGATTTAGAATGAGTAGTCATAGAACCCATAGTATTTCATAGCGACGCAATTTCCGTGTGAATTCATCAATGAGTGGGAGTGAGGGATGCAGTAAAGAAGGATTAGTGGTTCGGAAATGAGATTGTCGTATCTCAAAAGAAAATCCTGTCGTTTCCATGGAAACGTTACTCGATTTAGAAGGAAATGTCATAGAACCCATAGTCTTTCATAGCGACGCAATTTCCGTGTGAATTCGTCAATGAGTGGGAGTGAGGGATGCAGTAAAGAAGGATTAGTTTGTCGTATCCCAAAAGAAAATCCTGTCGTTTCCATAGAAACGTTACTCGATTTAGAAGGAAATGTCTTTGAACACATAGTATTTCATAGCGACGAAATTTCCGTGTGAATTCGTCAATGTGTGGGAGTGAGGGATGCAGTAAAGAAGGATTAGTGGATCGGAAATGAGATTGTCGTATCCCAAAAGAAAATCCTGTCGTTTCCATAGAAACGTTACTCGATTTAGAAGGAGAAGTCATAGAACGCAATTGTATTTCATAGCGACGCAATTTCCGTGTGAATTCGTGAATGAGTGGGAGTGAGGGATGCAGTAAAGAAGGATTAGTTAATCGGAAATGTGATTGTCGTATCCCAAAAGAAAATCCTGCCGTATCCATAGAAACGTTACTCGATGTAGAAAGAAATGACTTACAACACATAGGATTTCATAGCGACGCAATTTCAGTGTGAATTCGTCACTGAGTGGGAGTGAGGGATGCAGTAAAGAAGGATTAGTGGATCTGAAATGAGATTGTCGTATCCCAAAAGAAAATCCTGTCGTATCCATAGAAACGATACTCGATTTAGAAGGAAATGTCTTAGCACATATAGTATTTCATAGCGACGCAATTTCCGTGTGAATTCGTCAATGTGTGGGAGTGAGGGATGAAGTAAAGGAGGATTAGTGGATCGGAAATGAGATTGTCGTATCCCAAAATAAAATCCTGTCGCTTCCATAGAAACGTTACTCGATTTAGAGGGAGAAGTCATAGAACCCATAGTATTTCATAGCGACTCAATTTCTGTGCTAATTCGTCAATGTGAGGGAGCTAGGGATGCAATAAAGAAGAAATAGTGCATCGAGAAGGAGATACTCGTATCGCAAAAGAAAAGCGAGTCGTTTCCATAGAAACGATACTCGATTTAGAAGGAGAAGTCATAGAACCCATAGTATTTCATTGCGACGCAATTGCTGTGTTAATTCGTCAATGTGTGGGAGTGAGGGATGCAGTAAAGAAAGATTAGTGGATCGGGAATGAGATTGTCGTATCCCAAAAGAAAATCCTGTCGTTTCCGTAGAAACGTTACTCGATTTAGAAGGAGAAGTCATAGAACCCATAGTATTTCATAGCGACGAAATTTCCGTGTGAATTCGTCAATTCGTGGGAGTGAGGGAAGAAGTAAAGAATAATTAGTGGATCGGAAATGTGATTGTCGTATCCCAAAAGAAAATCCTGTCGTTTCCATAGAAACGTTACACGATTTAGATGGAAATGTCTTAGAACACATAGTATTTCATAGCGACGCAATTTCCCTGTAAATTCGTCAATGTGTGGGAGTGAGGGATGCAGTAAAGAAGGCTTAGTGGATCGGATATGTGATTGTTGTATCCCAAAAGAAAATCGTGTCTTTCCATAGAAACGTTACTCGATTTAGAAGGAGAAGTCTTAGAACACATTGTATTTCATAGCGACGCAATTTCGGTGTGAATTCATCAAGGAGTGGGAGTGAGGGATGCAGTAAAGAAGGATTAGTGGATCGGAAATGAGATTGTCGTATCCCAAAAGAAAATCCTGTCGTTTCCATAGAAACGTTACTCGATTTAGAAGGAGAAGTCATAGAACCCATAGTATTTCATAGCGACGCAATTTCCGTGTGAATTCATCAATGAGTGGGAGTGAGGGACGCAGTAAAGAAAGATTAGTGGTTCGGAAATGTGATTGTCGTATCCCAAAAGAAAATCCTGTCGTTTCCATAGAAACGTTACTCGATTTAGAAGAAGAAGTCATAGAGCCCATAGTATTTCATAGCGACGCAATTTCCGTGTGAGTTCGTCAACGAGTGGGAGTGAGGGATGCAGTAAAGAAGGATTAGTGGATCGGATATGAGATTGTCGTATCCCATAAGAAAATCCTGTCGTTTCCGTAGAAACGTTACTCGATTTAGAAGGAAATGTCTTAGAACACATAGTATTTCATAGCGACGCAATTTCCGTGTGAATTCGTCAATGAGTGGGAGTGAGGGATGCAGTAAAGAAGGATTAGTGGATCGGAAATGTGATTGTCATACGCCAAAGGAAAATCCTGTCGTTTCCATAGAAACGTTACTCGATTTAGAAGGAAATGTCTTACAACACATAGTATTTCATAGCGACGCAATTTCCGTGTGAATTCGTCAATGAGTGGGAGTGAGGGATGAAGTAAAGAATAATTAGTGGATCGGAAATGTGATTGTCGTATCCCAAAAGAAAATCCGTTCGTTTCAATAGAAACGTTACTCGATTTAGAAGGAAATGTCTTAGAACACATAGTATTTCATAGCGGCGCAATTTCCGTGTGAATTCGTCAATGTATGGGAGTGAGGGATGCAGTAAAGAAGGATTAGTGGTTCGGAAATGAGATTGTCGTATCTCAAAAGAAAATCCTGTCGTTTCCATGGAAACGTTACTCGATTTAGAAGGAAATGTCATAGAACCCATAGTCTTTCATAGTGACGCAATTTCCGTGTGAATTCGTCAATGAGTGGGAGTGAGGGATGCAGTAAAGAAGGATTGGTGGATCGGAAATGAGATTGTCGTATCCCAAAAGAAAATCCTGTCGCTTCCATAGAAACGTTACTCGATTTAGAATGAGTAGTCATAGAACCCATAGTATTTCATAGCGACGCAATTTCCGTGTGAATTCATCAATGAGTGGGAGTGAGGGATGCAGTAAAGAAGGATTAGTGGTTCGGAAATGAGATTGTCGTATCTCAAAAGAAAATCCTGTCGTTTCCATAAAAACGTTACTCGATTTAGAAGGAAATGTCATAGAACCCATAGTCTTTCATAGTGACGCAATTTCCGTGTGAATTCGTCAATGAGTGGGAGTGAGGGATGCAGTAAAGAAGGATTAGTGGATCGGAAATGAGTTTGTCGTATCCCAAAAGAAAATCCTGTCGTTTCCATAGAAACGTTACTCGATTTAGAAGGAAATGTCTTTGAACACATAGTATTTCATAGCGACGCAATTTCCGTGTGAATTCGTCAATGTGTGGGAGTGAGGGATGCAGTAAAGAAGGATTAGTGGATCGGAAATGAGATTGTCGTATCCCAAAAGAAAATCCTGTCGTCCCATAGAAACGTTACTCGATTTAGAAGGAGAAGTCATAGAACGCAATTGTATTTCATAGCGACGCAATTTCCGTGTGAATTCGTGAATGAGTGGGAGTGAGGGATGCAGTAAAGAAGGATTAGTTAATCGGAAATGTGATTGTCGTATCCCAAAAGAACATCCTGTCGTATCCATAGAAACGTTACTCGATGTAGAAGGAAATGACTTACAACACATAGGATTTCATAGCGACGCAATTTCAGTGTGAATTCGTCACTGAGTGGGAGTGAGGGATGCAGTAAAGAAGGATTAGTGGATCGGAAATTACATTGTCGTATCCCAAAAGAAAATCCTGTCGTATCCATAGAAACGTTACTCGATTTAGAAGGAAATGTCTTAGAACACATAGTATTTCATAGCGACGCAATTTCCGTGTGAATTCGTCAATGTGTGGGAGTGAGGGATGCAGTAAAGAAGGATTAGTGGATCGGAAATGTGATTGTCGTATCCCAAAAGAAAATCCTGTGGTTTCCATAGAAACGTTACTCGATTTAGAAGTAGAAGTCATAGAACCCAAAGTATTTCATAGCGACAAGATTTCTGTGTTAATTCGTCAATGTGAGGGAGCTACGGATGCAATAAAGAAGGAATAGTGCATCGAGAAGGAGATACTCGTATCGCAAAAGAAAAGCCAGTCGTTTCCAAAGAAACGATAATCGATTTAGAAGGAGATGTCATAGAACCCATAGTATTTCATTGCGACGCAATTGCTGTGTTAATTCGTCAATGTGTGGGAGTGGGGGATGCAGTAAAGAAAGATTAGTGGATCGGAAATGAGATTGTCGTATCCCAAAAGAAAATCCTGTCGTTTCCGTAGAAACGTTACTCGATTTAGAAGGAGAAGTCATAGAACCCGTAGTATTTCATAGCGACGCAATTTCCGTGTGAATTCGTCAATTACTGGGAGTGAGGGATGAAGTAAAGAATAATTAGTGGATCGCAAATGTGATTGTCGTATCCCAAAAGAAAATCCTGTCGTTTCCATAGAAACGTTACACGATTTAGATGGAAATGTCTTAGAACACATAGTATTTCATAGCGACGCAATTTCCCTGTAAATTCGTCAATGTGTGGGAGTGAGGGATGCAGTAAAGAAGGCTTAGTGGATCGGTTATGTGATTGTTGTATCCCAAAAGAAAATCCTGTCTTACCATAGAAACGTTACTCGATTTAGAAGGAGAAGTCTTAGAACACATTGTATTTCATAGCGATGCAATTTCGGTGTGAATTCATCAAGGAGTGGGAGTGAGGGATGCAGTAAAGAAGGATTGGTGGATCGGAAATGAGATTGTCGTATCCCAAAAGAAAATCCTGTCGTTTCCATAGAAACGTTACTCGATTTAGAAGGAGAAGTCATAGAACCCATAGTATTTCATAGCGACGCAATTTCCGTGTGAATTCATCAATGAGTGGGAGTGAGGGATGCAGTAAAGAAAGATTAGTGGTTCGGAAATGTGATTGTCGTATCCCAAAAGAAAATCCTGTCGTTTCCATAGAAACGTTACTCGATTTAGAAGGAAATGTCTTAGCACACATAGTATTTCATAGCGACGCAATTTCCGTGTTAATTCGTCAATGAGTGGGAGTCAGGGGTGCAGTAAAGAAGGATTAGTGGATCGGAAATGTGATTGTCGTATCCCAAAAGAAAATCCTGTCGTTTCCATAGAAACGTTACTCGATTTAGAAGAAGAAGTCATAGAGCCCATAGTATTTCATAGCGACGCAATTTCCGTGTGAGTTCGTCAACGAGTGGGAGTGAGGGATGCAGTAAAAAAGGATTAGTGGATCGGATATGAGATTGTCGTATCCCATAAGAAAATCCTGTCGTTTCCGTAGAAACGTTACTCGATGTAGAAGGAAATGTCTTAGAACACATAGTATTTCATAGCGACGCAATTTCCGTGTGAATTCGTCAATGAGTGGGAGTGAGGGATGCAGTAAAGAAGGATTAGAGGATCGGAAATGTGATTGTCATACGCCAAAGGAAAATCCTGTCGTTTCCATAGAAACGTTACTCGATTTAGAAGGAAATGTCTTAGAACACATAGTATTTCATAGCGACGCAATTTCCGTGTGAATTCGTCATTGAGTGGGAGTGAGGGATGAAGTAAAGAATAATTAGTGGATCGGAAATGTGATTGTCGTATCCCAAAAGAAAATCCGTTCGTTTCAATAGAAACGTTACTCGATTTAGAAGGAAATGTCTTAGAACACATAGTATTTCATAGCGGCGCAATTTCCGTGTGAATTCGTCAATGTATGGGAGTTAGGGATGCAGTAAAGAAGGATTAGTGGATCGGAAATGAGATTGTCGTATCCCAAAAGAAAATCCTGTCGTTTCCATAGAAACGTTACTCGATTTAGAATGAGTAGTCATAGAACCCATAGTATTTCATAGCGACGCAATTTCCGTGTGAATTCATCAATGAGTGGGAGTGAGGGATGCAGTAAAGAAGGATTAGTGGTTCGGAAATGAGATTGTCGTATCTCAAAAGAAAATCCTGTCGTTTCCATGGAAACGTTACTCGATTTAGAAGGAAATGTCATAGAACCCATAGTCTTTCATAGCGACGCAATTTCCGTGTGAATTCGTCAATGAGTGGGAGTGAGGGATGCAGTAAAGAAGGATTAGTGGATCGGAAACGAGTTTGTCGTATCCCAAAAGAAAATCCTGTCGTTTCCATAGAAACGTTACTCGATTTAGAAGGAAATGTCTTTGAACACATAGTATTTCATAGCGACGAAATTTCCGTGTGAATTCGTCAATGTGTGGGAGTGAGCGATGCAGTAAAGAAGGATTAGTGGATCGGAAATGAGATTGTCGTATCCCAAAAGAAAATCCTGTCGTTTCCATAGAAACGTTACTCGATTTAGAAGGAGAAGTCATAGAACGCAATTGTATTTCATAGCGACGCAATTTCCGTGTGAATTCGTGAATGAGTGGGAGTGAGGGATGCAGTAAAGAAGGATTAGTTAATCGGAAATGTGATTGTCGTATCCCAAAAGAAAATCCTGCCGTATCCATAGAAACGTTACTCGATGTAGAAAGAAATGACTTACAACACATAGGATTTCATAGCGACGCAATTTCAGTGTGAATTCGTCACTGAGTGGGAGTGAGGGATGCAGTAAAGAAGGATTAGTGGATCTGAAATGAGATTGTCGTATCCCAAAAGAAAATCCTGTCGTATCCATAGAAACGATACTCGATTTAGAAGGAAATGTCTTAGCACATATAGTATTTCATAGCGACGCAATTTCCGTGTGAATTCGTCAATGTGTGGGAGTGAGGGATGAAGTAAAGGAGGATTAGTGGATCGGAAATGAGATTGTCGTATCCCAAAATAAAATCCTGTCGCTTCCATAGAAACGTTACTCGATTTAGAAGGAGAAGTCATAGAACCCATAGTATTTCATAGCGACTCAATTTCTGTGCTAATTCGTCAATGTGAGGGAGCTAGGGATGCAATAAAGAAGAAATAGTGCATCGAGAAGGAGATACTCGTATCGCAAAAGAAAAGCGAGTCGTTTCCATAGAAACGATACTCGATTTAGAAGGAGAAGTCATAGAACCCATAGTATTTCATTGCGACGCAATTGATGTGTTTAATCGTCAATGTGTGGGAGTGTGGCTTGCAGTAATGAAGGATCAGTGGATTGGAAATGCGATTGTCGTATCCCAAAAGAAAATCCTGTCGTTTCCACAGAAACGTTACTCTATTTAGAAGGAAATGTCTTAGAACACATAGTATTTCATAGCGACGCAATTTCCGTGTGAATTCGTCAATGTGAGGGAGTGAGGGATGCAGTAAAGAAGGATTAGTGGATCGGAAATGTGATTGTCGTATCCCAAAAGAAAATCCTGTCGTTTCCATAGAAACGTTACTCGATTTAGAAGGAGAAGCCATAGAACCCATAGTATTTCATAGCGACGCAATTTCCGTGTGAGTTCGTCAATGAGTGGGAGTGAGGGATGCAGTGAAGAAGGATTAGTGGATCGGAAATGAGATTGTCGTATCCCAAAAGAAAATCCTGTCGTTTCCATAGAAACGTTACTCGATATAGAAGGAAATGTCTTAGAACACATAGTATTTCATAGCGACGCAATTTCCGTGTGAATTCGTCAATGTGTGGGAGTGAGGGATGCAGTAAAGAAGGATTAGTGGATCGCAAAAGTGATTGTCGTATCCCAAAAGAAAATCCTGTCGTTTCCATAGAAACGTTACTCAATTTAGAAGGAAATGTCTTAGCACACATAGTATTTCATAGCGACGCAATTTCCGTGTGAATTCGTCAATGAGTGGGAGTGAGGGATGCAGTAAAGAAGGATTAGTGGATCGGAAATCAGATTTTCGTATCCCAAAAGAAAATCCTGTCGTTTCCATAGATACGTTACTCGATTTAGAAGAAAATGTCATAGAACCCATAGTATATTATAGCGACGCAATTTCCGTGTGAATTCGTAAATGAGTGGGAGTGAGGGATCTAGTGAAGAAGGATTAGTGGATCGGAAATGAGATTGTCGTATCCCAAAAGAAAATCCTGTCGTTTCCATAGAAACGTTACTCGATTTAGAAGTCGAAGTCATAGAACCCAAAGTATTTCATAGCGACAAGATATCTGTGTTAATTCGTCAATGTGAGGGAGCTACGGATGCAATAAAGAAGGAATAGTGCATCGAGAAGGAGATACTCGTATCGCAAAAGAAAAGCCAGTCGTTTCCATAGAAACGATAATCGATTTAGAAGGAGAAGTCATAGAACCCATAGTATTTCATTGCGACGCAATTGCTGTGTTAATTCGTCAATGTGTGGGAGTGAGGGATGCAGTAAAGAAGGATTAGTGGATCGGAAATGAGATTGTCGTATCCCAAAAGAAAATCCTGTCGTTTCCATAGAAACGTTACTCGATTTAGAAGAAAATGTCATAGAACCCATTGTATATCATAGCGACCCAATTTCCGTGTGAATTCGTCAATGAGTGGGAGTGAGGGATGCAGTGAAGAAGGATTAGTGGATCGGAAATGAGATTGTCGTATCCCAAAAGAAAATCCTGTCGTTTCCATAGAAACGTTACTCGATATAGAAGGAAATGTCTTAGAACACATAGTATTTCATAGCGACGCAATTTCCGTGTGAATCCGTCAATGTGTGGGAGTTAGGGATGCAGTAAAGAAGGATTAGTGGATCGGAAATGAGATTGTCTATCCCAAAAGAAAATCCTGTAGTTTCCATAGAAACGTTACTCGATTTAGAAGGAGAAGTCATAGAATCCATAGTATTTCATAGCGACGCAATTTCCGTGTGAATTCGTCAATGAGTGGGAGTGAGGGATGCAGTAAAGAAGGATTAGTACATCGGAAATGTGATTGTCGTATCCCAAAAGAAAATCCTGTCGTTTCCATAGAAACGTTACTCGATTTAGAAGGAAAGGTCTTAGCACACGTAGTATTTCATAGCGACGCAATTTCCGTGTGAATTCGTCAATGAGTGGGAGTGAGGGATGCAGTAAAGAAGGATTAGTGCATCGGAAATGTGATTGTCGTATCCCAAAATAAAATCCTGTCGCTTCCATAGAAACGTTACTCGATTTAGAAGGAGAAGTCATAGAACCCATAGTATTTCATAGCGACTCAATTTCTGTGTTAATTCGTCAATGTGAGGGAGCTAGGGATGCAATAAAGAAGGAATAGTGCATCGAGAAGGAGATACTCGAATCGCAAAAGAAAAGCGAGTCGTTTCTATAGAAACGATACTCGATTTAGAAGGAGAAGTCATAGAACCCATAGTATTTCATTGCGACGCAATTGCTGTGTTTAATCGTCAATGTGTGGGAGTGTGGGTTGCAGTAATGAAGGATCAGTGGATTGGAAATGTGATTGTCGTATCCCAAAAGAAAATCCAGTCGTTTCCACAAAAACGTAACTCGATTTAGAAGGAAATGTCTTAGAACACATAGTATTACATAGCGACGCAATTTCCGTGTGAATTCGTCAATGTGTGGGAGTGAGGGATGCAGTAAAGAAGGATTAGTGGATCGGAAATGTGATTGTCGTATCCCAAAAGAAAATCCTGTCGTTTCCATAGAAACGTTACTCGATTTAGAAGGAGAAGTCATAGAACCCATAGTATTTCATAGCGACGCAATTTCCGTTTGATTTCGTCAATGAGTGGGAGTGAGGGATGCAGTAAAGAAGGATTAGTGGATCGGATATGAGATTGTTGTATTCCAAAAGAAAATCCTGTCGTTACCATAAAAACGTAACTCGATTTAGAAGGAAATGTCTTAGAACACATAGTATTTCATAGCGATGCAATTTCCGTGTGAATTCGTCAATGAGTGGGAGTGAGGGATGCAGTAAAGAATGATTAGTGGATCGGAAATGAGATTGTCGTATCCCAAAAGAAAATCCTGTCGTTTCCGTAGAAACGTTACTCGATTTAGAAGGAGAAGTCATAGAACCCATAGTATTTCATAGCGACGCAATTTCCGTGTGAATTCGTCAATGAGTGGGAGTGAGGGATGAAGTAAAGAATAATTAGTGGATCGGAAATGTGATTGTCCTATCTCAAAAGAAAATCCTGTCGTTTCCATAGAAACGTTACTCGATTTAGAAGGAAATGTCTTAGAACACATAGTATTTCGTAGCGACGCAATTTCCCTGTGAATTCGTCAATGTGTGGGAGTGAGGGATGCAGTAAAGAAGGCTTAGAGGATCGGAAATGTGATTGTTGTATCCCAAAAGAAAATCCTGTCTTTCCATAGAAACGTTACTCGATTTACAAGGAGAAGTCTTAGAACACATTGTATTTCATAGCGACGCAATTTCGGTGTGAATTCATCAAGGTGTGGGAGTGAGGGATGCAGTAAAGAAGGATTAGTGGATCGGAAATGAGATTGTCGTATCCCAAAAGAAAATCCTGTCGTTTCCATAGAAACGTTACTCGATTTAGAAGGAGAAGTCATAGAACCCATAGTATTTCATAGCGACGCAATTTCCGTGTGAATTCATCAATGAGTGGGAGTGAGGGATGCAGTAAAGAAGGATTAGTGGTTCGGAAATGTGATTGTCGTATCCCAAAAGAAAATCCTGTCGTTTCCATAGAAACGTTACTCGATTTAGAAGGAAATGTCTTAGCACACATAGTATTTCATAGCGACGCAATTTCCGTGTGAATTCGTCAATGAGTGGGAGTGAGGGATGCAGTAAAGAAGGATTAGTGGAACGGAATTGAGATTGTCGTATCCCAAAAGAAAATCCTGTCGTTACCATAGAAACGTTACTCGATTATGAAGGAGAAGTCGTAGAACCCATAGCATTTCATAGCGACGCAATTTCCGTGTGAATTCGACAATGAGTGGGAGTCAGGGGTGCAGTAAAGAAGGATTAGTGGATCAGATGTGTGATTGTCGTATCCCAAAAGAAAATCCTGTCGTTTCCATAGAAACGTTACTCGATTTAGAAGGAGAAGTCATAGAGCCCATAGTATTTCATAGCGACGCTATTTCCGTGTGAGTTCGTCAGTGAGTGGGAGTGAGGGATGCAGTAAAGAAGGATTAGTGGATCGGATATGAGATTGTCGTATCCCATAAGAAAATCCTGTCGTTTCCGTAGAAACGTTACTCGATTTAGAAGGAAATGTCTTAGAACACATAGTATTTCATAGCGACGCAATTTCCGAGTGAATTCGTCAATGAGTGGGAGTGAGGGATGCAGTAAAGAAGGATTAGTGGATCGGAAATGTGATTGTCATACGCCAAAAGAAAATCCTGTCGTTTCCATTGAAACGTTACTCGATTTAGAAGGAAATGTCTTAGAACACTTAGTATTTCATAGCGACGCAATTTCCGTGTGAATTCGTCAATGAGTGGGAGTGAGGGATGAAGTAAAGAATAATTAGTGGATCGGAAATGTGATTGTCGTATCTCAAAAGAAAATCCGTTCGTTTCCATAGAAACGTTACTCGATTTAGAAGGAAATGTCTTAGAACACATAGTATTTCATAGCGACGCAATTTCCGTGTGAATTCGTCAATGTATGGGAGTGAGGGATGCAGTTAAGGAGGATTAGTGGATCGGAAAAGTGATTGTCGTATCCCAAAAGAAAATCCTGTCTTTCCATAGAAACGTTACTCGATTTAGAAGGAGAAGTCTTAGAACACATTGTATTTTATAGCGACGCAATTTCCGTGTAAATTCGTCAAGGAGTGGGAGTGAGGGATGCAGTAAAGAAGGATTAGTGGATCGGAAATGAAATTGTCGTATCCCAAAAGAAAATCCTGTCGTTTCCATAGAAACGTTACTCGATTTAGAAGGAGTAGTCATAGAACCCATAGAATTTCATAGCGACGCAATTTCCGTGTGAATTCATCAATGAGTGGGAGTGAGGGATGCAGTAAAGAAGGATTAGTGGTTCGGAAATGAGATTGTCGTATCTCAAAAGAAAATCCTGTCGTTTCCATAGAAACGTTACTCGATTTAGAAGGAAATGTCATAGAACCCATAGTCTTTCATAGCGACTGAATTTCCGTGTGAATTCGTCAATGAGTGGGAGTGAGGGATGCAGTAAAGAAGGATTAGTGGATCGGAAATGAGTTTGTCGTATCCCAAAAGAAAATCCTGTCGTTTCGATAGAAACATTACTCGATTTAGAAGGAAATGTCTTTGAACACATAGTACTTCATAGCGACGCAATTTCCGTGTGAATTCGTCAATGTGTGGGAGTGAGGGACGCAGTAAAGAAGGATTAGTGGATCGGAAATGAGATTGTCGTATCCCAAAAGAAAATCCTGTCGTTTCCATAGAAACGTTACACGATTTAGAAGGAGAAGCCATAGAACGCAATTGTATTTCATAGCGACGCAATTTCCGAGTGAATTCGTGAATGAGCGAGAGTGAGGGATGCAGTAAAGAAGGATTAGTTAATCGGAAATGTGATTGTCGTATCCCAAAAGAAAATCCTGTCGTATCCATAGAAATGTTACTCGAAGTAGAAGGAAATGACTTACAACACATAGGATTTCATAGCGACGCAATTTCAGTGTGAATTCGTCAATGAGTGTGAGTGAGGGATGCAGTAAAGAAGGATTAGTGGATCGGAAATGAGATTGTCGTATCCCAAAAGAAAATCCTGTCGTATCCATAGAAACGTTACTCGATTTAGAAGGAAATGTCTTAGCAAACAAAGTATTTCATAGCGACGCAATTTCCGTGTAAATTCGTCAATGAGTGGGAGTGAGGGATGAAGTAAAGGAGGATTAGTGGATCGGAAATGAGATTGTCGTATCCCAAAATAAAATCCTGTCGCTTCCATAGAAACGATATTCGATTTAGAAGGAGAAGTCATAGAACCCAAAGTATTTCATAGCGACTTAATTTCTGTGTTAATTCGTCAATGTGAGGGAGCTGGGGATGCAATAAAGACGGAATATTGCATCGAGAAGGAGATACTCGTATCGCAAAAGATAAGCGAGTCGTTTCCATAGAAACGATATTAGATTTAGAAGGAGAAGTCGTAGAACCCATAGTATTTCATAGCGACGCAATTTCCGTGTGAATTCGTCAATGAGTTGGAGTGAGGGATGCAGTAAAGAAGGATTCGTGGATCGGAAATGAGATTGTCGTATCCCAAAAGAAAATTCTGTCGTTTCCATAGAAACGTTACTCGATTTAGAAGGAGAAGTCATAGAACCCACAGTATTTCATAGCCACACAATTTCCGTGTGAATTCGTCAATGTGTGGGAGTGAGGGATGCAGTAAAGAAGGATTAGTGGATCGGAAATGTGATTGTCGTATCCCAAAAGAAAATCCTGTCGTTTCCATAGAAACGTTACTCGAATGAGAAGGAAATGTCTTAGAACACATAGTATTTCATAGCGACGCAATTTCCGTGTGAATTCTTCAATGTGTGGGAGTGAGGGATGCAGTAAAGAAGGATTAGGGGATCGGAAATGTGATTGTCGTATTCCAAAAGAAAATCCTGTCGTTTCCATAGAAACGTTACTCGATTTAGAAGGAAAAGTCTTAGAACACATAGTATTTCATAGCGACGCAATTTCCGTGTGAATTCGTCAATGAGTGGGAGTGAGGGATGAAGTAAAGAATAATTAGTGGATTGGAAATGTGATTGTCGAATCCCAAAAGAAAATTCTGTCGTTTCCATAGAAACGTTACTCGATTTAGAAGGAAATGTCTTAGAACACATAGTATTTCATAGCGACGCAATTTCCGTGTGAATTCGTCAATGTGAGGGAGTGAGGGATGCAGTAAAGAAGGATTAGTGGATCGGAAATGTGATTGTTGTATCCCAAAAGAAAATCCTGTCGTTTCCATAGAAATTTTACTCGATTTAGAAGGAGAAGTCATAGAACCCATAGTATTTCATAGCGACGCAATTTCCGTGTGAATTCTTCAATGAGTGGGAGTGAGGGATGCAGTAAACAAGGATTAGTGGATCGGATATGAGATTGTCGTATCCCAAAAGAAAATCCTGTCGTTTCCATAGAAACGTTACTCGAATTAGAAGCAGAAGACTTAGAACACATTGTATTTCACAGCGACGCAATTTCCGTGTGAATTCGTCAAGGAGCGGGAGTGAGGGATGCAGTAAAGAAGGATTAGTGGATCGGAAATGAGATTGTCGTATCCCAAAGGAAAATCCTGTCGTTTCCATAGAAACGTTACTCGATTTAGAAGGAGAAGTCATAGAACCCATAGTATTTCATAGCGACGCAATTTCCGTGTGAATTCGTCAGTGAGTGGGAGTGAGGGATGCAGTAAGGAAGGATTAGTGGATCGGATATGTGACTGTCGTATACCAAAAGAAAATCCTGTCGTTTCCATAGAAACGTTACTCGAATTAGAAGGAGAAGACTTAGAACACATTGTATTTCATAGCGACGTAATTTCCGTGTGAATTCGTCAAGGAGTGGGAGTGAGGGATGCAGTAAAGTACGATTAGTGGATCGGAAATGAGATTGTCGTATCCCAAAAGAAAATCCTGTCGTTTCCATAAAAACGTTACTTTATTTAGAAGGAAATGTCTTGGAACACATAGTATTTCATAGCCACGCAATTTCCGTGTGAATTCGTCAATGTGTGGGAGTGAGGGATGCAGTAAAGAAGGATGAGTGGACCGGAAATGAGATTGTCGTATCCCAAAAGAAAATCCTATAGTTTCCATAGAAACGTTACTCGATTTAGAAGGAGAAGTCATAGAACGCAATTGTATTTCATAGCGACGCAATTTCCGTGTGAATTCGTGAATGAGTGGGAGTGAGGGATGCAGTAAAGAAGGATTAGTTATTCGGAAATGTGATTGTCGTATCCCAAAAGAAAATCCTGTCGTATCCATAGAAACGATACACGATTTCGAAGGAAATGTCTTAGAACTCATAGTATTTCATAGCGACGCAATTTCCGTGTGAATTCGTCTATGTGTGAGAGTGAGGGATGCAGTAAAGAAGCATTAGTGGATCGGAAATGTGATTGTCGTATCTCAAAAGAAAATCCTGTCGTTTCCATAGAAACGTGACTCGATTTAGAAGGAAATTTTTTATAACACATAATATTTCATAGCGACGCAATTTCCGTGTGAATGCGTCAATGAGTGGGAGTGAGGGATGCAGTAAAGAAGGATTAGTGGATCGGAAATGAGATTGTCGTATCCCAAAAGAAAATCCTGTCGTTTCCATAGAAACGTTACTCGATTTAGAAGGAGAAGTCATAGAATCAATAGTATTTCATAGCGGCGCTATTTCCGTGTGAATTTGTCAATGAGTGAGAGTGAGGGATGCAGTAATGAAGGATTAGTGGACCGGAAATGAGATTGTCGTATCCCAAATGAAAATCCTGTCGTTTCCATAGAAACGTTTCTCGATTTAGAAGGAAATGTCTTAGAACACATAGTATTTCATAGCGACGCAATTTCCGTGTGAATTCGTCAATGTGTGGGGGTGAGGGATGCAGTAAAGAAGGATTAGTGGATCGGAAATGAGATTGTCGTATCCCAAAAGAAAATCCTGTCGTTTCCATAGAAACGTTACTCGATTTAGAAGGAGAAGTCATAGAACCCATAGTATTTCATAACGACGCAATTTCCGTGTGAATTCGTCAATGAGTGCGAGTGAGGGATGCAGTAAAGAAGGATTAGTGGATCGGAAATGAGATTGTCGTATTCCAAAAGAAAATCCAGTCGTTTCCATAGAAACGTTACTCGAATTAGAAGGAAATGTCTTCGAACACATAGTATTTCATAGCGACGAAATTTCCGTGTGAATTCGTCAATGAGTGTCAGTGAGGGATGCAGTAAAGAAGGATTAGTGGATCGGAAATGAGATTGTCGTATCCCAAAAGAAAATCCTGTCGTTTCCATAGAAACGTTACTCGATTTAGATGGACAAGTCATAGAACCCATAGTATTTCATAGCGCCACAATTTCCGTGTGAATTCGTCAATGTGTGGGAGTGAGAGATGCAGTAAAGAAGGATTAGTGGATCGGAAATGAGATTGTCGTATCCCAAAAGAAAATCCAGTCGTTTCCATAGAAACATTACTCGATTTAGAAGGAAATGTCTTAGAACACATAGTATTTCATAGCGACGCAATTTCCGTGTGAATTCGTCAATGTGTGGAAGTGAGGGATGCAGTAAAGAAGGATTAGTGGATCGGAAATGTGATTGTCGTATCCCATAAGAAAATCCTGTCGTTTCCATAGAAACGTTACTCGATTTTAAAGGAAATGTCTTAGAACACATAGTATTTCACAGCGACGCAATTTCCGTGTGAATTCGTCAATGAGTGTGAGTGAGGGATGCAGTAAAGAAGGATTAGTGGATCGGAAATGAGATTGTCGTATCCCAAAAGAAAATCCTGTCGTTTCCATAGAAACATTACTCGATTTAGAAGGAAATGTCTTAGAACCCATAGTTTTTCATAGCGACGCAATATCCGTGTGAATTCGTCAATGAGTGGGAGTGAGGGATGCAGTAAAGAAGGAATAATGGATCGGAAATGAGATGGTCGTATCCCAAAAGAAAATCCTGTCGTTCCATAGAAACGTTACTCGATTTAGAAGGAAATGTCTTAGAACACATAGTATTTCATTGCGACGCAATTTCCGTGTGAATTCATCAATGAGTGGGAGTGAGGGATGTAGTAAAGAAGGATTAGTGGATCGGAAATGAGATTGTCGTATCCCAAAAGAAAATCCTGTCGTTTCCATAGAAACGTTACTCGATTTAGAAGGAGAAGTCATAGAACCCATAGTATTTCATAGCGACGCAATTTCCGTGTGAATTCGTCAATGAGTGGGTGTGAGGGATGCAGTAAAGAAGGACTAGTGGATCGGAAATAAGATTGTCGTATCCCAAAAGAAAATCACGTCGTTTCCATAGAAATGTTACTCGATTTAGAAGGAGAAGTCATAGAACCCATAGTATTTAATAACGACGCAATTTCCGTGTGAATTCGTCAATGTGTGGGAGTGAGGGATGCAGTAAAGAAGGATTAGTGAATCGGAAATGTGATTGTCGTATCCCAAAAGAAAATCGTGTCGTTTCCATAGAAACGTTACTCGATTTAGAAGGAGATGTCTTAGAACTCATAGTATTTCATAGCGACGCAATTTCCGTGTGAATTTGTCAATGTGTGGAAGTGAGGGATGCAGTAAAGAAGGATTAGTGGATCGGAAACGTGATTCTCGTATCCCAAAAGAAAATCCTCTCGTTTCCATAGAAACGTTACTCGATTTAGAAGGAAATGTCTTAGAACACATAGTATTTCAGAGCGACGCAATTACCGTGTGATTTCGTCAATGTGTGGAAGTGAGGGATGCAGTAAATATGGATTAGTGGATCGGAAATGTGATTGTCGTATCCCAAAAGAAAATCCTGTCGTTTCATAGAAACGTTACTCGATTTAGAAGGAGAAGCCTTAGAACACATTGTATTTCATAGCGACGCAATTTCCGTGTGAAATCGTCAATGTGAGGGAGTTAGGGATGCAATAAATTAGGAATAGTGCATCGAGAAGGAGATACTCGTATCGCAAAAGAAAAGCCAGTCGTTTCCACAGAAACGATACTCGATTAAGAAAGAGAAGTCATAGAACCCATAGTATTTCATTGCGACCCAATTGCTGTGTTAATTCGACAATGTGTGGGAGTGATGAATGCAGTAAAGAAGGATTAGTGGATCGGAAATGTGATTGTCGTATCCCAAAAGAAAATCCTCTCGTTTCCATAGAAACGTTACTCGATTTAGAAGGAAATGTCTTAGAACTCATAGTATTTCATAGCGACGCAATTTCCGTGTGAATTCGTCAATGTGTGAGAGTGAGGGATGCAGTAAAGAAGCATTAGTGGACGGAAATGTGATTGTCGTATCTCAAAAGAATATCCTGTCGTTTCCATAGAAACGTGACTCGATTTAGAAGGAAATTTTTTATAACACATAATATTTCATAGCGACGCAATTTCCGTGTGAATGCGTCAATGAGTGGGAGTGAGGGATGCAGTAAAGAAGGATTAGTGGATCGGAAATGAGATTGTCGTATCCCAAAAGAAAATCCTGTCGTTACCATAGAAACGTTACTCGATTTAGAAGGGGAAGTCATAGAACACATAGTATTTCATAGAAACGCAATTTCCGTGTGAATTCGTCAATGTGTGGGTGTGAGGGATGCAGTAAAGAAGGATTAGTGGATCGGAAATGAGATTGTCGTATCCCAAAAGAAAATCCTGTCGTTTCCATAGAAACGTTACTCGATTTAAAAGGAGAAGTCATAGAACCCATAGTATTTCATAGCGACGCAATTTCCGTGTGAATTCGTCAATGAGTGGGAGTGAGGGATGCAGTGAAGAAGGATTAGTGGATCGGAAATGAGATTGTCGTATCCCAAAAGAAAATCCTGTCGTTTCCGTAGAAACACTACTCGATTTGGGAGGAAATGTCTTAGAACACATAGTATTTCATAGCGACGCAATTTCCGTGTGAATTCGTCAATGAGTGGGAGTGAGGGAAGCAGTAAAGAAGGATTAGTGGATCGGAAATGAGATTGTCGTATCCCAAAAGAAAATCCTGTCGTTTCCATAGAAACGCTACTCGATTTACAAGGAGAAGTCATAGACCCATAGTATTTCATAGCGACGCAATTTCCGTGTGAATTCGTCAATGAGTGGGAGTGAGGGATGCAGTAAAGAAGGATTAGTGGATCGGAAATGAGATTGTCGTATCCCAAAAGAAAATCGTGTCGTTTCCATAGAAACGTTACTCGATTTAGAGGGAAATGTCTTAGAACACATAGTATTTCATAGCGACGCAATTTTTGCGTAAATTCGTCATTTAGTGGGAGTGAGGGATGCAGTAGAGAAGGATTAGTGGATCGGAAATGAGATTGTCTTATCCCAAAAGAAAATCCTGTCGTTTCCATAGAAACGTCACTCGATTTAGATGGACAAGTCGTAGAACCCATAGTATTTCATAGCGACGCAATTTCCGTGTGAATTCGTCAATGTGTGGGAGTGAGGGATGCAGTAAAGAAGGATTAGTAGATCGGAAATGAGATTGTCGTATCCCAAAAGAAAATCCTGTCGTTTCCATAGAAACATTACTCGATTTAGAAGGAAATGTCTTAGAACACATAGTATTTCATAGCGACGCAATTTCCGTGTGAATTCGTCAATGTGTGGGAGTGAGGGATGCAGTAAAGAAGGATTAGTGGTTCGGAAATGTGATTGTCGTATCCCATATGAAAATCCTGTCGTTTCCATAGAGACGTTACTCGATTTTGAAGGAATTGTCTTAGAACACATAGTATTTCACAGCGACGCAATTTCCGTGTGAATTCGTCAATGAGTGGGAGTGAGGGATGCAGTAAAGAAGGATTAGTGGATCGCAAATGAGATTGTCGTATCCCAAAAGAAAATCCTGTCGTTTCCATAGAAACGTTACTCGATTTAGAAGGAGAAGTCATAGAACACATAGTATTTCATAGCGACGCAATTTCCGTGTGAATTCGTCAATGTGTGGGAGTGAGGGATGCAGAAAACAAGGATTACTGGATCGGAAATGAGATTGTCGTATCCCAAAAGAAAATCCTGTCGTTTCCATAGAAACGTTACTCGATTTAGAAGGAAATGTCTTAGAACACATAGTATTTCATAGCGACGCAATTCCCGTGTGAATTCGTCAATGAGTGGGAGTGAGAGATGCAGTAAAGAAGGATTAGTGGATCGGAAATGAGATTGTCGAATCCCAAAAGAAAATCCTGTCGTTTCCATAGAAACGTTACTCGATTTAGAAGGAGAAGTCATAGAACCTATAGTATTTCATAGCGACACAATATCCGTGTGAATTCGTCAGTGAGTGGGAGTGAGTGATTGAGTAAAGAAGGATTAGTGGATCGGAAATGAGATTGTCGTATCCCAAAAGAAAATCCTGTCGTTTCCATAGAAACGTTACTCGATGTAGTAGGAAATGTCTTAGAACACATAGTATTTCATAACGACGCAATTGCCGTGTGAATTCGTCAATGTGTGGGAGTGAGGGATGCAGTAAAGTAGGATTAGTGAATCGGAATTGTGATTGTCGTATCCCAAAAGAAAATCCTGTCGTTTCCATAGAAACGTTACTCGATTTAGAAGGAGAAGTCATAGAACCCATAGTATTTCATAACGACGCAATTGCCGTGTGAATTCGTCAATGTGTGGGAGTGAGGGATGCAGTAAAGTAGGATTAGTGAATCGGAAATGTGATTGTCGTATCCCAAAAGAAAATCGTGTCGTTTCCATAGAAACGTTACTCGATTTAGAAGGAAAAGTCTTAGAACACATAGTATTTCATAGCGACGCAATTCCGTGTGAATTCGTCAATGTGTGGAAGTGAGGGATGCAGTAAAGAAGGATTAGTGGATCGGAAATGTGATTCTCGTATCCCAAAAGAAAATCCTGTCGATTCCTTAGAAACGTTACTCGATTTAGAAGGAAATGTCTTAGAACACATAGTATTTCATAGCGACGCAATTTCCGTGTTATTTCGTCAATGTGTGGGAGTGAGGGATGCAGTAAAGATGGATTAGTGGATCGGAAATGTGATTGTCGTATCCCACAAGAAAATCCTGTCGTTTCCATAGAAACGTTACTCGATTTAGAAGGAGAAGCCTTAGAACACATTGTATTTCATAGCGACGCAAATACCGTGTGAATTCGGTAATGTGTGGGAGTGAGGGATTCAGTAAAGAAGGATTAGTGGATCGGAAATGAGATTGTCAATCCCAAAAGAAAATCCTGTCGTTTCCATTGAAACGTTACTCGATTTAGAAGGAGAAGTCATAGAACTCATTGTATTTCATAGCGACGCAATTTCCGTGTGAAATCTTGAATGAGTGGGAGTGAGGGATGCAGTAAAGAAGGATTAATTAATCGGAAATGTGACTGTAGTATTCCAAAAGAAAATCCTGTCGTTTCCATAGAAACGTTACTCGATTTAGAAGGAAATGTCTTACAACACATAGTATTTCATAGCGACGCAATTTCCGTGTTAATTCGTCAATGAGTGGGAGGGAGGGATGCAGTAAAGAAGGATTAGTGGATCGGAAATGAGATTGTCGTATCCCAAAGGAAAATCCTGTCGTTTCCATAGAAACGTTACTCGATTTAGAAGGAGAAGTCATAGAACCCATAGTGTTTCATAGCGACTCAATTTCTGTGTTAATTCGTCAATGTGAGGGAGCTAGGGTTGCAATAAAGAAGGAATAGTGCATCGAGAAGGAGATACTCGTATCGCAATAGAAAAGCCAGTCTTTTCCATAGAAACGATACTCGATTTAGAAAGAGAAGTCATAGAACCCATAGTATTTCATTGCGACGCAATTGCTTTGTTAATTCGTCAATGTGTGGGAGTGAGGAATGCAGTAAGGAATGATTAGTGGATCGGAAAAGTGATTGCCGTATCCCAAAAGAAAATCCTGTCGTTTCCATAGAAACGTTACTCGATTTAGAAGGAGAAGTCATAGAACCAATAGTATTTCATAGCGGCGCTATTTCCGTGTGATTGCTCAATGAGTGGGAGTGAGGGATGCAGTAAAGAAGGATTAGTGGATCGGAAATGAGATTGTCGTATCCCAAAAGAAAATCCTGTCGTCTCCATAGAAACGTTACTCGATTTAGAAGGAAATGTCTTAGAACACATATAATATCATGGCGACGCAATTTCTGTGTGAATTCGTCAATGTGTGGGAGTGAGGGATGCAGTAAAGAAGGGTTAGTGGATCGGAAATGAAATTGTCGTATCCCAAAAGAAAATCCTGTCGTTTCCATAGAAACGTTACTCGATTTAGAAGGAGAAGTCATAGCACCCATAGTATTTCATAGCGACGCAATTTCCGTGTGAATTCGTCAATGAGTGGGAGTGAGGGATGCAGTAAAGAAGGATTAGTGGATCGGAAATGAGATTGTCGTATTCCAAAAGAAAATCCAGTCGTTTCCATAGAAACGTTACTCGATTTAGAAGGAAATGTCTTAGAACACATAGTATTTCATAGCGACGAAATTTCCGTGTGAATTCGTCAATGAGTGGGAGTGAGGGATGCAGTAAAGAAGGATTAGTGGATCGGAAATGAGATTGTCGTATCCCAAAAGAAAATCCTGTCGGTTCCATAGAAACGTTACTCGATTTAGAAGGAGAAGTCATAGAACCCATAGTATTTCATAGCGACGCAATTTCCGTGTGAATTCGTCAATGAGTGGGAGTGAGGGATGCAGTAAAGAAGGATTAGTGGATCGGAAATGAGATTGTCGTATCCCAAAAGAAAATCCTGTCGTTTCCATAGAAACGTTACTCGATTTAGAAGGAAATGTCTTAGAACACATAGTATTTCATAGCGACGCAATTTTCGTGTGAATTCGTCATTGAGTGGGAGTGAGGGATGCAGTAGAGAAGGATTAGTGGATCGGAAATGAGATTGTCGTATCCCAAAAGAAAATCCTGTCGTTTCCATAGAAACATTACTCGATTTAGAAGGAGAAGACATAGAACACATAGTATTTCATAGCGACGCAATTTCCGTGTGAATTCGTCAATGTGTGGGAGTGAGGGATGCAGTAAAGAAGGATTACTGGATCGGAAATGAGATTGTCGTATCCCAAAAGAAAATCCTATCGTTTCCATAGAAACGTTACTCGATTTAGAAGGAAATGTCTCAGAACACATAGTATTTCATAGCGCCGCAATTCCGGTGTGAATTCGTCAATGAGTGGGAGTGAGAGAAGCAGTAAAGAAGGATTAGTGGATCGGAAGTGAGATTGTCGAATCCCAAAAGAAAATCCTGTCGTTTCCATAGAAACGTTACTCGATTTAGAAGGAGAAGTCATAGATCCTATAGTATTTCATAGCGACACAATATCCGTGTGAATTCGTCAATGAGTGGGAGTGAGTGATGGAGTAAAGAAGGATTAGTGGATCGGAAATGAGATTGTCGTATCCCAAAAGAAAATCCTGTCGTTTCCATAGAAACATTACTCGATGTAGTAGGAAATGTCTTAGAACACATAGTATTTCATAGCGACGCAATATCCGTGTGAATTCGTCAATGAGTGGGAGTGAGGGATGCAGTAAAGAAGGAATATTGGATCGGAAATGAGAATGTCGTATCCCAAAAGAAAATCCTGTCGTTCCATAGAAACGTTACTCGATTTAGAAGGAAATGTCTTAGAACACATTGTATTTCATAGCGACGCAATTTCCGTGTGAAATCGTCAATGTGTGGGAGTGAGGGATGCAGTAAAGAAGGATTAGTGGATCGGAAACGAGATTGTCGTATCCCAAAAGAGAAATCCTGTCGTTTCCATAGAAACGTTACTCGATTTAGAAGGAAAAGTCTTAGAACACATAGTATTTCATTGCGACGCAATTTCCGTGTGAATTCGTCAATGAGTGGGAGTGAGGGATGTAGTAAAGAAGGATTAGTGGATCGGAAATGTGATTGTCGTATCCCAAAGGAAAATCCTATCGTTTCCATAGAAACGTTACTCGATTTAGAAGGAGAAGTCATAGAACCCATAGTATTTCATAGCGACGCAATTTCCGTGTGAATTCGTCAATGAGTGGGTGTGAGGGATGCAGTAAAGAAGGATTAGTGGATCGGAAATAAGATTGTCGTATCCCAAAAGAAAATCCAGTCGTTTCCATAGAAACGTTACTCGATTTAGAAGGAGAAGTCATAGAACCCATAGTATTTCATAACGACGCAATTTCCGTGTGAATTCGTCAATGTGTGGGAGTGAGGGATGTAGTAAAGATGGATTAGTGGATCGGAAATGTGATTGTCGTATCCCACAAGAAAATCCTGTCGTTTCCATAGAAACGTTACTCGATTTAGAAGGAGAAGCCTTAGAACACATTGTATTTCATAGCGACGCAATTTCCGTGTGAAATCGTCAAGGAGTGGGAGTGAGGGATGCAGTAAAGAAGAATTAGTGGATCGGAAATGAGATTGTCGTGTCCCAAAAGAAAATCCTGTCGTTTCCAAAGAAACGTTACTCGATTTAGAAGGAGAAGTCATAGAACCCATAGTATCTCATAACGACACAATTTCCGTGTGGATTCATCAATGAGTGGGAGTAAGGGATGCAATAAAGAAGGATTAGTGGTTCGGAAATGAGATTGTCGTATGCCAAAAGAAAATCCTGTCGTTTCCATAGAAACGTTACTCGATTTAGAAGGAAATGTCATAGAACCCATAGTATTTAATAGCGACGCAATTTCCGTGTGAATTCGTCAATGAGTGGGAGTGAGGGATGCAGTAAAGAAGGATTAGGGGATCGGAAATGAGTTTGTCGTATCCCAAAAGAAAATCCTGTCGTTTCCATAGAAACTGTACTCGATTTAGAAGGAAATGTCTTACAACACATAGTATTTCATAGCGACGCAATTACCGTGTGAATTCGGTAATGTGTGGGAGTGAGGGATGCAGTAAAGAAGGATTAGTGGTTCGGAAATGAGATTGTCGTATCCCAAAAGAAAATTCTGTCGTTTCCATAGAAACGTTACTAGATTTAGAAGTGAATGTCATAGAACCCATAGTATTTCATAGCGACGCAATTTCCGTGTGAATTCGTCAATGAGTGGGAGTGAGGGATGCAGTAAAGAAGGATTAGTGGATCGGAAATGAGTTTGTCGTATCCCAAAAGAAAATCCTGTCGTTTCCATAGAAACGTTACTCGATATAGAAGGAAATGTCATAGAACCCATAGTATTTCATAGCGACGCAATTTCCGTGTGAATTCCTCAATGAGTGGGTGTGAGGGATGCAGTAAAGAAGGATTAGTGGATCGGAAATGAGATTGTCGTATCCCAAAAGAAAATCCTGTCGTTTCCATAGAAACGTTACTCGATTTAGAAGGAGAAGTCATAGAACCCATTGTATTTCATAGCGACGCAATTTCCGTGTGAATTCTTGAATGAGTGGGAGTGAGGATTGCAGTAAAGAAGGATTAGTTAATCGGAAATGTGACTATAGTATTCCAAAAGAAAATCCTGTCGTTTCCATAGAAACGTTACTCGATTTAGAAGGAAATGTCTTACAACACATAGTATTTCATAGCGACTCAATTTCTGTGTTAATTCGTCAATGTGAGGGAGCTAGGGTTGCAATGAAGAAGGAATAGTGCATCGAGAAGGAGATACTCGTATCGCAATAGAAAAGCCAGTCGTTTCCATAGAAACGATACTCGATTTAGAAAGAGAAGTCATAGAACCCATAGTATTTCATTGCGACGCAATTGCTGTGTTAATTCGTCAATGTGTGGGAGTGAGGAATGCAGTAAAGAATGATTAGTGGATCGGAAAAGTGATTGCCGTATCCCAAAAGAAAATCCTGTCGTTTCCAAAGAAACGTTACTCGATTTAGGAGGAAATGTCTTAGAACACATAGTATTTCATAGCCACGCAATTTCCGCGTGAATTCGTCAATGTGTGAAAGTGAGGGATACAGTAAAGAAGGATTAGTGGATCGGAAATGTGATTGTCGTATCCCAAAAGAAAATCCTGTCGTTTCCATAGAAACGTTACTCGATTTAGAAGGAAATGTCTTAGAACCCATAGTATTTCATAGCGACGCAATGTACGTGTGAATTCGTCAATGAGTGGGAGTGAGGGATGCAGTAAAGAAGGATTAGTGGATTGGAAATGAGATTGTCGTATCCCAAAAGAAAATCCTTTCGTTTCCATAGAAACGTTACTGAATTTAGAAGGAAATGTCTTAGAACACATAGTATTTCATAGCGACGCAATTTCCGTGTGAATTCGTCAATGTGTGGGAGTGAGGGATGCAGTAAAGAAGGGTTAGTGGATCAGAAATGAGATTGTCGTTTCCCAAAACAAAATCCTGTCGCCTCCATAGAAACGTTACTCGATTTAGAAGGAGAAGTCATAGAACCCATAGTATTTCATAGCGACGCAATTTCCGTGTGAATTCGTCAAGAGTGGGAGTGAGGGATGCAGTGAAGAAGGATTAGTGGATCGGAAATGAGATTGTCGTATCCCAAAAGAAAATCCTGTCGTTTCCGTAGAAACATTACTCGATTTGGGAGGAAATGTCTTAGAACACATAGTATTTCATAGCGACGCAATTTCCGTGTGAATTCGTCAATGAGTGGGAGTGAGGGATGCAGTAAAGAAGGATTAGTGGATCGGAAATGAGATTGTCGTATCCCAAAAGAAAAACCTGTTGTTTCCATATAAACGTTACTCGATTTAGAACGAGAAGTCATAGAACCCATAGTATTTCATAGCGAAGCAATTTCCGTGTGAATTCGTCAATGTGTGGGAGTGAGGGATGCAGTAAAGGAGGATTAGTGGATCGGAAATGAGTTTGTCGTATCGCAAAAGAAAATCCTGTCGTTTCCATAGAAACGTTACTCGATTTAGAAGGAGAAGTCATAGAACCCGTAGTATTTCATAGCGACGCAATTTCCGTGTGAATTCGTCTATGAGTGGGAGTTAGGGATGCAGTAAAGAAGGATTAGTGGATCGGAAGTGAGATTGTCGTATCCCAAAAGGAAATCCTGTCGTTTCCATAGAAACGTTACTCGATTTAGAAGGAGAAGTCATAGAACCCATAGTATTTCATAGCGACGCAATTTCCATGTGAATTCGTCAATGTGTGGGAGTGAGGGATGCAGTAAAGAAGGATTAGTGGATCGGAAATGAGTTTGTCGTATCCCAAAAGAATATGCTGTCGTTTCCATAGAAACGTTACTCGATTTAGAAGGAAATGTCATAGAACACATAGTATTTCATAGCGACGCAAATTCCGTGTGAATTCGTCAATGAGTGGGAGTGAGGGATGCAGTAAAGAAGGATTAGTGGATCGGAAATGAGATTGTCGTATCCCAAAAGAAAATCCTGTCGTTTCCATAGAAACGTTACTCGATTTAGAAGGAGAAGTCATATAACCCATTGTATTTCATAGCGACGCAATTTCCGTGTGAATTCTTGAATGAGTGGGAGTGAGGGATGCAGTAAAGAAGGATTAGTTAATCGGAAATGTGACTGTAGTATTCCTAAAGAAAATCATGTCGTTTCCATAGAAACGTTACTCGATTTAGAAGGAAATGTCTTACAACACATAGTACTTCATAGCGACGCAATTTCCGTGTTAATTCGTCAATGAGTGGGAGTGAGGGATGCAGTAAAGAAGGATTAGTGGATCGGAAATGAGATTGTCGTATCCCAAAAGAAAATCCTGTCGTTTCCATAGAAACGTTACTCGATTCAGGAGGAGAAGTCATAGAACCCATAGAATTTCATAGCGACTCAATTTCTGTGTTAATTCGTCAATGTGAGGGAGCTAGGGATGCAATAAAGAAGGAATAGTGCATCGAGAAGGAGATACTCGTATCGCAAAAGAAGAAGCCAGTCGTTTCCATAGAAACGATACCCGATTTAGAAAGAGAAGTCATAGAACCCATAGTATTTCATTGCGACGCTATTGCTGCGTTAATTCGTCAATGTGTGGGAGTGAGGAATGCAGTAATGAAGGATTAGTGAATCGGAAATGTGAATGTCGTATCCCAAAAGAAAATCCTGTCGATTCTATAGAAACGTTACTCGATTTATAAGGAAATGTCTTAGATCACATAGTATTTCATAGCGACGCAATTTCCGTGTGAATTCGTCAATGAGTGGGAGTGAGGGATGCAGTAAAGAAGGATTAGTGGATCAGAAATGAGATTGTCGTATCCCAAAAGAAAAACCTGTCGTTTCCATAGAAACGCTACTCGATTTAGAACGAGAAGTCATAGAACCCATAGTATTTCAGAGCGAAGCAATATCCATGTGAATTCGTCAATGTGTGGGAGTGAGGGATGCAGTAAAGGAGGATTAGTGGATCGGAAATGAGTTTGTCGTATCGCAAAAAAAAATCCTGTCGTTTCCATAGAAACGTTACTCAATTTAGAAGGAGAAGTCATAGAACCCGTAGTATTTCATAGCGACGCAATTTCCGTGTGAATTCGTCAATGAGTGGGAGTTAGAGATGCAGTAAAGAAGGATTAGTGGATCGGAAGTGAGATTGTCGTATCCCAAAAGAAAATCTTGTCGTTTCCATTGAAACGTTACTCGAATTAGAACGAGAAGTCATAGAACCCATAGTATTTCATAGCGAAGCAATTTCCGTGAGAATTCGTCAATGTGTGGGAGTGAGGGATGCAGTAAAGGAGGATTAGTGGATCGGAAATGAGTTTGTCGTATCGCAAAAGAAAATCCTGTCGTTTCCATAGAAACGTTACTCGACTTAGAAGGAGAAGTCATAGAACCCATTGTATTTCATAGCGACGCAATTTCCGTGTGAATTCTTGAATGAGTGGGAGTGAGGGATGCAGTATAGAAGGATTAGTTAATCGGAAATGTGACTGTAGTATTCCAAAAGAAAATCCTGTCGTTTCCATAGAAACGTTACTCGATTTAGAAGGAAGTGTCTTAGAACACATAGTATTTCATAGCGACGCAATTTCCGTGTGAATTCGTCAATGTGTGGGAGTGAGGGATGCAGTAAAGAAGGGTTAGTGGATCAGAAATGAGATTGTCGTTTCCCAAAACAAAATCCTGTCGTCTCCATAGAAACGTTACTCGATTTAGAAGGAGAAGTCATAGAACCCATAGTATTTGATAGCTTCGCAATTTCCGTGTGAATTCGTCAAGAGTGGGAGTGAGGGACGCAGTGAAGAAGGATTAGTGGAACGGAAATGAGATTGTCGTATCCCAAAAGAAAATCCTGTCGTTTCCGTAGAAACGTTACTCGATTTAGGAGGAAATGTCTTAGAACACACAGTATTTCATAGCGACGCAATTTCCGTGTGAATTCGTCAATGAGTGGGAGTGAGGGATGCAGTAAAGAAGGATTAGTGGATCGGAAATGAGATTGTCGTATCCCAAAAGAAAATCCTGTCGTTTCCATAGAAACGTTACTCGATTTAGAAGGAGAAGTCATAGAACCCATAGTATTTCATAGCGACGCAATTTCCGTGTGAATTCGTCAATGACTGGGAGTGAGGGATTTAGTAAAGAAGGATAAGTGGATCGGAAATGAGATTGTCGTATCTCAAAAGAAGATCCTGTCGTTTCCGTAGAAACGTTACTCGATTTAGAAGGAAATGTCTTAGAACACATAGTATTTCATAGAGACGCAATTTGAGCGTGAATTCGACAATGAGTGGGAGTGAGGGATGCAGTAAAGAAGGATTAGTGGATCGGAAATGAGATTGTCGTATCCCAAAAGAAATTAGTGTCGTTTCCATAGAAACGTTACTCGATTTAGAATGAGAAGTCATAGAACCCATTGTATTTCATAGCGACGCAATATCGGTGTGAATTCGTCAATGTGTGGGAGTGAGGGATGCAGCAAAAAAGGATTAGTGGATCGGAAATGTGATTGTCGTATCCCAAAAGAAAATCCTGTCGTTTCCATAGAAACGTTTCTCGATTTAGAAGGAAATGTCTTAGAACATATAGTATTTCATAGCGACGCAATTTCCGTGTGAATTCGTCAATGTGTGGGAGTGAGGGATGCAGTAAAGAAGGATTAGTGGGTCGGAAATGTGATTGCCGTATCCCAAAAGAAAATCCTATCGTTTCCATTAAAACGTTACTTGATTTAGAAGGAAATGTCTTAGAACACATAGTATTTCATAGCGACGCAATTTCCGTGTGAATTCGTCAATGTGTGGAAGTGAGGGATGCAGTAAAGATGGATTAGTGGATCGGAAATGAGATTGTAGTATCCCAAATGAAAATCCTGTCGTTTCTATAGAAACGTTACTCGATTTAGAAGGAGAAGTCATAGAACCCATAGTATTTCATAGCGAAGCAATTTCCGTGTGAATTCGTCAATGAGTGGGAGTAAGGGATGCAGTAAAGAAGGATAAGTGGAACGGAAATGAGATTGTCGTATCCCAAAAGAAAATCCTGTCGTTTCCATAGAAACGTTACTCGATTCAGGAGGAGAAGTCATAGAACCCATAGAATTTCATAGCGACTCAATTTCTGTGTTAATTCGTCAATGTGAGGGAGCTAGGGATGCAATAAAGAAGGAATAGTGCATCGAGAAGGAGATACTCGTATCGCAAAAGAAGAAGCCAGTCGTTTCCATAGAAACGATACCCGATTTAGAAAGAGAAGTCATAGAACCCATAGTATTTCATTGCGACGCTATTGCTGCGTTAATTCGTCAATGTGTGGGAGTGAGGAATGCAGTAATGAAGGATTAGTGAATCGGAAATGTGATTGTCGTATCCCAAAAGAAAATCCTGTCGATTCTATAGAAACGTTACTCGATTTATAAGGAAATGTCTTAGATCACATAGTATTTCATAGCGACGCAATTTCCGTGTGAATTCGTCAATGAGTGGGAGTGAGGGATGCAGTAAAGAAGGATTAGTGGATCAGAAATGAGATTGTCGTATCCCAAAAGAAAAACCTGTCGTTTCCATAGAAACGTTACTCGATTTAGAACGAGAAGTCATAGAACCCATAGTATTTCAGAGCGAAGCAATTTCCATGTGAATTCGTCAATGTGTGGGAGTGAGGGATGCAGTAAAGGAGGATTAGTGGATCGGAAATGAGTTTGTCGTATCCCAAAAGAAAATCTTGTCGTATCCATAGAAACGTTACTCGAATTAGAACGAGAAGTCATAGAACCCATAGTATTTCATAGCGAAGCAATTTCCGTGAGAATTCGTCAATGTGTGGGAGTGAGGGATGCAGTAAAGGAGGATTAGTGGATCGGAAATGAGTTTGTCGTATCGCAAAAGAAAATCCTGTCGTTTCCATAGAAACGTTACTCGACTTAGAAGGAGAAGTCATAGAACCCATTGTATTTCATAGCGACGCAATTTCCGTGTGAATTCTTGAATGAGTGGGAGTGAGGGATGCAGTATAGAAGGATTAGTTAATCGGAAATGTGACTGTAGTATTCCAAAAGAAAATCCAGTCGTTTCCATAGAAACGTTACTCGATTTAGAAGGAAGTGTCTTAGAACACATAGTATTTCATAGCGACGCAATTTCCGTGTGAATTCGTCAATGTGTGGGAGTGAGGGATGCAGTAAAGAAGGGTTAGTGGATCAGAAATGAGATTGTCGTTTCCCAAAACAAAATCCTGTCGTCTCCATAGAAACGTTACTCGATTTAGAAGGAGAAGTCATAGAACCCATAGTATTTGATAGCTTCGCAATTTCCGTGTGAATTCGTCAAGAGTGGGAGTGAGGGACGCAGTGAAGAAGGATTAGTGGAACGGAAATGAGATTGTCGTATCCCAAAAGAAAATCCTGTCGTTTCCGTAGAAACGTTACTCGATTTAGGAGGAAATGTCTTAGAACACACAGTATTTCATAGCGACGCAATTTCCGTGTGAATTCGTCAATGAGTGGGAGTGAGGGATGCAGTAAAGAAGGATTAGTGGATCGGAAATGAGATTGTCGTATCCCAAAAGAAAATCCTGTCGTTTCCATAGAAACGTTACTCGATTTAGAAGGAGAAGTCATAGAACCCATAGTATTTCATAGCGACGCAATTTCCGTGTGAATTCGTCAATGACTGGGAGTGAGGGATTTAGTAAAGAAGGATAAGTGGATCGGAAATGAGATTGTCGTATCTCAAAAGAAGATCCTGTCGTTTCCGTAGAAACGTTACTCGATTTAGAAGGAAATGTCTTAGAACACATAGTATTTCATAGAGACGCAATTTGAGCGTGAATTCGACAATGAGTGGGAGTGAGGGATGCAGTAAAGAAGGATTAGTGGATCGGAAATGAGATTGTCGTATCCCAAAAGAAATTAGTGTCGTTTCCATAGAAACGTTACTCGATTTAGAAGGAGAAGTCATAGAACCCATTGTATTTCATAGCGACGCAATATCGGTGTGAATTCGTCAATGTGTGGGAGTGAGGGATGCAGCAAAAAAGGATTAGTGGATCGGAAATGTGATTGTCGTATCCCAAAAGAAAATCCTGTCGTTTCCATAGAAACGTTTCTCGATTTAGAAGGAAATGTCTTAGAACATATAGTATTTCATAGCGACGCAATTTCCGTGTGAATTCGTCAATGTGTGGGAGTGAGGGATGCAGTAAAGAAGGATTAGTGGGTCGGAAATGTGATTGCCGTATCCCAAAAGAAAATCCTACCTTTTCCATTAAAACGTTACTTGATTTAGAAGGAAATGTCTTAGAACACATAGTATTTCATAGCGACGCAATTTCCGTGTGAATTCGCCAATGTGTGGGAGTGAGGGATGCAGTAAAGAAGGATTAGTGGATCGGTAATGAGATTGTAGTATCCCAAATGAAAATCCTGTCGTTTCAATAGAAACGTTACTCGATTTAGAAGGAGAAGTCATAGAACCCATAGTATTTCATAGCGAAGCAATTTCCGTGTGAATTCGTCAATGAGTGGGAGTAAGGGATGCAGTAAAGAAGGATAAGTGGAACGGAAATGAGATTGTCGTTTCGCATAAGAAAATCCTGTCGTTTCCATAGAAACGTTACTCGATTTAGAAGGAAATGTCTTAGAACACATGGTATTTCATAGCGACGAAATATCCGTGTGAATTCGTCTATGAGTGGGAGTGAGGGATGCAGTAAAGAAGGATTAGTGGATCGGAAATGAGATTGTCGTATCCCAAAAGAAAATCCTGTCGTTTCCATAGAAACGTTACTCGATTTAGAAGGTGAAGTCATAGAACCCATTGTATTTCATAGCGACGCAATTTCCGTGTGAATTCGTGAATGAGTGGGAGTGAGGGATGCAGTAAAGAAGGATTAGTTAATCGGAAATGTGATTGCAGTATTCCAAAAGAAAATCCTGTCGTTTCCATAGAAACGTTACTCGATTTAGAAGGAAATGTCTTACAACACATAGTATTTCATAGCGACGCAATTTCCGTGTTAATTCGTCAATGAGTGGGAGTGAGGGATGCAGTAAAGAAGGATTAGTGGATCGGAAATAAGATTACGTATCCCAAAAGAAAATCCTGTCGTTTCCATAGAAACGTTACTCGATTTAGAAGGAGAAGTCATAGAACCCATAGTATTTCATAGCGACGCAATTTCCGTGTGAATTCGTCAATGAGTGGGAGTGAGGGATGCAGTAAAGAAGGATAAGTGGATCGGAAATGAGATTGTCGTATCTCAAAAGAAAATCCTTACGTTTCCGTAGAAACGTTACTCGATTTAGAAGGAAATTTCTTAGAACACATAGTATTTCATAGAGACGCAATTTGAGTGTGAATTCGACAATGAGTGGGAGTGAGGGATGCAGTAAAGAAGGATTAGTGGATCGGAAATGTGATTGTCGTATCCCAAAAGAAAATCCTTTCGTTTCCATAAAAACGTTACTTGATTTAGAAGGAAATGTCTTAGAACACATAGTATTTCATAGCGACGCAATTTCCGTGTGAATTCGTCAATGTGTGGGAGTGAGGGATGCAGTAAAGATGGATTAGTGGATCGGAAATGAGATTGTCGTATCCCAAATGGAAATCCTGTCGTTTCCATAGAAACGTTACTCGATTTAGAAGGAGAAGTCATGGAACCCATAGTACTTCATAGCGACTCAATTTCTGTGTTAATTCGTCAATGTGAGGGAGCTATGGATGCAATAAAGAAGGAATGGTGCATCGAGAAGGAGATACTCGTATCGCAAAAGAAAATCCTGTCGTTTCCATAGAAACGTTAGTCGATTTAGATGGAAATGTCTTAGAACACATAGTATTTCATAGCGACGCAATTTCCATGTGAATTCGCCAAAGTGTGGGAGTGAGGGATGCAGTAAAGAAGGATTAGTGGATCGGTAATGAGATTGTCGTATCCCAAATGAAAATCCTGTCGTTTCCATAGAAACGTTACTCGATTTAGAAGGAGAAGTCATAGAACCCATAGTATTTCATAGCGAAGCAATTTCCGTGTGAATTCGTCAATGAGTGGGAGTAAGGGATGCAGTAAAGAAGGATTAGTGGATCGGAAATGAGATTGTCGTTTCGCAAAAGAAAATCCTGTCGTTTCCATAGAAACGTTACTCGATTTAGAAGGAAATGTCTTAGAACACATAGTATTTCATAGCGACGAAATATCCGTGTGAATTCGTCTATGAGTGGGAGTGAGGGATGCAGTAAAGAAGGATTAGTGGAACGGAAATGAGATTACGTATCCCAAAAGAAAATCCTGTCGTTTCCATAGAAACGTTACTCGATTTAGAAGGAGAAGTCATAGAACCCATACTATTTCATAGCGACGCTATTTCCGTGTGAATTCGTCAATGAGTGGGAGTGAGGGATGCAGTAAAGAAGGATAAGTGGATCGGAAATGAGATTGTCGTATCTCAAAAGAAAATCCTTACGTTTCCGTAGAAACGTTACTCGATTTAGAAGGAAATGTCTTAGAACACATAGTATTTCATAGAGACGCAATTTGAGTGTGAATTCGTCAATGAGTGGGAGTGAGGGATGCAGTAAAGAAGGATTAGTGGATCGGAAATGTGATTGTCGTGTCCCAAAAGAAAATCCTTTCGTTTCCATAAAAACGTTACTTGATTTAGAAGGAAATGTCTTAGAACACATAGTATTTCATAGCGACGCAATTTCCGTGTGAATTCGTCAATGTGTGGGAGTGAGGGATGCAGTAAAGATGGATTAGTGGATCGGAAATGAGATTGTCGTATCCCAAATGGAAATCCTGTCGTTTCCATAGAAACGTTACTCGATTTAGAAGGAGAAGTCATGGAACCCATAGTACTTCATAGCGACTCAATTTCTGTGTTAATTCGTCAATGTGAGGGAGCTATGGATGCAATAAAGAAGGAATGGTGCATCGAGAAGGAGATACTCGTATCGCAAAAGAAAATCCTGTCGTTTCCATAGAAACGTTAGTCGATTTAGATGGAAATGTCTTAGAACACATAGTATTTCATAGCGACGCAATTTCCATGTGAATTCGCCAATGTGTGGGAGTGAGGGATGCAGTAAAGAAGGATTAGTGGATCGGTAATGAGATTGTCGTATCCCAAATGAAAATCCTGTCGTTTCCATAGAAACGTTACTCGATTTAGAAGGAGAAGTGATAGAACCCATAGTATTTCATAGCGAAGCAATTTCCGTGTGAATTCGTCAATGAGTGGGAGTAAGGGATGCAGTAAAGAAGGATTAGTGGATCGGAAATGAGATTGTCGTTTCGCAAAAGAAAATCCTGTCGTTTCCATAGAAACGTTACTCGATTTAGAAGGAAATGTCTTAGAACACATAGTATTTCATAGCGACGAAATATCCGTGTGAATTCGTCAATGAGTGGGAGTGAGGGATGCAGTAAAGAAGGATTAGTGGATCGGAAATGAGATTGACGTATCCCAAAAGAAAATCCTGTCGTTACCATAGAAACGTTACTCGATTTAGAAGGAGAAGTCATAGAACCCATTGTATTTCATAGCGACGCAATTTCCGTGTGAATTCGTGAATGAGTGGGAGTGAGGGATGCAGTAAAGAAGGATTAGTTAATCGGAAATGTGATTGCAGTATTCCAAAAGAAAATCCTGTCGTTTCCATAGAAACGTTACTCGATTTAGAAGAAAATGTCTTACAACACATAGTATTTCATAGCGACGCAATTTCCGTGTTAATTCGTCAATGAGTGGGAGTGAGGGATGCAGTAAAGAAGGATTAGTGGATCGGAAATGAGATTGTCGTATCCCAAAATAAAATTCTGTCGATTCCATAGAAACATTACTCGATTTAGAAGAAGAAGTCATAGAACCAATAGTATTTCATAGCGACTCAATTTCTGTGTTAATTCGTCAATGTGAGGGAGCTAGGGATGCAATAAAGAAGGAATAGTGCATCGAGAAGGAGATACCCGTATCGCAATAGAAAAGCCAGTCGTTTACATAGAAACCATACTCGATTTAGAAAGAGAAGTCATAGAACCCATAGTATTTCATTGCGACGCAATTGCTGTGTTAATTCGTCAATGTGTGGGAGTGAGGAATGCAGTAAAGAATGATTAGTGGATCGGAAAAGTGATTGCCGTATCCCAAAAGAAAATCCTGTCGTTTCCAAGGAAACGTTACTCGATTTAGATGGAAATGTCTTAGGACACATAGTATTTCATAGCGACGCAATTTCCGCGTGAAATCGTCAATGTGTGAAAGTGAGGGATGCAGTAAAGATGGATTAGTGGATCGGAAATGTGATTGTCGTATCCCAAAAGAAAATCCTGTCGTTTCCATAGAAACGTTACTCGATTTAGAAGGAAATGTCTTAGAACGCATCGTATTTCATAGCGACGCAATTTCCGTGTGAATTCGTCAATGTGTGGGAGTGAGGGATGCAGTAAAGAAGGGTTAGTGGATCAGAAATGAGATTGTCGTATCCCAAAACAAAATCCTGTCGTTTCCATAGAAAGGCTACTCGATTTAGAAGGAGAAGTCATAGAACCCATAGTATTTCATAGCGACGCAATTTTCGTGTGAGTTCGTCAAGAGTGGGAGTGAGGGATGCAGTGAAGAAGGATTAGTGGATCGGAAATGAGATTGTCGTATCCCAAAACAAAATCCTGTCGTTTCCGTAGAAACGTTACTCGATTTAGGAGGAAATGTCTTAGAACACACAGTATTTCATAGCGACGCAATTTCCGTGTGAATTCGTCAATGAGTGGGAGTTATGCATGCAGTAAAGAAGGATTAGTGGATCGGAAGTGAGATTGTCGTATCCCAAAAGAAAATCCTGTCGTTTCCATAGGAACGTTGCTCGATTTAGAAGGAGAAGTCATAGAACCCATAGTATTTCATAGCGATGCAATATCCGTGTGAATTCGTCATTGTGTGGGAGTGAGGGATGCTGCAAAGAAGGATTAGTGGATCGGAAATGTGACTGTCGTATCCCAAAAGAAAATCCTGTCGTTTCCATAGAAACGTTTCTCGATTTAGAAGGAAATGTCTTAGAACATATAGTATTTCATAGCGACGCAATTTCCGTGTGAATTCGTCAATGTGTGGGAGTGAGGGATGCAGTAAAGAAGGATTAGTGGATCGGAAATGTGATTGTCGAATCCCAAAAGAAAATCCTTTCGTTTCCATAGAAACGTTTCTCGATTTAGAACGAAATGTCTTAGAACACTTAGTATTTCATAGCGACGCAATTTCCGTGTGAATTCGTCAATGTGTGGGAGTGAGGGATGCAGTAAAGAAGGATTAGTGGGTCGAAAATGTGATTATCGTATCCCAAAAGAAAATGCTTTCGTTTCCATAGATACGTTACTCGATTTAGAAGGAAATGTCTTAGAACACATAGTATTTCATAGCGACGCAATTTCCGTGTGAATTCGTCAATGTGTGGGAGTAAGGGATGCAGTAAAGTAGGATTAGTGGATCGGAAATGAGATTGTCGTATCCCAAATGGAAATCCTGTCGTTTCCATTGAAACGTTACTCGATTTAGAAGGAGATGTCATGGAACCCATAGTATTTCATAGCGACTCAATTTCTGTGTTAATTCGTCAATGTGAGTTAGCTAGGGATGCAATAAAGAAGGAATAGTGCATCGAGAAGGAGATACTCGTATCGCAAAAGAAAATCCTGTCGTTTCCATAGAAACGTTACTTGATTTAGAAGGAACTGTCTTAGAACACATAGTATTTCTTAGCGACACAAGTTCCGTGTGATTACGTCAATGTGTGGGAGTAAGGGATGCAGTAAAGAAGGATTAGTGGATGGGAAATGAGAATGTCGTATCCCAAATAGAAAATCGTGTCGTTTCCATAGAAACGTTACTCGATTTAGATGGAAATGTCTTAGAACACATAGTATTTCATAGCGACGCAATTTCCGTGTGAATTCGTCAATGTGTGGGAGTGAGGGCTGCAGTAAAGTAGGAGTAGTGGATCGGAAATGAGATTGTCGTATCCCAAAAGAAAATCCTGACGTTCCCATAGAAACGTTACTCGATTTAGAAAGAAATGTCTTAGAACACATAGTATTTCATAGCGACGCAATTTCCGTGTGAATTCGTCAATGTGTGGGAGTGAGGGATGCAGTAAAGAAGGATTAGTGGATCGGAAATGAGATTGTCATATCCCAAAAGAAAATCCTGTCGTTTCCATAGAAACGTTACTCGAGTTAGAAGGAAAAGTCATAGAACCCATAGTATTTCATAGCGACTCAATTTCTGTATTAATTCGTCAATGTGAGGGAGCTAGGGATGCAATAAAGAAGGAATAGTGCATTGAGAAAGAGACACTCGTATCGCAAAAGAAAATCCTGTCGTTTCCATAGAAACGTTACTCGATTTAGATGGAAATGTCTTAGAACACATAGTATTTCACAGCGACGCAATTTCCGTGTGAATTCGTCAATGTGTGGGAGTGTGGGATGCAGTAAAGAAGGATTAGTGGATCGGATATGAGATTGTCGTATCCCACAAGAAAATCCTGTCGTTTCCATATAAACGTTACTCTATTTAGAAGGAGAAGTCATAGAACCCATAGTATTTCATTGCGACGCACTTTCCGTGTGAATTCGTCAATGAGTGGGAGTGAGGGATGCAGTAAAGAAGGATTAGTGGATCGGAAATGTGATTGTCGTATCCCGAAAGAAAATCATGTCGTTTCCATAGAAACGTTACTCGATTTAGAAGGAAATGTCTTAGAACACATAGTATTTCATAGCGACGCAATTTCCGTTGGAATTCGTCAATGAGTGGGAGTGAGGGATGCAGGAAAGAAGGATTAGTGGATCGGAAATGTGATTGTCGTATCCCAAAAGAAAATCCTGTCGTTTTCATAGAAACGTTACTCGATTTAGAAGGAGAAGTCATAGAACCCATAGTATTTCATTGCGACGCACTTTCCGTGTGAATTCGTCAATGAGTGGGAGTGAGGGATGCAGTAAAGATGGATTAGTGGATCGGAAATGAGATTGTCGTATCCCAAATGGAAATCCTGTCGTTTCCATAGAAACGTTACTCGATTTAGAAGGAGAAGTCATGGAACCCATAGTACTTCATAGCGACTCAATTTCTGTGTTAATTGGTCAATGTGAGGGAGCTATGGATGCAATAAAGAAGGAATGGTGCATCGAGAAGGAGATACTCGTATCGCAAAAGAAAATCCTGTCGTTTCCATAGAAACGTTAGTCGATTTAGATGGAAATGTCTTAGAACACATAGTATTTCATAGCGACGCAATTTCCATGTGAATTCGCCAATGTGTGGGAGTGAGGGATGCAGTAAAGAAGGATTAGTGGATCGGTAATGAGATTGTCGTATCCCAAATGAAAATCCTGTCGTTTCCAT